>NW_028121424.1:0-333235 GCF_965183815.1 Platalea leucorodia | reverse complement strand
AAGGAGGTGGCTCATGATCATAGCTTGTAGTTCAGCAGCCCCATCTTGACATCATCTGCAAGGAGGAGGAACGTCATCACTGCCACAGCAGGCCAAATTTCCATGCAAGATTCATAGCAAAATTCTAGTGCAAAGGTCGTTTATAGAATCAGCTCTTGGGGAGTCATTTGTGTTGGGGGAGCTCAAGCTGTCCCCCGACCTTTGGCAGCAAATGTCTACTTCTCCCAGCCCTTTGCAAGGAACAGGGGGCATGCAACCCATGATCCCCTAGAGCTGGAGGGGGAAAGCGGAGGGTGGCCATTGCCTTCTCACCAGGGATAATCCCTGTGGGGAACACAAGCTCCCGCAGCAATAACTCATCAATGTCCAGCTGGAAGATGGATCTGCAAGCAGCAAACACCACTCTTTTGCTGTGGAATCACTCTTGGACCATAGCAAAGGTCCCGAGTCCTGCAACCAGGACACCCTGCCCAGGGAAAAGACAAAAGGGCTGATGAATGAGTACGTTAGAGAGAGGAAAAGTGAAAGCTTTGGTAAAAAAAAAAAAGCGTTCTCCATTTTTTTACTTCCCCTCCTCGAAATATTTGCAACCATCTCTTGGCTAGAGAAGATCCCAGGCATTTCCAGCACAAGGAATACCCCTGGGATTTATTCCCAGGGATTATCCGTGGCACAGACCCAGGATAGAATCATAGAATCTTAGAATTGTCAAGGTTGGAAAAGACCCTTAAGACCATCGAGTCCAGCCGTTAACCTAACACTGCCAACTCCATCTATACCATGTCCTTGAGCACCGTATCTATCCGTTCTTGAAGTACCTCCAGAGATGGAGACTCAACCACTTCCCTGCTTAGCCTGTTCCAATGCTTGACCACCCTCTCAGTGAAGAAGTTTTTCCTAATGTCTAACCTAAACCTCCCCTGGCACAGCTTGAGGCTGTTTCCTCTCATTCTATCACTCGTTACCAGGCAGAAGAGACCAACCCCCACCTCGCTACAACCTCCTTTCAGGCAGTTGTAGAGAGCAATAAGGTCTTCCCTCAGCCGCCTCTTCTCCAGGCTGAGCACCCCCAGCTCCCTCAGCCGCTCCTCATAAGACTTGTTCTCTAGACCCTTCACCAACTTTGCTGCCCTTCTTTGGACACTCTCCAGCACCTCGATGTCCTTCTTGGAGTCAGGGGCCCAAAACTGAACACAGTACTCGAGGTGCGGCCTCACCAGTGCCGAGTACAGGGGCACCATCACCTCCCTGCTCCTGCTGGCCACACTCTTCTTGATACAGGCCAGGATGCCATTGGCCCTCTTGGCCACCTGGGCACACTGCTGGCTCATGTTCAGGCGGCTGTCAACCAACACCCCCAGGTCCCTTTCCACCAGGCAGCTCTCCAGCCCCTCCTCCCCCAGCCTGTAGCATTGCATGGGGTTGTTGTGACACAAGTGCAGGACCCGGCACTTAGCCTTGTTGAACCTCATACAGTTGGCCCCGGCCCATCGGTCCAGCCTGTCCAGGTCCCTCTGCAGGGCCTTCCTACCCTCCAGCAGATCGACACTTCCACCCAACTTGGTGTCATCTGCAAACTTACTGAGGGTGCACTCAATCCCCTCATCCAGATCATCAATGAAGATGGTGAACAGGACCGGCCCCAGTACTGAGCCCTGGGGAACACCACTCGTGACCGGCCGCCAACTGGATTTGACTCCATTCACCACCACCCCCTGGGCTCGGCCGTCCAGCCAGTTTTTAACCCAGCACAGAGTGCACCCATCCAAGCTGTGAGCAGCCAGCTTCTCCAGGAGAATGCTGTGGGAGACTGTGTCAAGGGCCTTACTTAAGTCCAAGTAGACAACATCCACAGCCTTCCCCTCATCCACTAAGCGGGTCAAGCATCATCCCCTTTCTCTCTGCTTGGTCTCTCCACTCTGACCACTGGGAAGAGTGAAGGCCTAGGGCGTGCTGCATGCTTTCTCAGGCTGGATCTGGACTTGGTTTCTCTCCCGGTTGGCCAAGAAGCTGCTCTGGGCACATGGGGTGCTCTTGGTGTGCTGCTATGATGCTCGGGGAGGGATCGCTCCTCAGGGCCCAGGCTCTCAGGAGGACTGAACCCCTGCAGGGTGAGAGGGACCAGGACACCAGCCTCCCTTGTCCAGCTTCAGCTGTCGCAGGATGCCATCAGACACAGCTCCCCAGATAGCCACAATCTCTGAAAAGCAAGGGAAAGAGGTCTCAGGCCCTGGGCTGGCCAGCTCACAGACTCTCAGCAAGCTCCTTGCCCAGGCAATGACAGATGCTGGTGTACACAAAGAGCCCAGAAAAACACTGCCATGGCTGGGGAGCTGGGCTGTGCCCCACTTTCAGACTGCCAGCTCGCAGAGAAAGCTGGCCCTCAGCGGCCCCACTTTTGAGGGGACCGAGCCATGCCCAAAGGAGCTTTGATACTCAGGGCAGCCCCAGTACCAGGACCTGCACTCCTGGCAGCCACATTGTGTCCCAAGCCCAGTGGGATCCTCAGGCAGGGCTCTCGTGGCAGCCCCCAGCCCTCTCCAGCCACTCCCACAGCCCAGCCATTCCAGCTTTTGACAGCTGACAGCCCTGAGGCGACCCCTCAGGAAGGAGCTCCCCAAACCCTCACCCTTGCTACAGAGCTGCAGGAGTGTGGGGAACAAGCAGCTCAGCTTCAAGCTGACGGCCATGGTGCAGCAGCCCTCCATCGCGCTTGCTGCTTGCCCTCAGCTCAGGAAAAGGGACGCTCTTCCCGCCTCCTCACCCAAAACTCCTCTGACCTGCTCCTCTCCTGTCTGTCAGCGAGGGTCCCCCAGTGCATCCCTGCTGCCTCCCGACCCTGCTCCCAGCCGTGGAGCAGCTCTGAAGGGCAGCGGTGGGGAGCCCCTGAGCAGTGCCCAGCAGCACCCAGGCCTCGCTGGCAAGTGCCGGCACTGCCGTGGCACCGGGGAGACCTCCCTGTCATGCAGTGCATCCCCCTGTGACATCAGCCCACATCATCTGAAGGGCCATTATGACATGAGCAGGGAGATGGCACAACAGGGGAGAGAGGCGAGAGATCTTCCCTCTTGTCCTGAGAAACAGGCATCCCCTTTCTCCCAAGTCCTTTGCCAAAATTGCATCTGCCCCCTGCACCAACACGTCTCTGCTACTGGGAGCCCATCCGGGCAGGCGGGGGTTTCGGGTTGGCTGCAGTCGGGCTGTTTTCAAGACATGGGATTGAAGGCCTGTGGGATAAAACAGCCCCTCCCGTGTTACGGAACACTCTCTGCTTTGTGTCGCTCTGATGGTAGGAGTAGCACATGCCTCACTGCACTGGTTTGGGCTGGGATGGACTCAATCTTCTTCATGGCAGCCCAGATGGGGCTGTGTTTTGGATCTGTGACCAAAACAGTCCTGATAAAACACGGGTGTTTCAGCTGTTGCTGAACAGTGCTTGCACAGCGTCAAGGGCTTCTCTGTTCCTCGCTCTGACCCACCCGTGAGTAGGCTGGGGATGGGCAAGAAGCTGCGAGGGGACGTAGCCAGGACAGCTGACCCCAACTGACCATAGGGATATTCCGTACCAGATGACATCATGCTCAGCAATAAAGCTGGGGAAAGAAGGAGTAAGGCGGGGAGGGGTGGTATGCTTGGGGCTATGATGTTTGTCTTCCCAGCTAATTCCCTCAGATACTGCATACGCCCCTCAGCAGGGGTCCACTTGACTTGGTCATTTGCACCATCTTCTTTGATGGGATACCTTTCCTTCACGCTCAGCTGGAGCCGACTGTAGGGGAAACTGATAGAGCTGGGGCTTGGTTCTCTGGTTTAGCCTCAGTGGCTGCTTGTATGTCTTCAGATGCAGAGACCCTCTCTTCTCCTTGAGGCTGCTGAACAGGGAATGAATAGTGCTCAGCAGGCACAGGCCAGGCCCCAGAACAGTGCGACAGTTTGTGTCTCTTTGGCACAGCCAGGGCCAGGACATCCTTTTTTTCAAACCTTCCGTCGCTTCATCGGGATCCCACACTTGTTCGGGGCTGAAGTCCCAGACCACCGGCGGTGACAACTCTTCCAGGTACCCGCCCATATTCTTCCACATGCCTTCCCACCTATAACCACGCTGCCTTGGGTCATATCCCTATGCTGATATTTCTACTTGGTTAACCTTTGAAAAAGCAGGAACAATATTCTTGAGAAGCACCAACAGGAGTATTTTGGTTACCCAAGGATGATCAAGATACTGAAGAGTTATTGTAACAAGGGAGAAAACACCTGCCCCACAGAAGAAAAAGGACAAGGTGCCATTCTCTGTTTCCTCCACCAACTGGCTCTTGGAGGAGAAAAGGGAAGAAAAGGAATTGTTCATTGTCTCCATAAGATGGTTCCCAAAATACAGGGAAGGCATCAATGAAGGGCACAAATACCAAAGCAGGCTCAAGGCCACTGCTTTTATCATCATTCTTGCAGAGAAAACACCACCAAGTGCTACACAGCACAGCAAAAAAGGGAGCAGGACACGGATCAGATAAACCCATGTCGAGAACACATAAGTCAACATTGCGACCACAACTGTTAAGCAGATGTAATAATCATAGGTTCCCTCTAATATGCTCTGGTCAAATCTTTTGTTACGCCAAACCCTTCGACCCCCACGTTGGGTTTAACCCCGGTGGGCAGCTGAGCATCACACAGCCGCTCGATCACTTCCCAACCCACAGTGGGACGGGGAGAGAATCGGAAGGGTAAAAGTGAAAAAACTTTGGAGTTGAGATAAAGACAGTTTAATAAGGAGCAAAAAAGGAGAATAAAACAAGAAAGAAAAACAAACCCAGGGAAAGTATGTGATGCAAAAAACAAAAAACGATGCAAAAAACTGCAAAAAAGTGCTCACCACCAACCCAATCGATGCCCAGCCAGTACCTGAGAAACAGCAGCCCCCTGCAAGTATCCCCTCCCCACCCACCCCCGCCACCTCCCCCGTTTGATTGCTGAGCACAACATCCGATGGGCTGGAATACCCCTTTGGTCAGCTGGCGTCAGCAGTCCCAGCTGTGTCCCCTCCCGTGCACCCCCAGCCTGCTCACTGGCAGGGCACTGTGAGAAGCAGAAAAGGCCTCCCTGCTATCTAAGTAAGAACTGTTCAGCAATAAGCAAAACACCCCTGTGTTATCAGCACTGGTGTAGGAGCAAATCCAAAGCATAGCACCATACCAGCTGCAGATGCAGTTAAAATTAAAGAGGCACCTGCAGATGGAGATACCATTGCAGATCCTGATGCAGAGAGCACGGCAGATGCAGATACCAGTGCAGATTCCATAGCAGGTGGAGACACCGCTGGGGACGCAGATACCACTGCAGATGCAGAGACAATTGCAGGTGCCAACACAGATGCAAATACCATCGCAGAGGGAGACACCTCTGCAGATACCGATACGTGTCCACTCACAGAAGCCATTACAAGTACACGTGCAGATGCAGATACCATTGCCAATATAGATACAGTTACAGGTACAATTACGGGTACAGCCAGCATACGAGAGACAGATGCTGGTCCCATCAGAAATACAGCTATTAAGAGCATCACAAATACCATCTCAGATATCGATAGCATTACAGACACCCATTAAATATGCAGATACAATGAGAGTTACTGGCACATAATACTGGAGATCCCGTTACAGACTCCATTGCAGATGCCATAGCAGACGCACACACCATTGCAGACGTGACTGCAGATGAAGATCCCATGGCAGATGCAGACACCATCGCAGAGACCATTCCAGATCACACTGCAGATGCAGATGAGATTTCAGATGGAACTGCAGATGGAGATGACACTGAAGATGCTGAGGCCACTGCAGGTGCCATTGCAGATGAAACATTTGAAGGTGCTGATGCCCTTGCAGATACAGGTGCCAGGGCAGATACCATTGGAGATACCACTGCAGTGGCAGACACCAGTGCAGAAGCAGATGTTACTGCAGGTGCCACTGCAGATGCAGATACCCATGCAAATGCAGAAATAGTGGCAGATGCCATTGCAGATGCAGATGCCATTGCAGTTTCAGTCCATGTTCCGATAGCACTGAAGGTGCCACTGAAGATACCACAGCAAATGCCATTGCAGAGACCACTCCAGATGCAGATACCACTGCCGGTGCCATTGCAGATGCAGACAGCATTGCAGATGCAGACACCACTGCAGATGCAGATACCACTGTAGGAGCAATTCCAGAAGCTCTTAGCAATGTGTATGCCGTGGCACATTCCATTACAGACGCAGATACCACAGCAGGTGCAGATGCCAGTGCAGATGGCATTGCAGAATGAATTAGCATTGCAGACACCCTTGCAGATGGCATTGCTGAGGCACAATGCATTCCTCAGAACATCACAGATGGAGACAGCAATGCAAATGGCATTGCAGAGGCACATGCCATTGCAGACGGTGTTGCAGATGCAGCTAGAGTGGCAGAAGAACATCTGATTGCATGAGGATACCATCGAAGACACCATTGCAGATGCTACTGCAGGTGCAGATATGACCACACATGCCATTGCGGATGCATGCAAAAATTCAGAGAGAAATGCCATTCCACATGCAGACACCATTGCAGATGCTGTTGCAGATGCAGATACCATTGCCGATCCAATACTGCATTCCAGGTGGCACTGAAGAATTGCAGGCACCATTGCAGATGCAGTAACGGGCCGAAGGACAGGTACAGCTACAGACGCCATTCGAGACACGCATGCTGGCACCATTAGAAGTGCAGGTACCAGTACCACCACAGCGACCGACAGAATTACAGACACAGATTCACACTGAGCTGCCGATACAATTGCAAATACAGGCACAGAACAGACACAATTCCAGATAAAGGTACAATTACACACACAACTGACGATACAAGGATGGTCTCACATGCAAGTGCACATTCAATTACACCAACAAGAGCAGCTACTGCAAGTGACGCCACTGCCGATGGAGGTACCACGACAGACAAAGGAACCCTTACACATAAAGACGCTGATACAACTGCAGCTGCCGTTACACACAGATGTACGGATACAATTACACTTACAGACAGCATTACACATACAGATACCACTACACATACCGATAAACAGAGAGAAGGTGCCACTGAACATACCACTGCAGGCGGCATTGCAGGTTCCAACACCAGGGCAGGCACCATTTCAGATGCACGTACCGCTGCTGATAACCCTGCAGATGCCATTGGCAAATAACGCTTCAGGTGCAGGTGTCACTGGCACTGAAGAAACCATTGCTGATGCCACTGCAGATGCAGAGGCCATTGCAGATACAAGTGCACATTCAATTGCTCAAAAAAAAGCAGATACAGAAGTGACACCATTGCCCACTGAGAATCCACAACAGACCAGGAGGAACCATTACACGTAAAGACATTGATAGAAACACAGCTACCAAAAGCAGCTCCGGGGACCCCAAGGCTGGTCGGCCTCACCTTGCTCCCTGGGAGAATCATGTCCTCCACTATCACCTTCCTGGGCACATTTCTGAGAAGGGGACCGAGAAAAGAGAGCACGGACTGAGCACCAAAGATGCCACTGAAGATGCAGCAGCCCAGGCAGAGGCAGATCCCATTGCAGAGACCATTCCAGAGAACGCTGCAGGCCTAGATGAAATTTCCGATGGAACTGCAGATGGAGATGCCATTGAAGATGCTGGCGCCATTGTAGGTGCTACTGCAAATGCAGATATCTTGGAGAGTGCTGATAGCCAATAGCAATGCGAATCCCATGGCAGATTCCATTTCAGACGCAGCTGCCATAGCAGATGCAGAGACCATTGCCTATGGCATTGCAGAATGAATTGGCATTGCAGAGACCACGGCAGATGCCTTTGCAGATGCAGATGCTGTTCCACAACTAAATACTTCTGAAGAAGCCGACACCACTGCAAACGCAGGTACCATGGCAGACACCTTTCAAGGTGGCGGCGCCGTTGCAGGCAGCCTTGCAGATGCAGTGTCATTGCAGATACCCCTGCAGATGAATATAGCATTGCGGGTACTGCTTTATACTCAAATACCATTGCTTGCACCGCTGCAGATAGCAGTGCAGAGAGCTGCAGGTAGCATAATCTCAGCACGCGTCACCGCCTCCACTGATGCCATTGCAGATGCTCACAGCGTAGCACGAGCAGATGCAGTATCAACGCAGATGCTGTGGCAGATAGCATTGCAGATGCAGGGACTGAGGCAGATGCAAAGGACATTACAGATGCTATTGCATTTCACATACCTGCACATAGACCGCTGCAGATGCCATTCCAGGTGCAAATACGATTGCAGATAGCGTTGCAGGTGAACATACGATTGCAGATGGAGATGTAGATGCCATTGCAGCAGAAGGTATCATTGCAAAGGCTATTGATGATGCAGGGAGCACTGCTGATGCCAGAGCAGTTGCAGATACCATTGCAGATGTAGGTACCATTTCAGATGCAGATACCATTGCAAATGGCATTGCAGATTAAAATACCATTGCAGAAACCATTGCATAGACCTTTGCAGATGCACATCACATTCCTGATAATGCGGCAGGTGCAGACACCAAAGCAAACACCATTGCAGATGCAGACGCCATTTCAGATGCAGATACCACTGTAGAAACCATTGCAGAAACCATTGCTGATGCAAAGTCAGGTGAAGACAAAAGAGGGGATGCCGACGCCGTTGCAGATGCAGGTATCACTGAAGATGCAGAGGCTACAGCAGACACTCACAGCATTACAAATGCCGTTGCAGCTGCAGATACCTTTGCAGATGCAGAGGCCATTGCAGATGCCGTTGCAGGTGACATTGCAGATAGCATTGACAATGCCATTTCGGATACACCTACAGATAACAATACCATTAGAAAGATACTGATGCAATTACAGATACAATTGCCGATACAGTGGCACATACAGACAGAACTGCACATGCAATCACAGATGCAAGATGAGCCACAGACACAAGTACACATTCAGTTACACCTATAGATACACGTACAGCCACTGATCTCATTCCTGGTAGGGGTACCGTTACACACCCAGGTAGTGAGACACATACCACTGAAGACACAGGGAGTATCTACATCTGCACTGGTATCTGCAAAGGCATCTGCATCTTCAACAGCATCTCCATCGGCAATTGCATCTGAAATTGTACTTTTACCTGCAAGGCCATCTACAGAGGTATCTGCATCTGCAACGCTATCTCTAGCACCATTGATCCCGGTATCTTTCAAAGCAATCTTCAACATCAGCTGCAACAGCATTGGCATCTGCAGTGGTGTCTGACATGGCACCTGAACAGCCAGCGGTGTCCGTAATGGTACCTGCACCTGCAATGGTTTCTGCAATGGCACCTGCATCTTCAACAGCATCTCCATCAGCAATTGCATCCGAAACTGTATTTGCTTCTGCAATGGCATCTGCAACAGTGTCTGCATCTGCAATAGCACTGGCAATGTTATCAGCAATGGTTTCTGCATCTGCAATGGTGTCTACATTGGAGAGCTGCAGATGACAGCACAGTTGCACCCACAGCATTCCAGATGCAGATACCTTGGCAGATGGCATTGCAGGTTCAAACACCAGGGCAGGCACCATTTCAGATGCACATACCGCTGCTGCTAACCCTGCAGATGCCATTGGCAAAGCAAATAACACTGCAGATGCAGGTACCACTGCCACTGCAGAAACCATTGCTGATGCCACTGATCCCATTGCAGATATCGACAGCATTGCACTTACCCAGGCAGGTACCAATACCATTACAGATGCCTCTACCACTACTCTTACAGCTCCTGATACCAGTACAGAGACCACGATACCATTACAGACAGTCACACCCATACCCAGACCGTCAGCGGTACAGAGACCATCAGAGATAGCCGTGCTGATACTATTGCAGCTAGCGAGGGAATGACTCACGCGCATACAGAAACCAAATACACAGACACCTACAGAAACCATTGCGAGTCCATGTGCAGGTACAGGTACCATTCCCTATGCAGGTACAGTTACAGGCACAGTTACAGGCACAGACAGAGATAGCATTAGAGGCACAGATACTACTGGCACCATCACCACCACAGGTACCAGCACCATCATCCATACCACTGCATAAACTAGTATAATTACAGGTACAGATGCCCATGGAATTTCAGGTACAATTGCAGATAACAGGCACAAAATCCATAAAGTTCCAGATACAACGGCAGATAAAGATACAATTAAACAGTACAGAAGTGCACTCCCAGGCACCATTACACGAATACCACCGCAGATGCAAGTACAAGTACAGATACAATTACACGTAGAAGTACAGATACAATGAGAGTCCATTCTCCAAGGGACAGAGTTACCATTCCAAGTTAAGCTATTGATACAAATACAGTTGTAGACATTGAGACAAATACAATTGTAGATTCAGATACAGGTACTATTACACATGCAAGTACTCGTACAGTTACCATTACAGACATCAATACTAACACAGAGACACCAATACCGACACCTGCAATTGCATCTGAAATTGTATCTGCATCTGCCATTGTAACTGCAATGGAATCTGCATCTCTTCTGGCATCTGCAACAGCACCTGCAGTTGTCCCTGCATCTGCAATGATTCCTGCAACGGTACCTGCCTCTGAAATACTACCTGCATCTGCAATGTTATCTGCAATGGCATCCGAACCTTCGATCGTATCTGCATCTGCAACGCTATCTGCAATGGTATCTGCACCTGCAACGCCATCTGCACTGGAGAGTTGCAGACAACGGTACGTTTGCACACACAGCATTCCAGATGCAGATAACTTTGTAGATGCCACGGCAGATTCAAATACCATTGCAGATGCAGAGGCCATTGCAGATACTGATCCCGTTGCAGATATCAACAGCATTCCACATGCCGATGCAGACAGCGACACCATTACAGATACACACACAGCACACCGGGGCGTTATCCCCCTGCTCAGCACTGCTCAGACCACATATGTGACACCGTGCTGCCTATGGGGCTTCCTCCCTCCACACTCACACATTTCCCCCATCCCAATACAGGACAGACATCCACCAGCTGCAGCCAGGATGCGGGAGCACCCCCCACCCAGGGAGAGGCCGAGGGCACGGGGCGGCTCAGCCCGGGCAGGAGAGGGCTCCAGGGCTCGCCACAGCCCGCCAGGACCTTCAGCCAGGCTCTTTGTCCTGCTAGGGGGCAGGAGGAGGAGACACCATGGGCCACAGTGGAGAGGAGAGACCCGGCAATGCCCCTGCAGCCTGCTGCTGGCCTAGCAGCAGCTCCAGCTGAAGGGACCTCACAAACACCCACCCAGCCACAAGCCGGCTGCTGGCCTATCACCTGCAGGGACAGAAGTGACCTCACAAGCAACTTCCAAGCCACGGGCCTGCTCCTACCCTATCAGCGTCTCTGGCAGAAGTGACCTCACCAGCCCCGCCCCAGCCCTCCCCTCCCTGCTGGCCCCTTGCCTGCCCCCCAACCGGCCTCTCCTCTGCCCCCCAGCTCCCTCCTCTCTGCGCTGTCACTGGCAGGCACTGAGCACCTCACTGCCACCTGCTGCTCCTGACCAATCAGCTTCCTCCCACGCAAGTGACCTCACCGCACCCCAGCAATGCCACCTTCCACCCCGCTCCCCCATCTCCTCTCCTGGCCTCTGCCTCCGGCTCTCACAGTCCCTGCCCTCCTCCTGCCTCCCCAGGGGCCGAGGAGCTCAGAGCAGGGAAAGGGGGCACAGCGCTGCTCAAGAAACCTTCTGCTGGGGATTCGCAGGTTGAGTCCTGCTCGTACAGGGGGCACGCTCGTCTCTGTGAGGAAGAAAACACCCTCCTGACCCATACAACACTCTCACTCCCAGCCCACGCTGCCTTTGTTGGGGAGGGACCAAAGAAATCCCTTCATTGCCTCCGACACTCAAACGGCTCCAACACGGACCCGACTAGAGTTGTCCCGACCCTGTTGCAGAAGCGGGTAAGGAGCCACCAAAAACCGCAGCATCTGTATCTCCAGACCCCGCTGCAGAACACGCTCTGCCCTTGCTCTTTGCAGAGACGCCGCTTCCTCAGCAGCAGGGCACGGGCGTGAGCCAGGCAACACAGAAAACAGTAAAAGCAGGGGCAGGCCAGTGCTATTGGTCAGCATGCTCCCGCTGCCCCAGGGGCTGGGAAATGGAGCAGCCAGAGCATACAGGTGCATCTGACTGCAAAAATCAAAAGTAAAAAGAAAAAAAGCCCAACTTGGGCAATCTGAAGTTCTGGTGAAAATGACACCTTCTCTCTTAATCCAAAATAACCCCGTCCATTTTTGCTGTCTTCCAAAAAGGCCAAATAAAATATGAAAAATAAATAAATAAAAAGAAGCCAAGAATATTATGCAGTGCAGGTTATATTCCAAGATTTAGTAACTTTTAACTTGTAGGCAGACGCAGATGCCACTGCAGATGCAGATACCATTGCAGCTACCATTGGAGATGTAGATACCATCTGAGACGCCATTTCAGCTGCAGATACCATTACAGATTAAGATTACACGGCAGAGGTAAATGCCACTGCAGGTGCAGATACAACTGCAGAGGCAGGTAATAATGAAAACGGCCAGGCTAACTGCTTGACTTGCGACTGCACCAGGTACAGAAGGAAAATGCTGCCAGGTTTGTCCTCTTGACCAGACATCTAACCACGCAGGGTGACCAGAGCAGGAATGCTTCCATGAAAGATACCTGGGGTTTGCTGCTCACCTGGACGCTATTGCTGCTCACACCCCCCTTCCCAACTCCTCTCCGGCTGCATTCTACTTCGATAGGGCACAGCATTGCTAAACATGGTCATTTGGAGCTGAAAGAGGCACAAGCCATGCCTAAAAAGAAGCAGCCTTGCTAGTTTCACAGTTAATGTCACAGCAGACTGCGGAGCAGTTCCTATGTGCATCTACCCTGGTTTTGCATCAGAAAGTGATTTTGCACATGCGATGCCCTGCAACAGGGCTTTGGAGCCTGGCTTTGCCTCATACCTCTCCTTCTGCTTGCTGGCCAGGGCTCCTCCTGGCTCTGCCAGGGTGGAGAGTAAAGTGGGGGTCTGTTAGGAGGTGCATCTGTCTGGCATCCACCTCTATTCCACGCTCTCCAAGCTCTTCTGAGTGCAGCTATGGAAAGCAAAAGCATGAGGAATGACACATGTTGGGGTTGGCTGAGCTTTAAAAGTCATGCCTACACCTGATGATGCAGTAGGGTAAACTTGATCCAAAGAATGTGCGGCAACATGGGGACTTCTGTGAAGTAAACAAGGAAAAACTACACCCCAACAGAAAATGGACATCAGTTGTCTCCATTGGCCCTCTGAGGTCATGTGCTCTGCGACCCCTGCTGCCCTCCTTGGGAAGGACTCCTAAAATGGCATGCCCCCCAGAAGGTGTCAGACCACTAGGTCTCAACATGAAGAAGAACAAACGGTTCCTGGCTGAGTCAGTGGTGACAAGGCAAATGCAATAGAAAGACACTGACAGCCTGGCTGCTAGCCATCTATGATGAAAACACGTCTCTTTCTTCATCATTTCTGATCCTCCTCAGAGGGCAAACCACAAGAGGGAACACAGAATCTACTGGGTCAGGATAACCATGTTCTCTTTCTACCCCTGCCAGAAGTGCCCTTGAAGAAACAGCGCATCTGAAACACATCTACTTCATTTGCATTGTACCCATCTCCTGCAGCAGAGCTAAGAAACCTTCCTCAGAAAAATCACAGAATCATAAAACAAGGGCTACTGAGTACACAAGATGATCTGCACTTGTCAGTGGCAAGGGCATGAGACCAAGACTTCCACACCAGACGAGGTCCAGTGCTATGTCAGTGCCGTGGAGAAAAGCCTCTGTGCAGCTGGGCAGCAGTGTGGGAATGCTCACAAACCTCAGGTCATGTCTGATGAGCATCTAAAAGGAGTAAAGCAGCTCTGGCTTGTCTCCCAAACTGTGTGCTGAAACCTGAGGAAAAGTCACTGAACCCCTGGAAAAAGGTCACCCTCCTCAGCCACGTTTATTAGTGTTCAAAGTGACAAATTAGAGGGTGTTATAAGGGCAAGCATTAGAGAACTTTAACCAGAGGTGATGCTCCAAACTGCATCAGATACTGAAGGTAGTAGGTGCGGCTGCATCCACAAGTTATTCATTTTAGATGCAATTAAAACCTCTTCAGCATCCTACCTGTCTGCACATCATAGAATCATAGAAGACCTTGATATGGAAGGGACCCATAAGGATCATCGAGTCCAAATCTCTGCTCCTGTACCTGCAAGGTACAGAGCATGGACCTGCCTCCAAGGTTGATATAACTCCTCGGGTGGATTCCCTGGGGGACGCTGGGGCTGCTCCCTGTGACATTCCGTGGTCTCCAGGGGAGGCCAAAACATTGCAGATCTGCCTGCAAGAGGTCCAGAAGAGCTACCAGGCATGGACCTGCCCCCAACATACACAATGCTCTTTGGGTATCTACTCTAGGAAAGTCTGGGGCTACTGCCTGGGACTTCATCTGTCTGCAGAGGAAACCAAAATGCTCCTGAGATGCCTGGGAGGAGTATCGGGCAGCTACCAGGCATGGGCCTGCCTCCAACGCTGACAAAACGCCTCAGGGAACTTCCTTGGAGGATTCAGGGGTTGCTACCTGGGAATTCCTCCTTCTCCAGAGGAGGCCAAGACACCCCTGGAGAATCATAGAATCGTTTACGTTGGAAAAGACCTTTAAGATCATCAAGTCCAACCATTGACCTAGCACTGCCAAGTCCACCACCATCCAGGAGATGCCTGGGAAGAGTCCTGGGGAGCTACTGGGCATGGACTTTCCCCCAGCATACACATTGCTGTTCAGGTAGCTACCCTAGAATAGTCTGGGGCTGCTACCAGGGAGTTCTCTGGTCTCCAGAAGAAACCAAAGTGCTCCTGGAGATGGCGGACAAGAGTCCTGGGAAGCTGCAGGGCATGGACCTGCCTTCAATGTGAAGAAAGCTCTTCAGGTAACTAACTAGGAGGACTCAGGGGCTGCTACCTGAGACTTCAGCTGTGTCCAGGGAACGGCAAAAGACTCCTTAGCTGCCTGAGAGTAGTCCCAGCAAGGTACAATGCATGGACATGCCTCCAGTATCGACAAAACGCCTGTGCTAGCAACCTTGGAAGAGTCCGGGGCTGCTCACCAAGGAATTCATCCATCTCCTGAAAAGGCCAAAACATTCTGGAGCTGCCTGGGAGAGGTCCCGGGGAGCTACAGAGCATGACCGGCCTCCAACATACACAATGCTCAGTAGCATAGCTACCTTTGAAGAGTCTCGGGCTCCTGCTGGAGAATTCATCCATCTCCAGAGGAGGCCAAAACACTTGTGCAGATGCCTGGGAGGAGTCCCGGGGAGCTACCAGGAATGCACCCGAGTCCTACATGAAGAAAACTTTTCAGGTGACTATCGAGGAGGAGCCTGTGGCTGCTACCCAGAAAATTCAGCCATCTCTAGGGAACGAAAAAACACTCCCAGGCTGCTTCGCAGGAGTCTCAGCAAGGTACAGAGCATGGACCTGCCTCCAACATTGAGAAAACTCCTCGAGTGGATTCCCTGGAGGAGTCTGGGGCTGCTACCAGCGAAATTCCGCAGTCTGCAGGGGAGGCCAAAACATTCCGGAGCTGCCTGAGAGGAGTCCGAAGGAGCTGCAGGGCATGGACCTTCCCCCAGCACACACAGTGCTCTTTGGGTAGCTACTTGCAGAAGAGTCTGGGGCTGCTACCTGGGAATTCAGCTTTCTCCAGCACAGGCCAACACAATCCTGGAGATACCTGGGTGGAGTCACAGGGAGCTACCAGACACGGACCTGCCTTCACCATGAACAAGACTATTCAACAAAATACCTAGGAGGGTTACTGGGCTACTCCCCAAGACTTCAGCCATCTCCAGAGGAAGTGAACACACTCTTGGTGATGCCTAGGAGGAACCCTGGGGAGCTGCCAGGCATGGATCTGCCTCCAACATGGACAAACAATTGAATTAGCAACCTAGGAGGAGTTTGGGGCTACTACCCCTGACTTCAGCTGGCTCCAGATGAAGCCAAAACACTCTTGGAGATGCCCAAGAGGAGTTCCAGAGAGATATCGGCCATTGACCTGCCTTCAATATGAAGAAAGCTCTTGGAGTAAGTAACTAGGAGGACTCTGGGGCTGCTACCCGAGACTTCAGCTGTATCCAGGGAAGGCCAAAAAACTCCAAAGCTGCCTGGGAGGACTCCCAGAAAGCTACAGGGCATGGACCATCCCTCAACAGTGAAAACACTCCTTGAGTGGATTCCTTGGAGGAGTCAGGGGCTGCTACCTGTGAAATTCAGCTCTCTCCAGGGAAGACCAAAACATTCTGCAGCTGCCTGGGAGGAGTCCCAGGGAGCTGCCGGGCTTGCACCTGCCTCCAACATGGACAAAACGCTTCGGGTAGCTACCTTGGAGGAGTCTGGGGCTGCTGCCTGGGACTTTGGCTTTCCCCAGAGGAGGCCAAGACAATCCTGAACGTGCCTGGGAGAATTCCCGCACAGCTACTGAGCACAGACCTTCCCCCAAGATACACAATGCTCTTTGTGCAGCTACCTTCAAAAAGCCTGGGCCTGCTGCTGGGAATTCACCTGTCTCCAGATGAAGCTAAAACACTGGACATTGGAGATGCCTGGAAGGAGTCTCGGGGACCTTCTGGGAATGGACCTTCCTCACACATGAAGAAAACTCTTCAGGGAACTACCTAGGATGAGGCTGCAGCTGTTACTGAGGACTTCAGCGGTCTCCAGGCAAAGTGCAAACACTCCAAAGCTGCCTGGGAGGAGTCTCAGAGAGCTCCAGGGCATGGAACTGCCTCCAACATAGGCAAAACTCTTTGCATAACTTCCGTGGGGGAGTCTGGGGCTACTACCTTCAAAATTCCGCCATCTCCAGGGGAGGCCAAAACATTGCAGAGCTGCTTGGGAGTCCCTGGGAAGCTACTGGGCATGGACCTGCCTTCCAGTTCAAGAAAACTCCTCAACTAACAACCTTACAGCATCTGGGTCTGCTACCTGCAAAATTCAGCTGTCCCCAGGGAGGCCAACACAGTCCTAGAGATGACTGGGAAAATTCCCAGGGAGCTACCAGGCATGGACCTGCCCCCAACATGAACAAAACCTTTCAGGTAACTATACAGGTGTCATATGCGTCTTCTATCCAGGACTTCAGCTGGCTCCAGGGAAAGGCAAAACTGGAGGACTTGCTGCCTTGGAGGACTCCCAGAGGTCTACCGAGCATGGACCTGCCTCCAGCATACACAAAACACCTTGGGTAGCTACCTTGGAAAAGTCTGGCACGGCTACCTGCTAAATTCAGCTGTCTCCAGGGGAGGCCAAAACATTCTGGAGATTCCTCCGAGGATTCCTGAGGAGCTATCAGGCATGGCCTGCCTCCAAGACAAAGAAAACTCTGCCACTAACTAGGAAAGTTGTGGTGCATCTACCTGGGACTTTAGCTGTCTGTAAAGAAAATGAAAACACTCCGTTAGATGTATGGGAAAAGTCCTGAAGTAAAAACAGAAATGGACCTGCCCCGAAGATGCACAATGCTCTTTGGGTAGCCACCTCAGAAGATTCTGGGGCGGCTACCTGGGAATTCACTTGTCTCCAGAAGAAACCAAAAGACTCCGGGAAATCCCTGTGAGGAGTTCCAGAGTGCCTCCGACATACAGCAAACTCTTCAGGTATCTCCCCTGGTGCAGTCTGGGGCTGCTACCCAGGACTTCAGCTCCCTCCACAGCAGGACAAAACACTGGGGCAGATGCCTGGGAGGAGTCCTGGGGAGCTCCAGGGCGTGGACCTGCTTCCCATTCCTATCAGCAATCAGTGGCCGAGCATCAATCAATAGGATGGCAGCAGTCAGTAAAAGCAGCAAGCAATCGTATAGCAACAACAAATCCTTTAGGAATAAGCAATACAACAGCAACAACCAGGTTACTACAAAGTTGTCACTAGGGAGGGCACTTATCCTCCAAATAGCAGCAGATATACTGATGATGGATTACTTATATGGAGATCTAATACTGGTATAAAGTGAATTAGATTTCAGAAAGGGCCAAAGCAATCCCAGAGGGGACACACCCATCCCAGAGGTGGGTGGATAAACCTAACCGCTCCAAAAGCGAGCCCAAAGGGGGAACAATAACGTAACAGACAGAGTCTCACTTCCGAGATGATTTGGAGGTGCCTGGATTCTTGGTCCCCAGCTGTGCTGCAAAGCGGCCAGCTGCACGTTTCAGGGATGCTTCCGATCGCCAGGCCCACAGCTCCCAGGCTCGCAGGAGCGTTCTGCTCGGCCATTTCCCCTTCTAAGCAGTCACCTTTATGGCTGCTCACACCTGCCCGCTCCTGCCCTATCGGCTCCTCAGGCACCAGTGACCTCACAAGAACCTGCACAAGCCAGGGGCCTGCTCCTGCCCTATCAGCTCCTCAGCCACCAGTGACATCACAAGCACCTGCACAGCAGAAGCGTCCTCACTGCCAACGCCCTGGCTTTTTCCCTCCATCCCCACCTCTGTCTCCCATCTCCCCCTCCTCTCCCCTCTCCCACGCACCTTTCTCCCCCACTCCACCACCTCCCACTGCCTCTGGCTGCCTCTGGGTTTGGGTGCCAGATGTTACCTCGCAAGCATTGTCCCAGACGGGTCACCTGCATCTCCTTCTCATCTCCTTCTGCTCTCATCATCACTGCACCAGTTGTTTGATGCGCTTTTGGACATCATGGGCCCTTTCGTCCTGCCTCCCTCCTGCTGTTAAATGCTGTTCCTGCAAGAGAAGTGACCATCAGTCGGTGTCCCCTCTCTGCCATCCTACTTGCATCTTTCTGACCTGGACAGCTGCTAGGAGCTGTCACCACCAGCCCCGGCTCTGCTTGAAGGCGTCTCCTGGCACAGGCGCAGCTCTGGCTGTGCTTGGTGTGGGCCACGCTTCCGGAGGGAGAACAGCAACACCCACAGTTCCTCCTGGGCAATGTCCTGCTGGGAAGAGCTGATCGGAAGGCTGGTTTGCCACAGGTCCTGAGGCTGGTTCAGGGGTGCTCCCTGTCCCCCAGCTCGGCCACAGGTCCCACATCTGGCTCCTTCCAGCAGGAGTTTGGAAAGCCCATTCCCAGCTGGCAGCGCCAGGCCAAGGGCACGGGGCAGAAACAGCTCCCAGCCCCAAGGGCCCCAGCCCCCAACTGGCCTCTGTCCCCAAACTACTACAACTGCCAAACAGGCTCTGCCTCTAACTGAATTCTCTCCATTTTTAGGAAGAAAACCCTGTATACTTCCAGATTCAGTAGTCTAAGACTTCTAGAGGGCAACTTGGGCTTCGATTCCAGAACAAAAGAATTGCCATCACAGAATCTCAGCCACCACCTCCACGATCGTCTTCTCAGCGACCCACAAATGCTGCCTTGCCAAAAGTGACACCACCGGCTCAGCCAGAATGACTGTCAGTGGCACAAGAGGCCTTGTGTCCAAAAACACTCGGCACGTCCCTGATCCCATGAGACCAAAGATTCTTTCCTTTTTCCTTCCTTAATCAGTTGAGGCCCTTCTAGGCATCTTTAAAAGATCCTGACCTTAAAATGGCAACAATTCGGGCACAGCAGATGATGGGTCAGCTCATTGGTTTTGGTGTTCTCATAAAACCTGAGGCATGTGTTTTAGCTATTCCTCAACTCTTTTTCTCTTTTCTTCACATTCCTCCCCAAAAAGAGAAGAAAAAGCCAAGGAGTAACAGCAGCCGGACATTTGGAATGCTCTGCTAATACAGGAGGTTTCCAACAAGCGTGCCAGGGGAATAGGCGCAGCCAGCTTGCAAGCTGCAAGGCACACACCAGCAGTGTGCAACGAGGCATGGCCAGTGCCCATCGGCACCCTTGTTCTGACAGACGGCCATCGCTGAAGACAAGTCTGCTCAGTCAGAGCAAAAAATGACGGGCTGGATCCTAAAACTGCCACTTTGGAGGCTGAAAATGAGGCTTTGGGAAGTAAAAATGTGCCTTTGGACTCCAAAAAGGAGACTTTGCAAAGTAAAACTGAGCCTCTGGACCACAGAAATGAGGCTTTCTGCCCTAAAAAGGAGGCTTTCTGCCCTAAAAATCATAGAAGCATAGAATGCTTTGGGATGGAAGGGACCTTTAAAGGTCATCTAGTCCATCCCCCCTGCAATGGGCAGGGACATCTTCAACTAGATGAGGTTGCTCAGAGCCCCATCCAGCCTGGCCTTGAACGTTTCCAAGGATGGGGCATCTCCCACCTCTCTGGGCAACCTGTTCCAGTGTTACACCACCCTCATCGAGAAAAATTTGTTTCTGGTGTTTAGGCTAAATCTACCCTCCTTTAGTTTAAAACCATTCCCCCTTGTCCTCTCGCAGCAGACCTTTCTAAAAAGACCATCCCCAGCTTACTTGCAGGCCCCCCCTTAAGTATTGAAAGGCTGCTATAAGGTCTCCCCACAGCCTTCTCTTTGCCAGGCTGAACGACCCCAGCTCTTTCAGCCTTTCCTCATAGCAGAGGTGTTCCGCTCTCTGATCAGTTTTGGGGCCTCCTCTGGACCCACTCCAACAGGTCCATGTCCTTCCCGTGCTGAGGACTCCAGAGCTGGACGCAGTAAAAAATGAGGCTTTAGACCCTCAAAATTAAACTGTGAGCCCTGAAGAAAGGCTATGGGTAAGAAAAGAGAGGTTTGGACCCTAAAAAGGAGGATTTGGGCCCTCAAAATGAGGCTTTGGGGACCATAAGGGGCTCAAAGCGTTACAGTAAATGGGCTTACATCAGGCTGCTGGACAGTCACCAGTGGGGTTCCCCAGGGCTCCATTTTAGGGCCAGTGCTCTTTCATGTTTTTAGGAATGATCCAGACACAGGAGTTGAAGGTACATGAAGTAAATTTGCTGACGATCCTAAAGTAGGAGGAGCTGTGGACTCCCTCGAGGCTAGGGAGGCCTTCCAGAGAGATCTGGATAGACTCGAGAGCTGGGCAATCACCAACCATGGGAAGTTTATCAAGAGCAAGTGCTGGGTTCTCCCCTGGGACGGGGTAATCCTGGTTAGCCATACAAACGGGGGGACGAGAGGCTGGCGAGCAGCCCTGCCGAAAGAGATCTGGGGGTTTGGGTTGATGGCAAGTTGAACAGGAGTCAAGAGCATGCCCTGGCAGCCAAAGGGGCCAAACGTGTCCTGGGGTGCATCAAGCACAGCACCGCTAGCCGGTCGAGGGAGGCGATTGTCCCACTCTACACTGCCCTGGTGCGGCCCCACCTCGAGCGCTGCGTGCAGTTTTGGGCACCTCAATATAAGAAGGACATCAAACTAGGAGTGTGTCCAGAGGAGGGCAACCAAGATGGTGAAGGGTCTCGAGGGCAAGACTTACGAGGAGCGGCTGAGGTCGCTTGGTGTGTTCAGCTTGGAGAAGAGAAGGCTGAGCGGTGACCTCATTGCAGTCTACAGCTTCCTCGGGGGGGGGGTAGCGGAGGGGGAGGTGCTGATCTCCTCTCTCTGGTGACCAGTGACAGGACACGAGGCAACGGAATGAATGGAATGTGTCAGGGGAAGTTCAGATTGCACATTAGGAAAAGGTTCTTCACTGAGAGGGTGGTCGGTCCCTGCAACAGGCTCCCCAGGGAAGTGCTCACGGCACCAAGCCTGTCAGAGTTCAAGGAGCGTCTGGACGACGCTCTTAGTCCTATGCTTCAGTGTTAGGTAGACCAGGGAGGAGCAGGGAGTTGGACTCGATGATCCTCAGGGGTCCCTTCCAACCTGACATATTCTGTGGTGCTGTCATTCTAAGGCAGTGGCCTGCTCCTGCTCTGAAACCTCCGCAAGCCCCTGTGGAAGCCACCTGCATGCTCCTGCCCCAATGCCTAGAGAAACACCACTTACCTCACAAGGGCCTTCACAGGCCAGGTGAATTCTCCTGCCCTATCAGCTCCTTGGCCACCAGTGACAACATAAGCAGCAGCACAAACCAGGTGCCTGCTTGTTCAGCCACCAGTGACATCACAAGCACCTGCAGAAGCCAGGCGCACACTCCCACCCTAAGAGCTGCAGAGCCACCCCTGACATCACAAGCACCTGCACCAGCCAGGTGTCTGTTCATACCCAGTCAGCTACTTAGCCACCAGTGACATCACAAGCAGCTGCACAAGCCAGGTGCCAGTTCCTAACCTATCACCTACTCAAGCACATATGACATCACAAGCACCTGCACAAGCCAGCTGCATGCTCCTGCCCTGCCAACTACTTGGCCATCAGTGACCACAGAAGCTGCTGCACTGGGCAGGGACCTGCTCCTAAACTATCATCTACTTGCCATCATGGGACACCACGAGCACCTGCTCAAGCCAGGGGCCAGCTCCTGCCCTATCACTTAATCACCCACCGAGGACCTCACAAGCAGCTGCACAACCCAGCGGCTGGCCCTTGCCCTCACACCCCCTCCACCACCTAGGACAACACATGCACCAGCACAAGCCAGGGGCCTGTTCCTAACCTCTCACCTATGCAAGCACTTATGACATCACAAGCACCTGTGGCAGCCAGGTGCATAGGCCTGGCCTATCAGCCACTTAGCCCCCAGTGACATCAGAGGCAGCTGTACAACCAGCTGCCTGCTCCTGCCCCATCCCCTACTCAGGCACCTCGGACACCATAAGCACTTGCACACGGGAGGGGCCTGCTCCAGCCCTAGCCCCTACTCACGTACACGTGGCATCCCAAACACCTGCACAGCCCAGCGCCATGCTCCTGCCCCGACAGCTACAGAGCTGCCGGGGACAGCGCACGTCCTGCCCCTGCCCTATCACCTCTTCAGGCACAGGGGAGATCGCAAGCACGTGAACAAGCCAGGTGATTCCTTCTGCTCCATCACCTACTTATCCACCTGGGAAATCACAGAATCAGAGCATGTCCTGAGTTGGAAGGGACCCACAAGGATCATCGAGTCCCACTCCTGTCCCTGCACAGGACAACCCCAAAACTCACACCCTAGCTCTGAGCGTGTTGTCCAAACGCTTCTTGAATATTGTCAGCCTTGGCGATGTGACCACCTCCAGGGTCAGCCTGTCCCACTGCTCCACCCCCCTCTGCGTGAAGAACCTTTTCCTAACATCCAACCTAAACCTCCCCTGCATATCTTCCTGCCGTTCCCTCGCGTTCTGTCATTGGTCGTGAGGGAGAAGAGATCAGCGCCTGCCCCTCCTCTTCCCCTTGTGAGGAAGCTGTAGACCGCGATGAGCTCTCCCCTCAAATCACAAGCATCTGCTCAAGCCAGGGGCCTGTTCACAACTTATCACGTACTCTGGTGCCTATGACCTCACTAGCAGCTGCACAAGCCAGGGGCCTGCTCCTGCCCTATCAGCTCCTCAGACACCAGTGACATCACAAGCACCTGCGCAGCAGAAGCGTCCTCACTGCCAACGCCCTGGCTTTTTCCCTCCATCCCCACCTCTGTCTCCCATCTCCCCCTCCTCTCCCCTCTCCCACGCACCTTTCTCCCCCACTCCACCACCTCCCACTGCCTCTGGCTGCCTCTGGGTTTGGGTGCCAGATGTTACCTCGCAAGCATTGTCCCAGACGGGTCACCTGCATCTCCTTCTCATCTCCTTCTGCTCTCATCATCACTGCACCAGTTGTTTGATGCGCTTTTGGACATCATGGGCCCTTTCGTCCTGCCTCCCTCCTGCTGTTAAATGCTGTTCCTGTACCTGGGAAGAGTGCAAAAGAAACCCTCAGCACCCGCAGTGTTCCAGCCAAAGCTGTGAACAGGCACGCTTACAGCCCTGGGCAGGTTTTATCCATTTGCCTGGGGCGGCTCGGGGAAGAGGTGGGAGCGCTGCCGGTGGGCGAACGGCCCTTCGCCAGCAGCGCACGGGGAAGCCCAGCGGCTGCCAGCTGCGGGAGGTGCCCAGGCCATGGCAGCTGTGTGGCCTCGAGGGGACACGTCCCCGTGTGGCCCTGTGTCACAAAGGGGCAGTGATGCGGCACCCATCCGGTGCTTGTGAGCTCACCTGGCCAGGCCTTGGCATCCTGAAAAGCGGGCCAGCGAAAGCCAGTTGGGCTGAGCTGGCCTTCGGGGTAACTTGGCTCCTCCCTTTGCTACTTGCTTGCCTGCTTTTTTCCGACCGTTTATCGTTTACTGCCCACTTCTCCTCAACTTCCATCCTCTTTCAAAGGTAATTATGATTTGACTTTCAGGACAGATCATAGAGTAGGTAAATAGGGGATAAAAGTATAGGCTGGTCTATAGCTTCTGAGCCGTAGGCCGAGCTGTTACACCTTTATAGGCTGCCCAGGGCTACGGCTAGAGTTCCTATTTGCTAACTCTTATTTCTTTACCATATGCTAGCATAGGTTAAGTAGTGGGGTGGCAGTGTAGTCTGAGGCATTGAGCTCAGCCTAGAATGACAAGAAACCCACCCTGAATGATGCGGTAGGAAGGGAGACAGAAAAGGAGCACGGCAAAGGCAGCCGTTAAAGTAGCGGCTGAAAGCCGGTCCCACCTGCGTACAAGGTGGGAAAGTGCGGGCTGGAGAGCCAGAGGGCTCTGCTGCTAACGCTAGCAGCAGGTAAGCAGCAGGTCCTCTTCAGAGAAGGTGACACGCCATGCAGCCTTTCAAAAGGGCCTTGGCAATTGCTGTCAACTGGAGTCCGGTGACATCACTGCAGCAGGTCCTGCGGCTGGTCCAGGGGTGCTCCCTGTCCCCCAGCTCGGCCACAGGTCCTACTTCTGGCTCCTTCCAGCAGGATTTTTGAAAATCCGTTCCCAGCTGGCAGCGCCAGGCCAAGGGCACAGGGCAGAAACAGCCCCCAGACCCAAGGGCCCCAGACCCCAACTGGCCTCTGCCCCCAAACAACTAAAACTGCCAAACAGGCTCTCCCTCAAACTGAATTAGCTCCATTTTTAGGAAAAAAAAAAACTTGTGCACTTTCAGATTCAGTAGTCTAAGACTTCTAGAGGGCAACTTGGGCTTCAATTCCAGAGGAAAAGAATTGCCATTCCAGAATCTCAGCCACCACCTCCATGATCGTCTTCTCAGTGACCCACAAATACCGCCTTGCAAATAGTGGAATGGCTAATAAAAAGTATCCTCTCCTCCTCCCAAATCTGTGTTTATCTCCTACCCTCAGGCTACCGCAGTAATAATCATTCTGTTCTTCTGTAGTTACCACCGACCTGAAACCCCTCCAAAGCATCATTCACGGACGTGACTGACAATACTGCGGGTAAGGGAGAACCTTCACTAACCACGCATCCATCCCTTAGGCCTTCTGCAGCGAGGCCTCTGGGACCGAGCACGTCTACATGGACATCTCTGCCTGACAGGAGACAACCGGCTCAAAGAAATTATCTTGGCTCCAGTGAAAGCAAAGAACTTAGAATAATAACATAAACAAATTTAAGAGAAAGCAGGATAGCGGATGAGGCAGAAAAGGTATTTTGTCTCACCCACCTCCAATTTCAGAGGAAGTTTCAAGGGGTTTTCTTTTTTTTTTTTTAATCATTGCCCAGCACAAGTGAAAAAACACACCCCTGCTGTTTCAGTAGAACTGAAAACTACAAGAGTAAGACTATCGACTCTGTGTAATTACTCTTCTTTCCAGCACACCTTGGTCTTTGGTTTTCTTACATCTCAGTGGAGAGCTTTAACTTAAAACCATGGAGTTCTGATATGGGAATAGCAAAACGTCCTCTGTAAAGCTTTGAAAAGAACAGTATATTGAAGGAAAGAGGTTCATATAAACTGTCCAAGATTATAATGCTTTTGAGTATCTTCACCATGCTCATCTTCCCGGTCTTCAAGCTCTTCTGATGACACTATAACTACCATCCCGCTACATACATAACATTAAACTGTTCAAGTCCTCTTCCAAATGATATAAAATCCAAAACTCCCTACAGAGATGCCCATAGGTTTGACTATTCCCATCACGTTAGGTAGGTCCTGCCAAACCTACAGCCTGCAAAACCTGAAGACAATCAGCACACAGGCGTATACGTTATCTATCTGCTTTTGTCCTTGCCAAAACTGCTGGGTGACCTGTCATCAGCCAGAGGGACTGACAGCAGGCAAGACTCTCTCATCTGCCTTAGCTCGGGCGCAGCTCCTGGGAAAACGACGGCAGATAAAATTCATTGGAAATGAACCTGGAAGAGACCAGGTGCTTTGTTACATGAGTCTCACGGACACAGCCCTGTCCCTGGGAAGAGTGCAAAAGAAGCCCTCAGCACCCGCAATGTTCCAGCCAAAGCTGCGACCAGGCACGCTTACAGCCCTGGGCAGGTTTTTATCCATTGGCCTGGGGCGGCTCGGGGAAGAGGTGGGAGCGCTGCCGGCGGGCGAATGGCCCTTCGCCAGCAGCGCACGGGGAAGCCCAGCGGCTGCCAGCTGCGGGAGGTGCCCAGGCCGTGGCAGCTGTGTGGCCTCGAGGGGACACGTCCCCTTTTTCAAAAGGGCCTTGGCAATTGCTGTCAACTGGAGTCCGGTGACAGGGACAGCAGGGCCATCAGCCTGCAGCTCTGCAGCAGTTACAAGTACCACTGAAACACTTTTGATGGCGGATGCTGTTCTGTGGGTTACATTTGGGGTTCTTGGAATCATTTTGTTGAGCTACAATTATTTCTTTGTGATCAGGTGACGGGATTGGCGCTGATCTTCTCTTTCTCGAGCGTGTCCTGACATCCTTTGTCACCCAAAGCTTTCCCCTCTGTTTCTGAGAGAAGCGATGGCCACAATGGGGAACGACTCCGGTGAGTAACGCCTTCACCAGCAGGCTTGGACTTTGTGAATCCCCAAAGGCAATGGACGTGGCTGGTGCCCCATCCTTGAATGCTGATGTGCTGACAACCTGGAGGGAATTTGGGGCGTTTCCTGATAGCAGCCAGACTCACCCAGGTGCTTTCGATTAGACGCAGGAAGAACGCGTGTTGTCACTCCTCTGCCACTACATACAAGACTTGGAAAGATGACATTGCTCCTAGAAAGATCTGACATCAGTAGGGTTACCTTCTGGGCTAGGGACTTGCTTCTTTTCATCAAGTTACAATCAGGAAAAGGGAAGACTTGACCTGATAAGCCAGCTCAAGAGTCTAGAGGGAAAGGAAGGCACAGAAATCAGAGTGTGGGTTTGTTGGACTTTCAGCAAAGTAAGCAGGGGAGCAGACTCTTTTCCAAAACTCTTTCTTAACCAGGAAATGCCAATGGCAGTGTTAGGCTTCCCCCGATGTTTCTCAGAGGTTGGAGCCAGTTTCCCTGGGTGCTCCTCTACAGAAGTCGACTTTCAAAATAGGCTCTCATACAACAGCATCGTCTCATCTCTTTTCAAACGTCATTTCCCTGCAGTCCTTGCCAAGGGAATGGCTCTGCCACAACGCATCCTCTTTCCCCTGGAGAAGATTTGCATGGACTGGCAGCAAAGACAGAGAGCTGGAGCAGGACTCCACAACCTGGGCAATACCTGCTACCTCAACTCCGTCCTGCAGTGCCTGACGTACACACCCCCTCTGGCCAACTACCTGCTCTCGCGTGAGCACAGCCGGTCATGTGAGTACTTTGATGAACGTCTCCCTGTACATCTGGTGGGCACTTCCCAAGGATTCCCAGCATCTGGAATCTGATTGAGGAGAAAAGCAGCCCTTCTTTGTCAGCCCTGAGTGGCGTTCTTTGAACACTCAAGCCTAGAAGGCTCTTGTCCTATCTAGGTGTGTCCATCTTCAGAAAGGCACCACTTTCTGGCCTCGGGTCTCGGTCCCTGTTCCTGCCAGCTCAACTCTCTCTGCTTATTGCACAGAAAACTGCTGTCACTTAAGCATCCCCCTGAAGAAAGTTTTCTATGCACTAAAATGGCCCGGGCTTGTTGGGACATTGGCACCTTGGGAGAAGGGGACTGGAGACTGTTATCTTCTAATTTCAAGATCTCCATTAAGGTTCCCATTGCTACGGGTATTTTGCTAACCTGAGAAGCTTCCCTCCCTCCCTCCCTCTTCAGGTCGCCAGCAAGGCTTCTGCATGATGTGCATAATGGAAGCGCACGTTAACGGGGTCCTGCATTCTTCAGCCAGGGCCATCGAGCCTAGGGCTGTCCTCAGTGTCCTCACACGTAAGGCATTTCAGCTGCTTTTACATGCTTTCTTCCCTTCTTGTAGGAGACAGCTACTAACTTCTTCTTGCTTAGGAATAGGAGAACACTTGCAGCTTGGCATGCAGGAAGACGCCCACGAGTTCTTACGCTACACTGTCGATGCCATGCAGAGAGCTTGTCCGAGTGGAAGCAGCGAGTAAGCACAAGCAAATTACCCCTTCCATGCTCCTGAGCCCTTTGGACTCCTTGGTGTACTCCCATCAAGAAAACCCGATGCCCAGGGTTTTCAGACAAAGCAAAACTCTTGGAGGAGATAATTCTCTGCCTTACCATTTCTTTCCAGCTTGGACATCTCTTCTCAAGCAACTACCATCATCCATCAAATATTTGGGGGCTTTCTAAGATCAAGAGGTACTTTTTAGAAATATTACTGCCCTTAGATTGGTCTGTGGCCCTTTCTCTGTTCGTGGTAAACAGCTTCTAGTATGCAGCAGTTGTGTCCAGTGTCTCCAAAGCAGTACGTGTTGGGCATTGAAATGGGCACAGTTAGCCTCCTTCCCAACCTGAGAAGCTTTTCTCTTTGCCTTCCAGTAACGTGCTTGAGCTGCAAAGCCGTTTCCGACACCTACGAGGCATTCCTTGATATTGCTTTGGATATCCAGGTAAGATGTTTGGAAATTGTGGTGCAAAAGGTTTCAAGGCCCCTGCAGGGGGCCGAGGTTATCTCCAGTTAACTCCCTTGACTTAAAACTGTGGGCTGTTGCCACGCCAGAGCTTGGTGGTGGATGGGAAGGGAACTGGGCTTCTGGGCTCCTTCTCTGGAAGCCCTCTAAATGGTCTGCCTGTGCTGGGTGCTGGCTGTCAGCTGGGCAAAGAGTAAGGGTGGTATCTGCAGCCAGGATGACACTGTCATGCCACCCTGCTTTGGACTCCCTCAATATGCGTCTGATTGCTGGACGGATGGGGTTGATTGCTTTTGCTGCTTTTGACCACGCGTACCACAGGCAACTCTGGTACCGCCCAGGGGTAGCTGCTTATTGGGATAACGCTGGTCCCACACGGGCAGCTATTTCTTGGGATTCTGAGTTTCCAGGAGCTTAGTGCTCTCCTTTCTTTCTCATCCAGGCAGCCTCAACTCTCACTGCAGCTCTGGAAGACTTTGTCAAACCTGAGCAGCTGGATGGCGAAAATGGCTATAAATGTAGCAAGTAAGATTGTTACTAATGACACCTTCCTAGCAGATACTGGGTTAGGGTATTGCATGTCTGGGAGCACCAGTTATGTTCTGACTTAATTGAGAAACCCACTCATGAGACAGCTTGGGGTTTTTTCCTTTTTTTTTCTTCCCCGTACAACTAATCCACCCGAATCATCTGGAACTTGGAAAATAATGCATTCATTTCTAAGATGGGTAATTTTTTCTATCCTGCCTGAATATTTGGAAAGCTTTCATGAGAATTTTATTCCTGGCATCGTCTGCCCTGGAGGTGCTCCACCCTCCTAGCTAGGAAGTTGCCCACTGAACTACCCCTCGGGCCAGAAGGGAAAAGACAGGTCCCATGTGCAGTGGGGAGCCAAAGCAAGGAGGAGCTCTGGGCAGGGATTTGGCAACAGCAGCTTTCTCAAGAAACCAAACAACCCTTTAACTGCCAAGGCTTTTTGGATGCTTGCGTCTCTGTGCAGGAGACCTCAGTCCTTGGAGCGGCAGCAGCCCCTGCCGGCTCTCTGAACAGTGTCATACCTAGGTCTTGTCTTGTAAAGACTGCAGACTGCTGCTCTCCAAAGTGAGCCACCCGAGACCGAAGCTACCTTCGGTGAGAGCGTGTGGGCTTCAGGGGTCTGAAATGCAAACCTGTGCACACGATAGCTGGGCCAAACAAGCCTTAACTCAGCCCTACAGGGGTGGGGGGCAGAGTGGGGAGAAGATGGGCTGCAACAGTTGGGTCTGTGCTTGTTTCAAGGTGTGAACAGCTGGCCACTGCATCCAAGAGGCTCACAATACATCGCTCCTCCAACGTCCTGACAGTCTGCTTGAAGAGATTTGATGCTTTCTCTGGCAGAAAGATTAGCAAGGTATGTACACAAGTGCACTGCAACTTTGTCTGCTTGGAAGGAGACCTTTCCCGAAGGAGAATCCTTTTTTGGAAGTTGCTCATGGCTGCACACCACGGCTATCGAGTGCGGCCATCTAAGAAAAATCCATGCAATAGCTATGCCTTGCTCTTTCCCTTGTGGCAAGAGGAAAGTGCCAATGTGAAGAGAAGCCCTTTCCTGTGCTCGTCAAGAGCTGCTTTGGCCAAGAACAGTTTTCTGCCACTGCAGTGATGAAATGGCAACACCTGGTTTTGATGAACTGAGAAGATCTGTTTCTATGCCTCTAGCCTGTGTTTGCTGGCAAGGTTTTCTCAGGCTGCTTCCTAAAGACTCTCAGGATAATTTTGGGGGTCGTCTTGGTCTCTCTTTAGGTTGTGCAGTATCCGGAATCTTTGGACCTTGCCGCATACATGTCTCAAGCCCCTGGAGAACCACTCCTCTACTCCTTGTATGCCGTCCTGGTACATGAAGGCTCCGGCTGCCAGGCAGGACACTATTACTGCTTCGTGAAGGTAGGAGACAACTCTGTGATTTGCACTGGTGTATGGTGTCCGTGTCCTTCAGTGGTGTTCTGCCTGTGGTTTTGCTTTAAAACCCCTGCAGTTCATCTAAAGATAGTGTTGCCTTTCTTTGCAGGCCAGCGATGGACACTGGTACAAGATGAACGATGCCTCTGTGGATCGTTGTGACATCAAGACAGTTCTCTGCCAGCGTGCATATTTACTCTTCTATGCCAGGTAATAACAAGTGTGCGACAGTGCTCAGAATACACTCCTTCTCCTGTTACTGCTCTGGGTGGTGGTGTTCTCCTCCAGTGGGTTTTGCTTTCTGGCCTAGGAGAGAATGCCTGTTTGTCCAGTTGAGTTCTGCCTCTTCTGCAGTTCGCCACCTCCTGCCTTCTGCCTCCTTGTCTGGCACTAAACGTTGCGCTTGTGTAACATGCTAGCCGTCTGCTCCCTGAGACTGGCTAGCTGCAAAAAGAGGCCAAATGGAGGTCCAAGAGGGTCTAAGATGAGTTACTGCTTAGGGGAGTAAGTAAGTCCCCTTACTGAAAGGGACAGGCATGGCTGGAAGACCATGACCTCATTTCCAGCTTCTAGCATTGCTTCCGTCTTCTGCCTGTCATGTCAAGTGCTGCCAGAAAGTGACAGGATGAGAGTGAAGCCATGAGGAGGCTGCAAGAACAACCCTAGACTAAGATCACTGTTTCTTCTCCAGGCACCACGATTTGACCCCTGGAGCAGGCGCTGAATGCCAAGACACAAAGAGCATTTCCATGACAAAGCTGGATCAAGTGCTGAAGAGGGCATTTTCTGGAGGCACCGGGGCACTGAGAAATCAAGAAGGCAGAGAAAAGAGGCCCAGGATCCAAGGGAAGAGACAAACACGGGACTCTGCAGGAACACCCCATCAGCGCCACGGCAGGAAGAGAGCACGCTCTGACACCGAGGAGGAGGAGGAGAAGCTGAACAGAAGCCAACCAGACTGCCCGCCTCTGAAGCGGAGGCGCATTGCCCTCGCGGAAACGCAGAAGCGCCCTCACTGTCAGCTGCCGCATGACAGTGGGAACCTGTGCAGCTCTTCCCAATGGCAGAGGAACAGCCCTGATAACGGCAGAAGCTCAGGAGGGGAAGGTGTGCACGGCTCGAGCGGCCACAGAGCAGACTCGCATCCTGGGTCGGTAGGTGAGCGGCAGCTGGGCACATCCTCACGTCAACAACGTCCGCTCCCACCAGTGCCAGTTCACCCAGAGTCTGCAGGCCCTTGCCAGGCAAATGAAGAACAACCATGCAGAAAGAGGAAACAGTCCTGTGAAGGGGGGGGTGAAAGTGCGCCCGAAAGAAAGCGGCAAAAGACAGAAGCGAGCATCCTGGTGATCCAGAATTGACAAAGAAATGCAAGAAAGTGAAGAACAAAAAGAAATCCAAAGAGAACTCTGGAGAGGAGGACTCAAAAGTAAGCAACGTTTGCAGCATGACCAGCAAATGTTGCCTCACGCTTTGCCAGGTGTTTGAGGCGCGTGGCTTATGGAAAGAAGCGTTCAGGACTTGTGACGGAGCCTGCCACCACAACCTGCAATTTACCATCAAAGGCCACAGACAAACATTATCAAAAGAATGCTAACCATCAAACTTGACATTTACGAGAGAAACAATAAAATTGCCATCATAACCAAAGCCAGTCCAAAGTGGCGCTTCTCATTTCTGTAGAGAGTTTGACCACGCAAGAAAGAACAGAAGGGTTCGGGGGTTTTTTGTAATTTTTTAACTCGAGACTTCTGTTATGAAAGCACCCTTGTGATCCAGAAGGGTGGAAGCTTTCTACAGCTGCTGAGCATATGAAATTAGCAGGCAGAGATCTCAGGGAAAAAAAATGCCTGGGAACAGAGCATCTCCAGTGCTGCTCCATTAGTGGTTCAGGTCGCCTGCCTGTGATTCACGTTGTCTTCTCCCAAGTGCAGCATCCCGTGCAAGAGAGACAAGGAAACCAAGGCATTACAAGCATTGCCGCTGACGGTCCCCATCAACAGGGTCATCTTGTTGAGAAGCTGGTTTCCTGGCAAACTTGGCCAGTGGACTTTGAGTAAAAGAGACCACACTTCACCTTGAAGATGCTTCTGCAGTGTCCCACAACAGCTGCAGTTCATACGCCTTCTGGCCCACTTCTGAGCCTGTCACAAGGCGTCCTACATATGAAATCAGTTTCTGAGGCAAAACCGAGGCAGAAACATGTAGGCACTTCTCCTCACAGGAAGTATAAAACACTCAGCTCCCAAGCCTACCGCGAGACTCACTGCAAAAGGAGAGAAGGTGCCTCTCCATCGGCATCCTCTTTTATCTCCAAAAGCCAGCGCTTGGGACTACCGTGCCCTCTAGAAACCGAATCCAGCGAGAGAGGCCTTGGGAATGGGGACGGGAGCAGGAACAGGGTCGAGGTGAGCAGCCAAGCGCAGGGATCTTTCTTGGCAGCAGTCCTGCTCTGGTGCCCTGTGTAAAAGTCAGTTCTTTGCCAGCCTAGGAGAGAGGCAAGGAGACTTCAGCAGAGAATTACCAAGGGAATTGATTCTCTTTATTTAGCCATGCTTATTGCACCTGCATAAAACAGTTCTCCATGCCTGCCCTAGCATCTTCTCAGGCATGTAGCACATCAAAAAGCATCTTCACAAATCACATACAGACTCCTGTCCTATCAGCTACTCAGCCACCAGTAACATCACAGGCACCTGAAAAAGCAACGGGCCAGTTCCTGCCACGAATGACATCACCGACACCTAAGCAGGCCATGCATCTTTTCCTATCTATCTGCTACTCAGTCGCAAGTGCTGTCACTAGCATCCGCACAAGTAATTGAAAAGCTCCTGCCCTATCAGCTCCTCAGCAGCAGGTGACACCACAAGTACCTGCAGCAGAAGGCAGCTTCCTGCTCCTTCCCCACCAGCTGCTCAGCCACCAGGGTCTTCACAAGGACCTGCACAGCAGAAGCATCCTCAGTTTCCACATGCCATCTTTTTCACCTCCATCTCTAGCTTGTCTCCTGTCTCTCTGGGCTCTTCTCTCTGCCAGGCACTTTTCTCCATCACTCCAAGACCTCCCAATGCCTTTTACTTCTGCTTCTGTGGCAGATGTTACCTTGAAAGCCACGTGACCTGCACCTATTTCTCTCTCCCTCTGCTTTGTGCTCTGGCTCTTTGATGCATTTTTTCACCTCATAGGCCCTTGTGCCCTGGCTCCCTCCTGCTGTTAAACGCTGTTCCTGCAAGAGAAGTGACCATCAGTCGGTGTCCCCTCTCTGCCATCTTACCTGCATCTCCCTCAGCTGGACAGCTGCTGGGAGCTGTCACCACCAGCCCCGGCTCTGCTTGAAGGCGTCTCCTGGCACAGGCGCAGCTCTGGCTGTGCTTGGTGCGGGCCATGCTTCCGGAGGGAGAACAGCAACCCTCACAGTTACTCCTGGGCAGTGTCCTGCTGGGAAGAGCTGATCTGAAGGCAGGCTGGCAGCTGACCCTGAGGCCGTGCTGGGGGTGGCCACATCTGGCTCCTTCCAGCAGGATTTTGGAAAGCCCCTTCCCAGCTGGCAGCGCCAGGCCAAGGGCACAGGGCAGAAACAGCCTCCTCCCCTGAGGGCTCCAGCCCCCAACTGGCCTGTCCCCTAACTACTAAAGCTTCCAAACAGGCTCTCCCTCTAACTGAATTATCTCCATTTTTAGGAAAAAAAACCCCTGTATACTTCCAGATTCAGTAGTCTAAGACTTCTAGAGGGCAATTTGGGCTTCAATTCCAAGAGCAAAACAATTTCCATTACAGAATCCCAGCCACCACCTCCATGATCATTGTCACTGACCCACAAAAGCTGCGTTGTTCAAAAATCTTACAGCCAATTAAAATTATCCTCTCCTCCCCAAATCTTTGTTCTTCTCATACCCTCAGACTACCATGGTAACAGTCACACTATTATTCTGTAATTATTGCTGATCTGAAACCCCTCCAAAGCATCATTCCCTGACATGACTGACAGCACTGTTGATAAGGGAGAACCATCACTCACCACGCACCCGCCTGTTTGGCCTTTTCCCTCTGTGACCGAGCACAGCTACCTGGATATCTCTGCCCGACAGGAGAAGACTGGCCTAAAAAAATATCTTGCATTTTCTTGGCTCTAGCGTAAGCAAGGAATTTATGATAATGATACAAACAAGTTTAAGAGAAAGCAGGAGGGCGGAACAAGCAGAAAATGGGATATGTCTCACCCACCTCTCATTTCAGAGGAACTTTCAGGGGTCGTTTTTTGTCTTTGGTTTTAATTTTTAATGACTGCACAGCATGAGTGATAAAACACACACCTGCCTTTTAAGGCGAACTGTAAACTACACGAGTAAAACTATCCAGTCTATGTAATTACACTTCTTTCCAGGATACATCTGTCCTTTTTTTTACATTTTAGTGGAGAGTTTTATGGTAAAATCACTAAATTCTGATATGCAAATAGCAAAACATTGTCTGCAAATCTTTGAAAAGAACACTACATTGAAGGAAAACTGTTCATATAAACTGTAAATGACATGTTTCTGCTGTCAAAGGTTATAATGCTTTTGAGTATCTTTGCCACCTTCATCTTCTTTGTCTTCACTTTCTCCTGATGACATGATAACTACCGTACCTCAACGTAACATTAAACTGGTCAAGCACTCTTGCAAATCATAGGAAATCCAAAATGCCTTACTGTCCTAGTTTTGGCTGGGATAGTTACATTTCTTCATAGTAGTTTGTATGGGGCTATGTTCTGGATTTGTGCTGAAAATAGCGTTGGTAACACACCCATGTTTTAGTCACTGCTGAGCAGCGCTTGCACAGCGTCAAGGCCTTTTCTGCTCCTCACACTGCCCCGCCAGCGAGCAGGGTGGAGGTGCACAGACAGCTGGGAGGGGACACAGCTGGGACAGCTGACCCCAGCTGACCAAAGAGATATTCCATACCCTATGACGTCATGCTCAGCAAGAAAACTGGGGGCGAGGGTGGCGGGGGGCCACTGCTCAGGGACCGGCTGACCATTGTGAGCCGAGCGCGGTTGTTTTCATTTGCATCGCTTGTTTTTCTTGGGTTTCATTCTCCTCTCTCTGTTGGTTTTGTTCTTTTCCTTACAATTTTTAAAACTAATTTCTTTTTCATTATTTAACAGTTTTTAGCTTAACCCACGAGTTTCTTTCTCACATTTACCCTTCTGATTCTCAACCCCATCCCATGGGGTTTGGTTATTACCATCCTGTTAATGACACAATAGATCCTGCCAAACCTACAACCTGCAAAACCTGAAGACCAACTCATGCAAGACACGTTCCAGAAATTACAATCAGCACAGAGGAACATACGTATCTACCTTGTTCTGTCCTTGCCACAACTGCTGGGTGAGCTGTCATCAGCCTCAGTGGATGACGGCAGGCAAGACTCTCTCATCTGGCTTAGCTCAGATGCAGCTCCTAGGAAAACAGCTGTTTCAGAAGGGCAGGTCTTGGTGTGTTGGCAAAGTGCTCCAAGGAAATGTTTCTAATACTCTGGAACGGTAAGACTAAGCAGGGTAATCTCACTACAAGTTCGAGCTCTGCCACAGATTACCTTCTTTTTTATTTTTCCCCTCCTTTCACCAAAAGGGTGGCACTTCTTTCTCAATGCAAGATGAGTTACGTGGGGTACACAGCCAGCCCAGGGAAAACTGAGAAATGAGTCTGTGATCACTTCCATCCCCATGCCTTGGCACTCCAACACTCCTTTCACACTCCCTTCCTCACCAGCAGTCAGGCCTTACACAGTCTGAGCAACACCTACAAGATGCTGACTTTGCCAGATACTGCCCAAATCATCTCCTACTTGAGTTCTGATTGGCTCAACTACTGCCACAGCCTTTCCTTGTCTTGCCCCATTCTCACCCACTCAGAAAGCTCCTACAAGGATCATCTCACTCACTGCCTTAATCACAACTTACAGTCTCCTTAACACCCTGAAGCTGACTCCCTCACATCACACATGCAGTTAATATGGCCTTTCATGACTTAGCCTCCGCCCTCGTCTTATTTCCCACCGAGTACCACAACGACAGCTCCTAATTACAGGCCCTGAGAGCAGCTTCCACCGACTGTCACCTGCTACACACCAACAGCAACAGCACTCTCTCTCCCATGCCCATCTCCACTCTCGGGAGGAGCTGTTCGCACACCCCTGCAGCTGGCCTTGCTGCCTGACAATCCTTGCTGTGCTGCTCAAGGCCATGAAAACTGTCACGCTACGGCTGTACCCGCATCACTGTTCCTCATTCTGACTGACACCGCCCATGTCTGTGTATTCCCACCTGCCCACAGCCATCGCTTGTTTCCAACCTTGTCAGCATTTTGGAAAAAGCACACTTTATTCTTCTTTTTTTTTAATACCTGCTTTGCCATCACTACAGTACAGGCCCAGAGTCCATGACTATGGCTGGTAAAGTCCGTAGCAATACAGAACTGTGTAGGGATGAAAAATAGCCAGCAGTTCAGCTCACATCAAACGTTAAAGCCAAGGCTTTTGGCTACAACACAGGCAAGAAAATGTAAAACCAGAACTAACCTGCACTCCCTCCTTGACCGGCACCTCTTTCTTCATCACTTCTTTGCATTTCTTTAGTTCCTGGCGAGTACGTATCAAGATTTCCCTGTATAAAAGAAGCAAGAAAAATCAGTCACAAACATGCAGAAAACCTGCCACTCACATACACGGTGCCCACACAGGAGCATTATCAAGGCCCTGCATATGCACAAAAGATTAATTAACGCACCGGGGAGGAGAGAGCAGGAACAGCACTCTGGCACCCATGATGAGCAACAAGAATTTCTGCTCTGAACTGGGGCTTAGTCAACGTGCAAGGACAGTACTGATCCAGACACGAAACCGCGCCTACCACTTAATCCCAGCTGCCACATACACCGTACCTTCTTCCATGAATTGTTTTCCGTCCCATCGCAGCTTAGATACCTGCACTCTGGCTCAGGGCTGACTGGGGGAACTTCTCACTGCTTTAACTTTGCCTCGGGCTTGGCACGAGCACGAGGCTTCATCCCTCTGGCTTGGCCCCCAGCAGAAGGTGGGCAAGTGGCAGCTTTGCAAGTGGGTTGATGGAACGGTGTCCTGGTTTCAGCTGGGATAGAGTTAATTTTCGTCTTGGTAGCCGGTATGGGGCTGTGTTTTGGGTTTAGGATGAGAACAATGTCGAGGATACACTGACGTTTTGTTCTTGCTAAGTAGTTGCTAAGTGGCGCTCACAGTGGTAAAGGACTTTTCAACTGCCCATGCTCTGCCGGGTGCACAAGAAGCTGGGAGGGGGCACAGCCAGGACAGCTGGCCCATACTGGCCAAGGGGCTATTCCATACCATGTGACGTCATGCTCAGTATATATATAAACTGGGGGAGCTAGCCGGGGGGGGGGGGGCAACGATCGCTGCTTGGGAGACGGGCTGGCCATCGGTCGGAGGGTGGTGAGCAATTGTAGAGTGTATCGTTTGCTTTGTATTACTATTGTACTATTATTACTTGTTATTATTATTATTGTTATTATTATTATTACTACTGTTCTATTTTTATTTTTACTTTAGTTATTAAACTGTTCTTATCTCAACCCACGAGTTTTCTCCCTTTTACCCTTCCGATTCTCTCCCCATCCCACTGGTGGAGAGTGAGCGAGCGGCTGCGTGGTGCTTAGTTGCTGGCTGGGGTTAAACCACGACAGTCCTTTTGGCGCCCAACGTGGGGCTCGAAGGGTTCGAGATAATAACAGTTTTAATTGGAATGCGCTAGATCGAATTTATAGCTGTTAGTGCTGTTTAGCTGTTAATCGGCAGGCTTCTGTGCTTGCCATGGGGCTTGCTTGCCTTACTGTATGTTAGAGTCATCTTACTGTGTTGTGCCTGGGAACATTTTGATAACAGCAATGGCCACGTACCCGGGCTGGCAGATGGCCAGGGCATCGCTGTTTTTCTGTGCTGCTGTACTGGACAGGCTGGAACTCCAGTGTCAACTCGAGTCGAAGGGACTGTGACCTGTGGACGAGTTCCTGCGGGAGCACGACACCCCAAAGCGTCTGTGGACGTGGATAATCCCATGTCAGAGCAGCCCATGGAAGTTAAGAGTGGAGCAGAGATCCACCTGCAGCCCATGGAGGACCCCAGGCTGGAGCAGGTGGATGCCCGAAGGAGGCTGTGACCCCGTGGGAAGCCTGTGCTGGAGCAGGCTCCTGGAAGGACCTGTGGACCCGTGGAGAGAAGAGCCCACGCTGGAGCAGGTTTGCTGGCAGGACTTGTGACCCTGTGGGGGACCCACGCTGGAGCAGTTAGTGAAGAACTGCAGCCCGTGGGAAGGACTCACATTAGAGAAGTTCATGGACTGTGCCGTCGGAGGGACCCCACGCTGGAGCAGGGGCAAGGGGAGGACTCCATTGCAGTGTTAAACCCTATAACCTGGCCCAAAGGGGCCAGGGGTGGAGACTGTAATGGAAATACCTTTAAATTGTTGTGACCCGGGATTTGAGTTGCATGTTATGGGAATTACTATAGCAGGAACCCCTTGTTGCTAGCCAGGCTAGGAGTAAGGGGAGGAGTTCATTGCAATGTTAAACCTAGCCCAAAGGGGCCAGGGGTGGAGATTGTGATGGAAATACCTTTAAATTGTTGTAACCCATGATCTGAGTTGCATGTTATAGGAACTACCATAGCAGGAACCACCTGAACCAATGGAGGAGAAGCCTTACAAGAAGCAGTGCAAGTGCAGCAGTGACCTGACCTGAGCTGGCTTTGGTGCCCAAGAACTCCACGCAACACACCACCTCTCCTGTCCTGAGTGACCACTATCACAGATGGAGCCCAAAGTCATGGACTAAACGAGCTCAATGGACATTTTTGGGACAACAGGGGTGGTGGTTAAAAAGGATGTATTGGATAATGTGGGACCTGAGCATGATGTAAATGGTATGGAATAAGGGGTGGATACTGTCCTGGTTTCAGCTGGGATAGAGTTAATTTTCGTCTTGGTAGCCGGTATGGGGCTGTGTTTTGGGTTTAGGATGAGAACAATGTCGAGGATACACTGACGTTTTGTTCTTGCTAAGTAGTTGCTAAGTGGCGCTCACAGTGGTAAAGGACTTTTCAACTGCCCATGCTCTGCCGGGTGCACAAGAAGCTGGGAGGGGGCACAGCCAGGACAGCTGGCCCATACTGGCCAAGGGGCTATTCCATACCATGTGACGTCATGCTCAGTATATATATAAACTGGGGGAGCTAGCCGGGGGGGGGGGCAACGATCGCTGCTTGGGAGACGGGCTGGCCATCGGTCGGAGGGTGGTGAGCAATTGTAGAGTGTATCGTTTGCTTTGTATTACTATTGTACTATTATTACTTGTTATTATTATTATTGTTATTATTATTATTACTACTGTTCTATTTTTATTTTTACTTTAGTTATTAAACTGTTCTTATCTCAACCCACGAGTTTTCTCCCTTTTACCCTTCCGATTCTCTCCCCATCCCACTGGTGGAGAGTGAGCGAGCGGCTGCATGGTGCTTAGTTGCTGGCTGGGGTTAAACCACGACAAACGGAGCTTGGACACCTACCAGAGATATAAACCAATGAAAGAAAAAGCCCAGAGAAACTGTGTTGGAGAGTAGCAGAAAGAAACATCAGGGCTGATCACTGTTTAACACACGGGCTTTGGAAGTTTGGAGACTGGAGCTCCCAGCAGACTCTGCTCCTTGAATGGAAACATCCTTTAGCTTTCAATCCTGACAGAAACACTACAGACTGCCCCCAGCTCTGCTCTGCAGTTGCCTGAAGCGTTCACTTTTCCCTGCCCTGTGCTCTTCCACGCTTACAAAGTCTGTTTAACCTGCAAAACAGTCAGTACTACAAACCGGCAGCCCAATGCCACTTCTCTCAAAGATGTGAAAACTGCAGGGAAAGACAACACAGGTACCAGGACAAGGCTTCTGCTCTGGCTTAGGTTTTAAACAGCAAGGTCTTCTGAACCTCTCTTTTCCAGCTGCCACCAACAGCTGCAGAAAGGCTCTGGTTTGATCAGCTGGATGATCAGTGCTGACTACCAAATCCCAGTACAGGACGTTACACCGCAGGCTGCAGATTTCCAGCCCAACCCCAAGGACTGAATAACCTCCCTCCTGCCATTGGGCTGACGGCAGTATTGCACATCCCCTGGCTTCTCCAGCTACTCCCCAGCAGTCTCCTCCCAGCCACTCTGCTACAGGCCGCTAGATGGTTTCAGGGAACCATATTCTGGACCCACTCTGGCATCTCCCAGCAATGAGGATGCAGAGATGCTCTCCCAGCACACTGGGCTCCTCTCACCTCTTCTGGTCTCTCTGCGTTGTCCTTTCCTCATCTCCAGACACTGGTTCTGACCTTCAGCCAGATCTCCACTGCTTGTAAAATTCCCCCGTTGCAAGGAAATCAACAAGATGACTACGTCCTCCTGAGCCTTGCCTCCCACGGGAACTTTCGTCTGGCAACCAATGCAGAACATGGCAGTGGGGTCACAAAAACATCAAGGCTTGCCCCAGAGGTCGGTGGGATGAGCTTGGCTGTTCTTCTGCAGGGAAGAACAGCACAAAGAAAACCTGGTGAGGTTTAAGCATTAACAACTTTACCGGACTTTCGCTGCCTTCAGCAGACCTCTTGGCTGTTAACATGCCAAACTTCCCAGCCCCCTGGGTTTTGAGACAGCTCATTTTGGCTTGGACTACGGTATCAGTTAACACCCGCATTGCCAAACCCTCGTAGACCTGAGCGTGCTCCTCACAGCTCCGTACCGCTGTCCCTGTGGGAAGTGAGGCTCAGGGGGAGCCGTGCTGCACAGATATGTGCTGGAAGGCAGCGCAATGGGAATACAGACACGAGGCTGGTGGGGGAAAGGTCGAGTATCGACACTGGGAAACGTGATGCCGGTTCAGTGTCTGCAGCAGGATCCGGGCAGCCACAGAGCTGAGCAGCGACTTTCTTTGGAGACCATGAGGCAACGGGTACCCTCACTCCCGCAACCCGCTCTAGATGACATCCCACTTCTTGCATCCTTGCCCTCCCTTTCCCCTCCAGCTTTCCAGACTGTGGCAGTCGTCCTCTGAGGGTAAGACAAGAGAAAGTGCCCCTTGCTGAACCGCCACCCTTTCCTCCACTGGAACCACCCTGGCTCTGCATGCAAGGACATACGGCAGTGGCAGCTGTTCACTCCCGTTCTGCTCCCTACAGACCCCTTTGGTGACTGGAATGAAGTCTGCTCCCAGCATCTTCCTCGTGCCCACCCCAGCCTCCCTGAAGAAGTCACCTATCGGCCACTTCTGTTTGCATAGGAGCTTATGCAGCATGACAAGATCCTGGGGTGCACAAAGAAGGGGGGGCTGCCCTTTCCCCAGCGCCGTCGGCTCTCTGATGGTGAGCACTGGAGAAGGTGACAAAACACCCTGAGAGCACCCTTACCCAGAGTCACCGTGCCAGGAGGTGTGACGCCAGCTGGGGTAAAGCAGCGCAACTCTAATGATCTGTTCTGCTCTCTCCAGTCTTCCCTTTCTTCCCAGGGCTTCTGTCAGCAGGGTTTGCTCCTGAGCTCTGGCAGATGCAAACAGAAACCCTTCTGTTGTGGCCGAGGAACTAACTCACCCAGGAGCTATTTTTCAGAAAGGGCTACGGTTCCTTGTCTGGCATAAGCAACGCCCAAACAGAGTTTCTGATGCACCTCCTGAGCATGGGCATGCAAACAAGGGATTGCTAAGACTCAGAGTATCTCTCATCATTTAAGAACCCACAACAGGTACATTGAATGCGAAAATGAGCACAAAGAAAGGGGTCTATTTTTTTTCCCTGTCCATATTTTCCTCACCATGGGGAGGAAACACAGACTCTGCAGCCCCTGCAGTTAAATATGGTTCTGCAGGACAGGGGGCAGATGAAAGTAGAGAGACCTGAACAGGGAATTTTCAAATCTGTGAAGAATCAAGCAGAAACAGTTGCAAAGCGTAGCATCAATTTACAGAAATTTGAACCTGATGGAGCAGAGCAGCAGAAGTATTACAGAGAACTAGAGGGGAGCACTGCAATGAAAAGGGTCAGCAACGCAGACAGCTCTAACCGCACATTTTCACCTGATTGCCTTGAACAAAACAGGCTTGGGATCCCCACTGCTCACTTCAGCCTGGAATAGTCCCATTCCTCGTCTGAAAGCTGCTGTGTGCCCAGCTGAGGGCAGACACAATCCACACAGAGAGCAATCAGAGCTAAACACTGCACTTTCCTTGGCACAGTATCCTTGGAAAAAATACATTCACTTAAAAAAAAAAAAAAAAAAGTGTTACTTCAAGAACCGGGAAGAAAAAATCCCTGACAGGTTGACTGGAACTTCCCGGCTGTGGTAAAACCATCCGCCCTCGGTACCTCATTTCCCAAGAGCCGGCAGCACAGCTTGGCTGGGGGAAAGGCAGGTATCAGACCTCGGGGCCGAGAGAGGGGCACAGGCATCTGCCAGGGGAGCTGCATCCAGCCAGCAACATTCCCCGCTTGCTTCTCTGACAACAAAGCCCTGCTGCGTGCTCCCACCAGGAGGGAGAAACAACTTCCATGTCTGGAAATCCCCATTTATCAAAGGCTGTCAGCAGAGACGGGGCTGTCCATGAGCACCAGACCCACACGAAGGCCTGGGGACAGCAAAGGCCCCTGGCCTGTCCCCACCACAGCATGCCTGCCCCAAAGCCTGCAGCCGCCTGTGGGAGAGGAGGCCGCTCTACCTTCCCCTGGCCTGCGGACATCCAACACTGACTTCCAGCTGTCAGGGCTGGGGCTGGCGACCCTCGGGGCAGCAGCAGGAACCGCCCTGACCCTGCTGCTGGGGCTGGCCCTGGGCTGAGCACTCGGGCCCAGGGCTGGGGACTGGGCCGTGGCGGGGCTGTGGGCAATGAGGCCTCCAGGTCCCTCCCCCCAGGCCCATCCGCACTGGCAGATACCTGCTCCTGCTCCTGCTCCTGCTCCTGCTCCTGCTCCTGCAGCTCCCCCGGCCCTGGCCCTGCTCCCCCCGGGCCCCGGCTGCCCCCGGCCCGGCTCTCGCCCCTTTCTCCTCAGGCCCCTGGGCCTCGGCCCCCTCCGGCCCCGCCCCACCCGGCTGTGACTGACAGGCCGCCTCCGGCTCCGCTGATTGGCTCAGCCGTGGCCAATGGCACGGCTGTTGCCGGGCGGGCTCAGGCAGCCCGGGCCTCTCCTCTCAGAGCCGCCCTGCGCCCGCTGCCCCCCGCAGCGCAGCGGCTCCTCAGCCCGCCGGGACACGGGGCCTGCGGAGAGACGGCCTCCAGAAGGGCCATGGCGCCAGGAGCTGCTCTCTCAGCAGCACAAGGTGTGTGTGTGCACAGCTCTGCCGTCCCTCGGTCCGCTGGTGGGGTCTGGGCCTGCGCAGGGAGGGAGGGGAGGCAAAGGGGGGGAAGGGCAGGGAAGAGGAAGGAAGGGGAGCTGCCCTGGATTTGCTCTGGATGGGCAAGTCTTTCCGAAATTGTGGGTCTGTCTGTGCTGGCAGCCACCGCCCTGGGCAGGAGGAGCTGCGTGACAGGAGCCACTCGCATCGGCCAGGCCGGCAGCTGGCAGGAGACGGGGCTCTGCCCCCGGTCCCACCTCCTGTGCTGAGCCCAGCACCCAGGGCCTTCCCCAGGCCTCGCCTCCCCCCGGGCGGTGAGGAGGAGAGACGGCCTGCCCAGGGCATCCTCCTGGGGCCAGAAGGAAGGACAGAGCCCTGTCGCTCTCCCCACAGGGGCTGTCCACTGTCCTTGGCTTCTGTCCCCGGGACTCGCCAGTGCTGGCAGGCCCCGCAGGGCTTCAGGGCCAAGCAAGTGCCAGGGTGCCAGGGGCTCCTGCGGCTCAGGGCAGCTTTGGGCATCTCCAAAGCTGAGGTGTGGCTGCCCCTTTGCTTCTGCAGATGCAGTTGTTTTCTACCCCCTTAGTGGTCAAAACTGTTTTTCCTCGTGGCACATGGACTGGACGGATGCCACATCCCTGTTGTCTGGGAGGACTTCAGGGAATCGAGGAATTCCCAGTATGCACACAGGTAGGAGGACAGTGAAAAGGAGACGTGTCAAGGTTTTTCTGCTGTTTCACGTCTGAACTCAGACACCTGTGTGCATCAAAGTCAGCTTTTTTTCCTCCAAGCTGCGCAACTTGTTGCCAGTAGAAGCACGGTGGGCTGAGCTGGTCTTTGGGATAACTCAGCACCTTTCTTTTTTAGTTGTGTGCCTACACTTTTCCTTTTCTCCACCTTTTCTTTCTTCCTCTTTCTCCCCCAGTTGCATTCTCTGTTAAAGATAATTATGATTTGGCTTTCTGGACACATCATAGAGTAAGTAGAGGCTGATCTGTACCTTCAGAGCTGTAGGCTATAGACTAGATAGATACGGGCTCCAGGTAGAATTACTATTTGCTAATTATAATTTCTTTTCCATATGCTACACTAGCTAAGCATGGGGACAGCAGTGTAGTCCTCCTACTGAGAAGTTGGGCTCAGTGTAGAATGACAAGAAGCCCACCCTGACTGATCCGGTGGGAAACAAGATGGAAGAAGAGCATGGCCAAGAGAGCCATTAAGGTAGCGGCTGAAAGCCAATCACTCCTGCATGCAAAGTGGGAAAGGGTGGGTTGTAGAGCCAGAGGGCTCTGCTGCTAACACTGGCAACAGGTAAGCAGCAGGTCCTTTTCAGAGAAGGTGACACGCATTTGAGCCTTTCCAAAGGGCCTTGGTAATTGCTGTGAACTGGGGCCACGTGACAGTGATGGTAAGGTCGTCAGCCTGCAGCTCTCTGGCAGTTAAAACTCCCACTGAAACAGTTTGGATGGTGGATGCTGTTCTGTTTTGTTTTGGGTACTCACTTCATTGAGCTAGAATTATTTCTTTGCAATTAGGTGGTGGGGATCTTCTTGCAGGGGTCTTGTCTTTCTGGAGCACGTCCTGACATCCTTTGTCATCCAGAGCTTTCCCCTCTGTTCCTGCGAGGAGCGATGTCCGCAATGGGGAATGACTGCTGTGAGTAAGGGCTTCACCAGCAGGCTTGGATTTTGGGAATGCCCCAAGGTGACGGATGGGGCTGGTGCTCATCCCTGAATGTTGATGTGCTGACAATCTAGAGTGAATGCTGGGGTGTTTCCTGATGGCACCCAGACTTACCCAGGTGTTTTCTATGAGACACAGAACTTAAAAATGACTTAAAAGTGTATAGTGCGAACACAAGAGAGCTTGGTGGTGGGTGGGAAGAGGAATGGACAGTGTCCTTCTATGGAGGCCATGGCAGTGGTCTCCTTGTAGGTGCTGGCTTTAAGGTGGACAAGCATGCATTATCTTCTCCGCACCCTTGATGTCCTCTCATCCTTCTTCCTTTTGCCCTCCCTCCATACCCGTCTGAGTCCTAGGCTGATGGGTTGTATTATTTTCATTATGGATGACCCTGCACACCATGGGTAGTTGAACTGTGTGGTGCCACAGAAAGGTAGCTCTTGATGGTAGCTCTTTTCCTCAGCACGGGAAGGACGTGGAGCTGTTGGAGCGGGTGCAGAGGCGGTCCACAAAAATGATGGGAGGGATGGAACACCTCTGCTATGAGGAAAGGCTGAAAGAGCTGGGGTTGTTCAGCCTGGAGAAGAGAAGGCTGCGGAGAGACCTTATTGCAGCCTTTCAGTACTTAAAGGGGGCTTATAAGAAAGATGGGGACAGACTTTTTAGCAGGGACAGTAGCGATAGGACAAGGGGGAATGGTTCTAAACTAAGAGAGGGTAGATTCAGACTAGATCTAAGGAAGAAATTTTTTACAATGAGGGTGGTGAAACTGGGAAGGTTGCCCAGAGAGGTGGGAGATGCCCCATCCTTGGAAACGTTCAAGGCCAGGCTGGATGGGGCTCTGAGCAACCTGCTCTAGTTGTAGATGTCCCTGCCAGTTGCAGGGGGGATGGACTAGATGACCTTTAAAGGTCCCTTCCATCCCAAAGCATTCTATGATTCTATGGCCCTGGGAATCCCTGGGAAATGAGGGAAATGTTGGAAATTGTTTCTCCCTCCTGGTGGGAGCACGCACCAGGGCTTTGTTGCCAGAGAAGCCCATGGGGAGCGCTCTTGGTTGGATGCAGCTCCCTTGGCAGATGCTTGTGCCCCGCTCTCAGCCCCAAGGTCTGACACCTGCCTTTCCCCCCACCCAAGCTGTGCTGTGGCTCTTGGGAAGTGGCTGTACAGAGGGTGGATGGTTTCACCACAACTGGGAAGTTCCAGTCACCTCGTCAGAGGTGTTTTCTTGCAGTTACAGGTTTTAAAACAATCCAGGAAAGAAGTTTTGCAAGAAAACTTGACCAGGGAAAGTTCAGGGTTTAGCTCCGATTGCGTTCTGTATTACGTTTGTCCTCAGCCAGGCGCACAGTAGCTTGCAGACAAGGAGTGGGAGTATTCCAGGGTGAAGTGAGCAGTGGGGATCCAAAGTCTGCTTTCTTTAAGGCAATCAGGTGGAAATGTGCAGTTGGAGCCTTCTTGGTCGCTTACCCTTTTGATTTCAGTGCCATCCTCTAGTCCGAATCCTGCAGTGTTTAAATGGAGAAAGCAGATCTTCCTCACCCACGCACGCACCTTCCCCCTGTTGTCCCAAAAGTGGGGTCATTCGCCCGGTGTGCAGATGCCAATTAACACACAGAGCAGAGGTGTTTTATTTCATGTCTGCGCAGAGGTGGGTGCTAGGTGGTAAATCCACAAAGCTAGCACACCTTCATACATAATTACAGCATATTTATATTACTACATGATTAGTGTAATCCCGCCTAATTTTACACTTACTGGTTAGTGATTAACATCTCATACACTATTGGTTGTATGAAAATTAGCCTCACTGGCTATGCAAATTAGTATGCATGCTCCTTTCAGGTGTCGGGGGGAAGTCTTTTCAGTCCTGAATTGAGTTGGTGGTCGCGATCTCCCCTCACCACATTTCCCTTTCACCCAGTTACTGCAGTTTTATCAGAGTTCATGTTTGTCGGCCACCATCCAGTCTTTGGTGCCAAGATGTTCCCTTTTATCAGTCCAGTAGCTCTTCTTCAAGGGTATAGCCATGAGTTTTCCACGGTTCATTAATAAAACAAATACTCTTCTATCTTTTAGCTCCCTTGCGAATGCCTTTCCCAGAACACAGGTGGTTCATAGTTTTCCTCAGTGGAAAATTTTCACTTTCTGCAGGTGTCCTGGTTTCAGCTGGGATAGAGTTCATTTTCTTCTTAGTAGCTGGTATAGTGCTGCGTTTTGGGTTTAGGATGAGAATAATGTTGATAACACACTGATGGTTTAGTTGTCGCTAAGCAGTGCTTACACCAGTCAAGGACTTTTTAGCTTCCCATGCTGTGCCAGGTGCACAAGAAGCTGGGAGGGGTCACAGCCAGGACAGCTGGCCCAGACTGGCCAAAGGGCCATTCCATCCCATATGACGTCATGCTCAGTATATAAGCTGGGGGGAGTTGGCCGGGGGGCAGTGATCACTGCTCGGGAACGGGGTTGGCATGGGTCGGCGGGTGGTGAGACACTGTATCGTGTATCACTTGCTTTGTATATTATGATTGTATTATTATTATATTATTATTATTATTGTTATTATTACTCCTCCTCCTCCTCCTATTTTGTTTTACTTCATTTATTAAACTGTTCTTATCTCAGTCCATGAGTTTTCTCCCTTTTACCCTTCCGATTCTCTCCCCCATCCCACCAAGGGGAGAGTGAGCGAGCGGCTGCGTGGTGCTTAGTTGCTGGCTGGGGTTAAAGCACGACAGCAGGATATCACCCCCAGCTCCAGGTGAACAGACCAAATCTGTGACGGTACATTGTTTTATTAAACGTGTATCAGATACCCAGCGTCAGAGGAGTTGTGTACAGTGAATGGCTGCAGGTGCCTGGAGCTTGAGCAGCGTCACCTGGGAGGCAAAAAGGAGAAAAAGGTGACCCTGGGGACTTGTTATCAGTTTGCCTGGGTCCCCGTTGCCCTGCACGCCCCCTGAGCCAAACGCCATTTCTGGGCAGTCACTCTGCATCTCTCTCTGTCCCGTTCTGGTCAGGGCTGGGCGTGGGTGCAGTGGAGGGTGAGCGTCCTGACCCAGCAGACTTGTCTTCAGCCATGGCCGTCCGTCAGAACAAGGGTGCTGATGGGCACTGGCTGTTGCCTGTAGCACACTGCCGGTGTGTGCCTTGCAGCTTCCAGCTTGCTGCATCTATTCCTCTGGCATGCTTAGTGGAAACCTCATGTATTAGCAGAGCATTTTAAATGTCCTGATGCTGTTACTCATTGGCTTTTTTTTTCTCTTTTGGGGGAGAAATGTGAAGAAAAGGGGAAAACAGTTTTGGAATAGACCAAACACATGCCTCAGGTTTTATGAGAACACTAAACCAAATGACTTGACCCATCCCCTGTGCCCAAATTGTTGCCATTTTAAGGCCAGGATCTTTTAAAGATCCCTAGAAGGGCCTGAACTTATTAGGAAAAAGGAGAAAATCTTTGGTGTCATTGGATGAGGGACTTACCGAGTGTTTTCGGACGCAAGGACCTCATATGCCACTGCCAGTCACACTGGCTGAGCCGGTGTTGTCCTGTCCTGCAGGATGGTGTGTGTTTGTCTAAGGACAGGAGCTTTGAAGGGTTGTCAGGTGTAATTACAGACTAAAAGCGTGATTATTACTGCGGTCGTCTGAAGTTATGAGGAAAACAAAGATTTGGTGGGGAGAGGATACTTTTTATTAGTTGTTTGATTTTTTTCCAATGCAGTGTTTGCGGGTCAGTGACAAGACGATCATGGCAGTGGTGGCTGGGATTCTGTAATGGAAATTCTTTTGTTCTGGAGCTGAAGCCCAAATCGCCCTCTAACAGTCTTAGTCGGACTACTGAATCTGGCAGTACACAGTTTCTTTTCTTAAAACTGAAGATAATTAAGTTAGAGGGCGAGCCTGTTTGGAATTTTTAGGAGTTTGGGGGCAGAGGCCAGTTGGGGGCTGGGGTGCTCGGGGGAGGGGGCTGTTTCTGCCCTGTGCCCTTGGCCTGGCGCTCCCAGCTGGGAATGGGCTTTCCAAACTCCTGCTGGAAGGAGCCAAATGTGGGACCTGTGGCCGAGCTGGGGAACAAGGAGCACGCCCGGACCAGGCTCAGGACCTGTGGCAAACCTGCCTCAAATCAGCTTTTCCCAGCTGGAAACTGCCCAGGAGTAACTGTGAGCGTTGCTGTTCTCCCTCCGGAAGCATGGCCCGCACCAAGCACAGCCAGAGCTGCGCCTGTGCCAGGAGAAGCCTTCAAGCAGAGCCGGGGCTGATGGTGACAGCTCCCAGCAGCTGTGCAGGTCAGGGAGATGCAGGTAAGATGGCACAGAGGTGACCCTGACTGACTGTCACTTCTCTTGCAGGAGCAGGATTTAACAGCAGAAGGGAGGCAGGACGAAATGCCCTTTGAGGTCCAAAAGTGCATCAGGCACCTGGCGCACTTGTGATGACAGCAGAGGAGGAAGAGAAGGAGATGCAGGTGACCCGGCTGGGACACTGCTGCCGAGGTAAGATCTGCCACAGAGACACAGAGAGAGACACTGGGAGGTGGTGGAGTGGGTGAGAAAGGTGCCTGGGAGAGAGGAGAGCACGGGGAGATGAAAGACAGAGATGGAGATGGAGGTAAAAAAGCTGGGATGTTGGAAGTGAGGATGCTCCTGCTGTGCAGGTGCTTGTAGGGTCCCTGGTGCCTGAGGAGCTGATAGGGCAGGAGCAGGCAGGTGTGAGCAGCCATTAAACGTGAGTGGTTGGAAGGGGAAGTGACCTGGCAGAAGAACGTTCCTGCGAGCCCGGGAGCTGAGCCTAGCGACCAGCAGCATCCTTGAACCACGCAGCTGGCTGCTTTGAAGCACAGCTAAGTACTGAGAATCCAGACAGCTCCAGATGACCTGTGAATTGAGACTCTGTCTGTCAGGTTATTGTTCCCCCTTTGGGCTGGCTTTTGGAGCTGGTTAGGTCTATCTGCCCACCTCTGGGATGGCTGTGTCCCCTCTGGGATCGGTTTGTCCTCCCCTCTGGGATGCTTTGGCCCTTTCTGAAATCTGTCTATCTCACTTTATACCGGTATTCTATCTCCATAGGAGGAATCTATCATCAGTATATCTGCTGCTATTTTGAGGATAAGTTCCCTCCCTAATGTTAAGTCTGTAGTAACCTGCAATAGTATGCACCTACTTGGTTGTTGCTGTTCTGTTGCTGATTGCTAAAAGATTGGTCGTTGCTATAGGATTGATGGCTGCCCTTATTGACTGCTGCCATCCTCTTGGTTGCTACTGTGTCATTGATTCCTGATAGTGTTTTGTCCTGCTGTGGAGGGAGCTGAAGTCCTGGGTAGCAGCCCCAGACTGCACCAGGGTAGAGACGCAAAGAGTTTGGTATATGTTGGAGGCAAGTCCATGCCGGAGAGCTCTCTGGAACTCCTCCCAGGAATTTCCCAGAGTCTTTTGGTTTCCTGTTAAGGCAAGAGAATTCCCTGATAGCGGCCTCAGAATCTTCTAAGGTAGCTACCCAAAGAGCATTCTGTATGTTGGGGGCAGGTGCATTCCTGTTTTTGCGTGAGGACTTTTCCCATCCGTCTGCCGGAGTGTTTCCATTTTCCTTAGAGACAGCTCAAGTCCCCGGTAGCAGCACGACAATTTTCCTAGTTAGTTAGTTGGAGACTTTTCTTGGTGTTGCAGGCAGGTCCGTGCCTGGATGGTCCTCAGGAATCCTCAGAGGAATCTCCAGAATGTTTGGGCTCCCCTGGAGACAGCTGAATTTCACAGGTAGCAGCCCAGACTCCTCCAAGGAATCCACCTGAGGAGTTTTACCAGTGTTGGAGGCATGTCCATGCTCAGTACCTTGCTGGTAGTCCTCCAAGGCAGCATGGGAGTGTTTTGTGTGGTCGGTACCCATCCTTCTTCTTCAAGTTGTTCTGCACTGTTCAGAAAAGAGGGACTTCTTGGCCTGTATTCCTGCTGCTACTTTTTGTGGCTCTGTGGCTTTCCTTCGCCAGACTGCAAGGGATGACTTTTCAAGCTAAACTGAAGAACACATCAGCCTGCTCCTGGCTACGCATGCGCATTGTGTTGATGCTTGTGAGCATTGGCTCTGAAAGAGATTCAGCAAAATAGCATAAAATAGCATAAGATAAAATAAAATAAGATAAAATAAAACCCATAAACCAACGTAAAATAAACTAAGATAAACCAACATAAAATAAAATCATAAGAAATAACCCCAAAGAAAATATAACAAAATAAAATACAATAACATGTAGGAGGTTCCTGGAGTGTGTGGAAGATAATTTCCTGATGCAGCTGGTAAGCGAGCCAACCAGGGGAGGTGCCCCGCTGGACCTGCTGTATACGAACAGAGAAGGCCTGGTGGGTGATGTGGTGGTCGGGGGCTGTCTTGGGCTCAGCGACCATGAAATGGTAGAGTTTTCAATTCTTGGAGAAGTAAGGAAGGGGGTCAGCAAGACCGCTACCCTGAACTTTAGAAGGGCAGCCTTTGGATTGTTTAGGAGTCTGGTTAACAGAGTCCCTTGGGAGGCAGTCGTGAAGGGCAAAGGAGTCCAGGAAGGCTGGACGTTATTCAAGAAGGAAGTCTTAAAGGCGCAGGAGCAGGCCGTCGCCATGTGCCGTAAGTCGAGCAGGCGGGGGAGAAGACTGGCCCGGCTGAACAGAGAGCTTTGGCTGGAACTCAGGAAAAAAAGGAGAGCTTACCACCTTTGGATGAAGGGGCAGGTGACTCAGGAGGACTACAAGGATGTTGTGAGGTTATGCAGGGAGAAGATTAGAAAGGCGAAGGCCCAGCTAGAACTTAAACTGGCCACCGCCGTTAAAGATAACAAAAAATGTTTTTACAAATATATCAGTGACAAAAGGAGGGCCAGGGAGAATCTCTCTCCTTTGTTGGATGCGGAGGGAAACATTGCCACGAAGGATGAAGAGAAGGCCGAGGTACTTAATGCCTTCTTTGCCTCAGTCTTTAATAGTGAGACTGGTCATCCTCGGAGTTTTCAGGCCCCTGAGCTGGGAGATGGAGATAGGATGCAGAGTGAAGTCCCAGTTATCGAAGAGGCGGCAGTCACTGACCTGCTCCTCCACCTGAATGCTCACAAGTCAATGGGGCCAGATGGGATCCACCCGAGGATAGTGAGGGAGCTGGCAGAGGAGCTTGCCAAGCCACTCTCCATCATTTATCAGCAGTCCTGGTCAACCGGGGAGGTCCCAGATGACTGGAAGTCAGCAAATGTGATGCCCCTCTACAGGAAGGGTCGGAAGGAGGATCTGGGGAGCTACAGGCCTGTCAGCCTGACTTTGGTGCCAGGAAAGGTCATGGAGCAGGTCATCCTGAGTGCCATTATGCAGCAAGTGCGGGACAACCGAGGGATCAGGCCCAGCCAGCATGGGTTTATGAGCCCAGAGAGTGGCAGTGAATGGAGTCAAATCCAGTTGGTGGCGGGTCACAAGTGGTGTTCCCCAGGGCTCAGTGTTGGGGCTGGTCCTGTTCAATAGCTTCATTGATGATCTGGATGAGGGGATTGAGTGCACCCTCACTAAGTTTGCAGATAACACCAAGTTGGGTGGAAGTGTGGATCTGCTGGAGGGTAGGAGGGCCCTACAGAGGGACCTGGACAGGCGGGATTGTTCAGCTGCCTGAACATGAGCCAGCAGTGTGCTCAGGTGGCCAAGAAGGCCAATGGCATCCTGGCTTGTATCAAGAATAGTGTGGCCAGCAGGACCAGGAAGGTGATAGTGCCCCTGTACTCGGCACTCGTGAGGCCGCACTGTATTCAGTTTTGGGGCCCTCACTCCAAGAAGGACACCGAGGTGCTGGAGCGTGTCCAAAGAAGGGCAAGGAAGCTGGTGAAGGGTCTAGAGAACAAGTCTTATGAGGAGCGGCTGAGGGAGCTGGGGTTGTCTGGAGAAGAGGAGGCTGAGGGGAGACCTTATTGCTCTCTACAACTACCTGAAATGAGGTTGGAGCGAGATGGGGGTTGGTCTCTTCTCCCTAGTAACAAGCAATAGAATGAGAGGAAACGGCCTCAAGCTGCGCCAGGGAAAGTTTAGGTTGGATATTAGGAAAAACTTCTTCACTGAAAGGGTAGTCAGTCATTGGAAGAGGCTGCCCAGGGAAGTGGTTGAGTCTCCATCCCTGGAGGTATTTAGAAGATGGGTAGATGTGGTGCTTGAGGACATGCTTTAGTGGTGGACTTGGCAGTGCTAGGTTAACGGTTGGACTCGATGATCTTGAGGGTCTTTTCCAATCTTAACGATTCTATGATTCTATAACATGAAACAAACTAAAGTAAACTAAACTAAACCACCATAACAATACAGGAAATAAAATAAAGTAAAATCAAATCCTGTTTCTACTTGTATCCTTTTGGATTTGTGTCCTTGAAAGTGTTTTTGGAGCTGAAAACCCCCTGGCATTTCAGGCAAATAGTGGTCTCCTTGTTATTCGCCTCATCGTGAGTGCAGGGAATAGAACACAAGTGAAGAGAAGAGAAGGGTTGAGTTGGAAGGGACCTACATCGATCACCTGGTCCAGCTGCCTGACCACTTCAGGGCTGACCAAAAGTTAAAGCATGGCATTAAGGTCGTTGTCCAAATGCCTCTTGAACACTGACAGGCAGGAGGTATCGACCCCCTCTTCAGGAAGCCTGTTCCAGGGTTTGACCACCCTCTCGGTAAAGAAATGTTTCCTCATGTCAAGTCTGTGCTTCCCCTGATGGACGCAGGTTTGAGCCATTGCCACACGTCCTGGCACTGGATACCAGGGAGAAGAGATCAGCACCTCCCTCTCCACTTCCCCTCCTCAGGAAGCTGTCGAGAGCCATGAGGTCGCCCCTCAGCCTCCTCTCCAAAATAGATAAGCCCAGTGTCCTCCTCCGCTCCTCATGGGACACACCTTCCAGCCCCTTCCTCAGCTTTGCTGCCCTTCTCGGGATGCGTTCACGTACCTTGACGTCCTTTTGAAATGGTGGGGCCCAGAACCGCACACGATCCTCAAGGTGAGGCCGCACCAGCACTAAATACAGTGGGATAATCACCTCTTCTGACCAGCTGGTTACGCTGTGTTTGATGCACCCCACGATGCAGTTTGCCCTCTTGGCTGCCAGGGCACACTGCTGCCTCCTGTTGAGCCTGCTGTCAACCAGCACCCGCAGACCCCTTTTGCAGGGCTGCTCTCCCAATTTAGACTTGTGCCCGGCGTTACTCCGTCCCAGGTGCAGAGTCCGGCAGTTGGTCTTGTTCAGTTTCACGCCGTTGATGATTGCCCAGTGCTCCCACCTCTCCAGACCCCTCTGCGAGACCTCTTGTCCCTCGAGAGAGTCAGCAGCACCTCCCACTTCCGTATCATCATCAGACTTCCTAAGGGTGCATTCAACTCCTGCACCCAGATCGTTGATAAAAGGATGGTACAGAACTGGGCCTAGAATTGAGCCCGGAGGAGCACCGCTGGTGACCGGTCGCCAGCCAGATGTAGCCCCATTCACTGCAACCCTTTGAGCCCTGCCGTTCAGCCAGTTCTTCACCCAGCACACCGTCTACCTGCTCATCTCACTGCTGGGCGACTTGTCCAGAAGGATGCTGTGAGGGACAGTGCCAAAAACCTTACTAAAACCCAGAAAAACTACATCCACCACTGTCCCTTCACCCACTAGGCGGGTGACCTTATCGTAGAAGGATATCAAATTAGTTAGACGGGACTTGCACGTTTTGAACCCGTGTTGATTGTGCCTGACGTTTGCATTGTTCTTTACAAGTCTTTCAGTGGCACCCAGCATGATCTTCTCCATCATTCTTCCGGGTCCTAAGGTTAAAGATAGTTTATCTTTGATTAGGAACCATCCTAAAGATGTGGAGGCTTTATGCAACGTAGTAGCACAAGATTGTAAGTGGAGCGCCATTGCCCATCCAGAGCAAAGCCAAATTACGTCACTTGGGATGAAGATGAGCAAATGTCCACCTTGTTCCTAACTATAAGGTATTTTAAATTCCAGAACGGAGAATATTTGTTTGCACATCTAAAGGCACATGCCTGCTCTGGGAATTCATAATGAAAAGATGGCGGTATTTTTTTTTTTTTCCCCTCCTCACCCATTCAATCATTTCTAGATTAAACGCTTTCAATCAGAAATGGTCTTTTTCTGCTAATGCCTCTGCTGTGTACTGTGGCAAGTCATGCACTGAGTGAGCCACTGCCTTTTCTTTTTCAATCATCTTCTTCACTGGGCTGCAGGTTTCTCTTGGGCCTGAGATCCAAGACTCAGAATTGGTTTAACTTGTTAGGGCTCTTTCTTTGTAGGTGTTTTTACAGACTGAAAGACAACCTTGGTTATGCTTCTCGTTATTTTTAGTTTTACTCTGAGTATCAGCTAAACTGCTCCTAATGAAGCAGAACTATAAGCTTCGTTGATGCTTAGTAAAAGATGTATTCTTTTTATTTTTTTTTCTGCAGTGGTTTGATATTTTGTGATGGTGTATGTAGAGGCAGCTGTTCACAGACACAACATGTATATTGAAGCAAATGGATGTTCTGCATGAGCATTTTTCGTTCTGCATGAGTGCTTTTTGGGCTTAACTTGTGAAATTGTTTCTCACCACATTTCTAGCTGATGGGAGGAGAGCAAGGACGAGAAGTCTCACAGGAGCATGCTTCTCCTGCAAGTCACAGCTCAGCTTTTCACACTCAGGTAGGTCTAGGTATAGATATGTGTGTGCTTGTGTGTATGTGTGTATTATTTTTTCCTGGTTGTTTCTAAGAGGTGATTCTGGTCATTTTGTAGCAGGAATGGGCAGAAGCAGTAGCATTTTTCTGCTGTTGTATTCACTGTGAATAATGGTGTTTTGCCTAAAAGAACAGTTTGTTCAGACAGGCTGTCGTGGTTTAACCCCAGCCAGCAACTAAGCACCACCCAGCTGCTCGCTCACTCCCTCCACCCCAGTGGGATGGGAGAGAGAATATGAAGGGTGAAAGTCAAAAAACTCGTGAGTTGAGATAAGAACAGTTTAATACTTGAAGTAAAATGGAGTAGAATAGGAATAGTACTAGTAGTAGTAGTAGTAGTAATAATATAATAATAATAATACAATAATAACATACAAAGCAAGTGATACACAATGCAGTGGCTCACCACCTGCCGACCGATGCCCAGCCCGTTCCCGAGCAGCGATCACTGCCCCCCAGCCAACTCCCCCCAGCTTATGTACTGAGCATGACGTCTGTCGTGGTTTAACCCCAGCCAGCAACTAAGCACCACGCAGCTGCTCGCTCACTCCCCACCAGTGGGATGGGGGAGAGAATCAGAAGGGTAAAAGGGAGAAAACTCGTGGGTTGAGATAAGAACAGTTTAATAATTGAAGTAAAATAAATTAGAACAGTTAAACAGGCAAAGCAAAATCCGTGCACCCAAACAAAACAGAACAAGGAATTCATTCACTACTTCCCATCGGCGGGCAGGTGTTCAGCCATCCCCAGGAAAGCAGGGCTCCATCACGCGTAACGGTTACTCGGGAAGACAAACGCCATCATACCCAATGTCCCCCCTTCCTTCTTCTTCCCCCAGCTTATATACTGAGAATGATGTTATATGGTATGGAATAGCCCTTGGGCCAGTCTGGGCCAGCACTCCCCCTGGCTGTGCCCCCTCCCAGCTTCTCATGCACCCGACAGAGCATGGGCAGTTGAAAAGTCCTTTACCACTGTGAGCGCCACTTAGCAACTACTTAGCAAGAACAAAACGTCAGTGTATCCTCGACATTGTTGTCATCCTAAACCCAAAACACAGCCCCATACCAGCTACCAAGAAGAAAATTAACTCTATCCCAGCTGAAACCAGGACAAGGTCATACGGGATGGAATGGCCCTTTGGCCAGTCTGGGCCAGCTGTCCTGGCTGTGACCCCTCGCAGCTTCTTGTGCACCTGGCACAGCATGGGAAGCTAAAAAGTCCTTGACGGGTGTAAGCACTGCTTAGCCACAACTAAACCATCAGTGTGTTATCAACATTATTCTCATCCTAAACCCAAAACGCAGCACTGTACCAGCTACTGGGACAAAAAAATCAACTCTATCCCAGCTGAAACCAGGCCATGAACACAAACACTTCCTCGTTTCAGACAGGAACCCAGCTGGGGCTGTCTCCTCTGGGCCATTTTGGCTGGGTTACTGCCTGCTGCTCATGCACCATGAAGGTGGCCTCTCGTGCCCTGCAGCTGCGGGGAGGAAGGCTATTTTCACCCCATGGTGGGCTAGCAAGTGTACCCGGGGTTTTTTTGTTTTCCTCTGCAGCACTGAGCACGGCCACTTCCCAGGGCTCCTTTGGGCCATTTTGGCTAGGTGGCTGCTCCTGGCTGCACATGCGCATTGTGTTCATGCTTGTGAGCCTCGGCTCTGAAAGAGATTCAGCAAAATAGCCTAAAAGAGCCTAAACCAAAATAAGATCAAATAAAATGATAAAATAATAAAAGAACAAACCAAAATAAAAACGCGTAAAGCAAGGTCAAATAAGATAAACCAACATAAAATCATAAGAAATAACCCCAAAGAAAATAGAATAAAATCAAATCCAATAACATCACAGGAAAGAAACGAAACTAAACTAACATAAACCAACCTAACAAGACAGAAAATAAAATAAAGTAAAATCAAGTAAAATCAAATGAAATCAAATCCTGTTTCTACTTGTATCCTCTTTGATTTGTGTCCTCGAAAGTGTTTCTGGAGCTGTAAACCCCCTGGCATTTCAGGCAAATAGTGGTCTCCTTGTTATTCGCCTCATCGTGAGTGCAGGGAATAGAACACAAGTGAAGAGAAGAGAAGGGCTGAGTTGGAAGGGACCTGCAGCGATCCTTCCGGACTCTCTAGCTGAGGTGAAGACGACTAGCAGGAGCAAGGCAAAGGCTGAGAGGGCTGCCGTCACTTTCCGGAAAGGGATGGAGGGTGAAGGCCAAGGGAGGAGAAAAGCTCTTGAGTGCAAGGAAAAAGATGGTCAAGAAGAGAAAAGGATTTGGGACTTCTTTCCCAGAAGAAGACCTCAGCATAAGCAGGGGAGTAGCAAATGTCCCTTGGTGCATGGGTCAGGAACGGCGAGGCCATCCTGCACGTGCTCTCCGTCTCTGCCCAGTTCACGCCGAGGGAAGCAAAAGCCTTGCTTTCACCTCTGGCATCCCCACAACCAAAGGAATGCAGATGGGACAAACAGCCTTGACGACGTAGTCTGAATGTCCAGATGTGTTTAGCGGGACGCCCAGCAGCTGTGCCCAGGGCATGGCCAGCAAGGGCAGGGACAGCCCCCTGAGGCTCCTGGGCCCAGGGACTGCCTCGGGGCCAGCAGCCCAAAGGCCTTCCTGGGAAGGATGCTGGGCGGAGGGCCGGCGGGCGGGGCTGCGCAGGGGGGGCCCCGTCACCCCCGTGTCACAGTGCCAGCACCCGGCAACGCAGCAGTCACCATGCCCCGGGGCAGCATAAAAGGGAGCACGCTCCCGCGTCGCGCTGCCATAGCTGGCCTGGGGGCAGCGCCAAGACGTGCGAGAGGAAGTCCTTGAGGAGGCAGTGGAATTACTTGGCGAGGGCTGAGGGAGGAAGGCCAGAGGGGGCTCGACGAGGCTGCTGGAGACGAGAAGAACCCCCAACAGCTGGAGGTTGGTGAGGCTGGCTGGCCTTTTCAGCTGGCTAGCAGTGGCAAGAGCAAGGGAATGCCTTCCTGAGGAGCACTGCAGAGCTCGCCGTCCTCATCCCCTGCGGAGCCAGTGTCAGCAGCCGTGAGGAATGGGATGCAGAGATGTTGGCGGGGGTGCCGGTGCTTTGGAGCAGCCGCTGGTGCCTTGCCAGGCGCCGGAAGGATCGTTGTCCCCCAGATGGATTAGGCCGGGGGCGTTTTGCCCCTCTGGGAAGGCCCTGAGGTGGCAGCAGGTGGAGGGAGAATCGGGGTTGGGCATCTCCTGGGAGGCGTGAGCAGCCTGCGGGCCGAGGAGGCAGGTCTTGCTCACGTGCTCAGGGAATAGCCCATGGCTGGCGACGCTGGGGTCAGGAAGGAATTTTGCCCCGGGGCAGAGTGGCTGTGGTGCCCGGGGGTTTTTTGCCTTCCTCTGCAGCATTGAGCATGAGCACTTGTCAGGGCTCCTCTGGGCCATTTTGGCTGGGTTACTGCCTGTTGCTCCTGCACCACGAAGGTGGCCTCTCGTGGCCTGCAGCTGCGGGGAGGAAGGCTTTTTTCCCCCCACGGTGGGCTAGCAAGTGTCCCCGGGGGCTTTTTGCCTTCCTCTGCAGCACTGAGCACGGCCCCTTGCCAGGGCTCCTTTGGGCCGTTTTTGCTGGGTGCCTGCTGCTCCTGCTCCACGAAGGTGGCCCTCGTGCCCCGCATGCGGGGGGAGGACGCTTTCTAGACTGCCAGGGCGGACGCCCAGGGTGGCCCCCGAGGGTTGCTTCTTCTCCTGCGTAGCATTGGGTGCAGCCCCTTGTCAGGGCTCCTCTGGGCCCTTTGGGCTCAGTTCTTGCCCGCTGCTCTTGCACCTGCGAGGCGCCCCTCGTGCCCTGGCGCTCCCTGGCTCTTTTGCCCATTGCAGGTTTGGAGCAGGAGCGAGCTCTGCTCTTGCCTTGGCTCCGTTCCCCGAGGTGTCCTTGCTTGTGCAAAACAGCCTGTGCTTGGAAGGGCTGCAGGCTTGCTGCACCATGCGGAGCTGCAGCTTTTCAGCTCCCCCTGCATGCGATGCAAGCGCAGGGCAGGCAGGAGAGCGCTTTTCATGCCTCCCTGGCCAAGCAGCACAGCGGAGCAAGTTTTGGAAGGCAAAAGGGGTGCTTGTCATCGACACGTGTCCTACTTGTGAAAATAGCCCAGGGCAGCACACCCCTCCTCTTCTGCTGCTTTTCGGTGTGTGGTAGGTCCCCATCCTCCTTCTTCAAGTTCTTCTGCACTGTTGAGAACCGAGGGACTGCTTGGCCTGTCTTCCTGCTGCTCCTTTCTGCAGCTTTCCTTTGCCAGACTGCAAGGGATGCTTTTTCAAACTAAACTAAAGAACACATCAGCCTGCTCCTGGCTGCACATGCGCATTGTGTTCATGCTTGTGAGCCTCGGCTCTGAAAGAGATTCAGCAAAATAGCCTAAAAGAGCCTAAATCAGAATAAGACCAAATAAAATGAAACAAAATAATAAAAGAACAAACCAAAATAAAAACGCGTAAAGCAAGGTCAAATAAAATAAGATAAACCAACATAAAATAAAATCATAAGAAATAACCCCAAAGAAAATAGAATCAAATCAAATCCAATAACATCACAGGAAAGAAATGAAACTAAACTAACATAAACCAACAAAGCAAGACAGAAAATAAAAGAAAGTAAAAGAAAGTCAAATCAAGTGAAATCAAATCCTCTTTCTACTTGTATCCTTTTTGATTTGTGTCCTCGAAAGTGTTTCTGGAGCTGTAAACCCCCTGGCATTTCAGGCAAATAGTGGTCTCCTTGTTATTCGCCTCATCGTGAGTGCAGGGAATAGAACACAAGTGAAGAGAAGAGAAGGGCTGAGTTGGAAGGGATCTGCAGCGATCCTTCCGGACTCTCTAGCTGAGGTGAAGACGACTAGCAGGAGCAAGGCAAAGGCTGAGAGGGCTGCCGTCACTTTCCGGAAAGGTATTGAGGGTGAAGGCCAAGGGAGGAGAAAAGCTCTTGAGTGCAAGGAAAAAGATGGTCAAGAAGAGAAAAGGATTTGGGACTTCTTTCCCAGAAGAAGACCTCAGCATAAGCAGGGGAGTAGCAAATGTGCCTTGGTGCATGGGTCAGGAACGGCGAGGCCATCCTGCACGTGCTCTCCGTCTCTGCCCAGTTCACGCCGAGGGAAGCAAAAGCCTTGCTTTCACCTCTGGCATCCCCACAACCAAAGGAATGCAGACGGGACAAACAGCCTTCACGACGTAGTCTGAATGTCCAGATGTATTTAGCGGGACGCCCAGCAGCTGTGCCCAGGGCATGGCCAGCAAGGGCAGGGACAGCCCCCTGAGGCTCCTGGGCCCAGGGACTGCCTCGGGGCCAGCAGCCCAAAGGCCTTCCTGGGAAGGATGCTGGGCGGAGGGCCGGCGGGCGGGGCTGCGCAGGGGGGGCCCCGTCACCCCCGTGTCACAGTGCCAGCACCCGGCAACGCAGCAGTCACCATGCCCCGGGGCAGCATAAAAGGGAGCACGCTCCCGCGTCGCGCTGCCATAGCTGGCCTGGGGGCAGCGCCAAGACGTGCGAGAGGAAGTCCTTGAGGAGGCGGTGGAATTACTTGGTGAGGGCTGAGGGAGGAAGGCCGGAGGGGGCTCGACGAGGCTGCTGGAGACGAGAAGAACCCCCAACAGCTGGAGGTTGGTGAGGCTGGCTGGCCTTTTCAGCTGGCTAGCAGTGGCAAGAGCAAGGGAATGCCTTCTTGAGGAGCACTGCAGAGCTCGCCATCCTCATCCCCTGCGGAGCCAGTGTCAGCAGCCGTGAGGAATGGGATGCAGAGATGTTGGCGGGGGTGCCGGTGCTTTGGAGCAGCCACTGGTGCCTTGCCAGGCGCCGGAAGGATCGTTGTCCCCCAGATGGATCAGGCCGGGGGCGTTTTGCCCCTCTGGGAAGGCCCTGAGGTGGCAGCAGGTGGAGGGAGAATCGGGGTTGGGCATCTCCTGGGAGGCGTGAGCAGCCTGCGGGCCGAGGAGGCAGGTCTTGCTCACGTGCTCAGGGAATAGCCCATGGCCGGCGACGCTGGGGTCAGGAAGGAATTTTGCCCCGGGGCAGAGTGGCTGTGGTGCCCGGGGGTTTTTTGCCTTCCTCTGCAGCATTGAGCATGAGCACTTGTCAGGGCTCCTCTGGGCCATTTTGGCTGGGTTACTGCCTGCTGCTCATGCACCACGAAGGTGGCCTCTCGTGCCCTGCAGCTGCGGGGAGGAAGGCTTTTTTTCCCCCCCACGGTGGGCTAGCAAGTGTCCCCGGGGGATTTTTGCCTTCCTCTGCAGCACTGAGCACGGCCCCTTGCCAGGGCTCCTTTGGGACGTTTTTGCTGGGTGCCTGCTGCTCCTGCTCCACGAAGGTGGCCCTCGTTCCCCGCATGCGGGGGGAGGACGCTTTCTAGACTGCCAGGGCGGACGCCAAGGGTGGTCCCCGGGGGTTGCTTCTTCTCCTCCGTAGCATTGAGTGCAGCCCGTTGTCAGGGCTGCTATGTGTGGGATATCTGAAAAACCAAGGACATGTAGTGAGCAACCCAGACTCAGACTATGTGGACTTAATCTGCATTTAACACAAGCGGAATTCAAGGATGCTGCGAAGGTCGACTGCGGTTTGGAAGACATGAAACAAGCAGATTAAGAGGAAGAAACTATTGGCTTGCAATGTTGAAAACAAGATATGGGAGAAGCAGGCGTTGGCTTTGAACTATTGTTATGAACGAATCAGAATATCGCTGGTAGCGCATGATCAGTATATTTCCAAACATAGTTAACCAATTAGCGATAAGTTTATGCATGATTAGGAAGGCAAGAAACTATATTAACTAAGCTTTGTATGTAATAAACTGACATTTTGCTTGGTCATATTGATCGTGTGCTGTGTCCGTGACTTCCGCGTCAGCAGGTGGCGCCCGAACAGGGACCCTCAGATCGGAGTTGGATTTTCTGACGAGAACGGAGGGGGCGGAAGCCGGTCGAAGGTGAGTGCTGCCCCGGCACTCGGGAGACGCTAGCGCGAAAGGTGGAATCTCACCCTGATCAGGTGAGTGGCCGGGGAGGAGATGGGGGCTACCATGACAAAAGAAGAGTCAGTAGTGGTTAATCTCCGACATCGTATCCTCTCAACGAGAGGTATAAGTTGTGACTCGTCTACTCTGAAAGCATTATTGCTCTGGGCAAAAGGAAAGGATTTGATCCCCACAGTTGGAGTTACCTTTGATGCTATGACATGGGAGAAAATAGGGGCAGAACTGTGGGAAGAAATAAGTAAAGGATCCAAAGAGACGAGCAAATTCCCCACTGTGTGGAGACCGATTCATGAAACTTTAAAAAGCATGGGGGAGGAGCGGCAAGTCGCTGCATCGGCATTCGCGGCTTTGACTCCAGGTGACGGGCCCACCTCTGCAACCAGTATGTTGTTTTCGGGTCTGACAATCCCTGCAGCAACCCCAGCCCGCATTGCAGGAGGGGTCCGGATCCTAGCAGGGACTGCAACTGCAGCTCCCACCACCACCGAAGTGCAGTCACCAGAAAAAAACGCTGCGGAGGCTACTCCACCATCGCCCGATGTACCACAGTCGGACCACCCTCCGAGTTATGATGAGGCTGATCCACCAAATGGACCTCCCTCACCGGTGGCGACCACCTCACTTTACCCTCCTTTGCCACCAGGTGGCGAAGAGGAGGAGGAAAACAACGGTGTTCTAGAGGAGAAAGCTGAATTACAGGAATTGATAAAAAGACTGGAGACTTTAGAAGCGCAATTGGCGGCCCCGCCAGAAAACCCACCAACGTCACTGTCCGCATCATACCCAGGACGGTCAGCACCCAACGTTTTTGCTCCAACTAGGACACCGGTGGAAACTGGTGCTTTTCCGTCTTTGCCACCACAACAACCATCGGAGGGGGGGGTGTGTATTCGGGCAAGGGATGTTGGTGGGAGGAGTTGGGGATCCGTCAATGCGATGGAAAGGCGTTATCCGAGATGCCATGATAGAGGGACAGATTTTACCCATGGCTTTTCCTGTTGTAGTTGATAATAACGGGAGAGGTGTATGGGAAGCACTGGACTGGAAAATATTGAAAGAAGCGAAAAGTGCTGTTACTCAATATGGTTTAAAATCACCATATACTCAATCTATATTACAGCACATTTTTTCAGCATAGTTATTAACTCCTTATGATTCTAGAATGATTGTCCAGATGCCATTACCACCATCGCAACAATTACAATTTTTCCAACATTGGCAAACTGCCTGTGATAGGGCAGCTTCAATACCTCGACAACAAGGCGATCCGTTATTCGGAATCCAGGCTCAAATGTTAATGGGCGCAGGGCCTTTTACGCGACCTGATTGGCAAGGGCAGTTTGCTACCGAGGCATTGCAATTGAGTCAGGAGTTAGCTTATAAAGCTCTTATTAATGTGCATGATGAGAAAATTAGACCTGCTTTTACCGCTGTAAGGCAGGGACCCACTGAATCGTACGGCAAATTTATTGATCGTTTGCACGCTGCCATGGCTCATCCAGATATGGATGAGGGAATGAAAGTAAAGTTCTTAGATATGCTTGCTTTTGATAACGCTAATGAAAAAACAAAAAGAGCACTCAGTGTGTTGCCAAGAGGATCCAGCACAGGACAGTTGCTAGAGGCTGCTGAGCGAATGCTAGAACAAGAAAAGGCTGCGGTTATGGCCGCAGCTGTAGGTGCAGCAGTGAAGCCGTTGGTATCAAAAAAGCAAGGGGGAAAAAAGGACAAGAAGTGCTTTAATTGTGGAAAACTAGGCCATTTTAAAAAAGAATGTAGGAGTCCAATTAATACTGAGGGTTGGAAAGAAAAATGGTGTACGAATTGTAAAAAAGATAATCATGACACCCAAGAGTGTCGAAAATCGGGAAACACGGCGCGGAGCGCGCCACACCCACGCGTGAAGACACAAGTGCAGGGTGCTTGGACCGCTGCGCAGCCGCCACAGCCGGTAGCGCCGGAGTGGACCTGGCAACAGCAGTAGACATAACCTTAACAACGTCTGAGGTTAAATTAATTGATTCAGATCAACAAGGACCTCTAGGGCATGGGTTGAGTGCATTGCTCATAGGCCGTTCTTCAATATCACGAAAAGGTGTATTTATAGTACCAGGACTCATCGATGCGGATTTCTGTGGAACCATAAAGATTATGGTATATACCTTAACGCCACCACTTAAAATATCAGCACAGTCTAAAATAGCTCAATTAATACCATTTCATGTGTGTGTCCCTAAAGCGCATTCAGTTGTACGTGGGCATGGAGGTTTTGGATCCACAGGAGTACCAAATGTGTTATTAGCAATAGATATTGCCAAGGGAAAACCTGAAGAAAGGGTAACATTAAGACATCCTAATGGACAATCTTTAGTACTGTCAATGTTAATTGACACGGGGGCAGATGTAACTGTTGTCCCTATCACAAAATGGCCTCGTCATTGGCCACTGGTACCTGCAGCTACCAGTGTTGTGGGAGTCGGGGGGGCACAAGGCACGATGATTAGCAGATTACTGATAGCATTCAATTTTGAAGACGGTGCCACTGTTACCACAAAGCCATATGTAATGCACTTGCCTGTAGCTCTTATAGGTCGGGATATATTATCCCAAATGGGAGCCAAACTTGTAACCCAGCATTTTTAGGAGCGGCCATGGTTGAGCAGCCCATCTTAAAACTCACCTGGACTACGACAACGCCAGTGTGGGTAGACCAGTGGCTGCTGAAACAGGAGAGGCTGCATATTTTACAAAATTTAGTTAAAGAACAGTTAGAAGCAGGTCACATTGTGCCTTCCACAAGCCCTTGGAACACACCCATTTTTACCATCCTGAAAAAAATCTGGAAAATGGCGATTGTTGCATGATTTACGAGCGGTGAATGCTGTAATGCAAAATATGGGGGCATTACAGCCAGGATTACCCTCCCCTGTGATGATCCCAGAAAATTGGGACTTCCTCATCATTGATTTGAAGGATTGTTTTTTTACTATTCCTTTGCATCCTGAAGATGCAGAAAAATTTGCATTTACAGTACCATCAATCAATAAACAGGAACCAGCAAAAAGATACCATTGGGTGGTACTACCTCAAGGAATGAAAAACTCACCTACTCTGTGTCAAAATTTTGTAGCATGGGCCTTACAACCATTCCGAATGAAACATCCATTTTTACTAGTTTTTCACAATATGGATGATATCTTAATTGCTGGAGAAAAAATGGATGTGGAAGGAACTTTACAAAGGTTAATAGAAACCTTAGAACCGAAAGGTCTTAAAATTGCTCCAGAAAAGGTACAAGGACAAAATCCATGGCAATATTTAGGATGGACAATTACTGGGAGCACAGTCAGACCACAGAAGATCATACTCAAAACAGACATTAAGACGCTCTCAGATGTTCAAAAACTAATGGGAGATTTACAGTGGGTAAGGTCAGTTAGTGGAATAACTAATGATGATCTAGCTCCCTTGATGCCTCTGTTGGGAACCTCAACCAGAGCCGATGAACGACGAAGCCTGACGAAGGAACAAGAGCAGGCATTGGATCACATTCTAAAAAAGGTTTTGACAACAGTTGTACAAAGAAAAATTAGTGATTTGCCTTTGCAATTTTTAATTGTTAACTCATCGCCCCACCGAAAACACTTCATAGGACTGATAATCCAAATAGATAGCCCACGCATCAACGTTTTAGAGTGGGTATTTTTATCCTATCAGCCAAAAAATACCGTCTGTACACGGACTGAACTATTAGCTAATATGATCATCAAAGGTAGAAGAAGGATTTGTGATCTGACAGGACAAGAACCTGAAACCCTGTTTGTACCTATAGCACAGAATTATTTAGATTGGCTATGATCAAATCACTGAAGAATAACACCTTATATATGTTATTAATGCAACTTTTATTTTTATTGAATCAACGCACTAAAGACTATTTTGTGACACATATTCGTAGCCATCAATTTGATCAAGGCTTGTCGATTAGAAACAACATAGCCGACAAGTTGGTTGCTACCATCTGGAAAAATCAAAATATTAACCTGTTTGAGCAGGCCCGTTTATCTCATGAATTTTTACATCAATCTGCAAAAGTATTGGCGAAACAATTTGATTTAAAACTATCAGATGCCCGAGGCATCGTCCAAAACTGTCCTGCCTGCCAAAAATCAGGATTCGGTTTAGGTCTTGGGGTCAGCCCTCGAGGTCTGGGAGCCCTACAATTATGGCAAATGGATGTCACCCACATCACAGAGTTTGGACGGCAAAAATATGTACACGTTAGCATTGATACTTATTCGCATGCAATCTGGGCCACTGCTCAAACAGGGGAAACAGCCAAACACGTTGTAAAACATATGTGTGCAGCCATCGCTGCCTTGGGGAGTCCTCAAGAGATAAAAACAGATAATGGCCCTGCATATATCTCTCAAACATTCGAACATTTCTGCCACTTGTGGGGCATTCGCAGAATCACAGGCATACCACACTCTCCTACAGGACAGGCGATCGTAGAACGCGCACGTGCTACGTTAAAATCGCTGTTGCAAAAACAAAAGGGGGGAGAAATAGCCCCTGCTGAACGTCTTGCAAAAGCGATTTACGTTTTAAATTATTTACGGTTAACAGGGGACCGTGAATCTCCTCCAATTGTTATACACCATATGTCATTTCAATTGGGAATACAGAAGACCGATTCAGTATCGGTAAAAGTACGATACCGTGACTTAAAAACTGGAGAATGGAAGGGTCCTGCAGAAATTAAGATGACAGGTTGAGGATATGTTTGTGTTTTGACAGACGAAGGTCCGAGGTGGGTGCCTAGCCGCTGGGTGAAACCATGGAGAGAAGAGTCGGGACCACAACAGGAGTTACCATGATATGTTTTCTCACGTCATTCCTCTCCATCGTTGGTAGTGGTCACTCATGGATCTCAGTACAACCACGTACAAATGTTTGGGTAACTCTAGCTAATAAAACAGGGCAAGATTCAATCTGTTTAGCGGCAGCAAATGCAGGCAACCCATTTATGACATGTTTAGTGGGGACTCCGATTGGCGGTAAAGAGTGGGAGTATGTTTGTAACTCCTCCACCATCAGGCATGCATGCAGAGATATAGCTAACGACGTCAATGATTTTGAATATTAAAAAAAAAAAAACAAACACACATCTTGAAGAAGTATTGAAAAATATTCAAAGGACTGTAAGTCAGATTTAGATTTCTGGACAGCAGATAAAACAATTGTAGAAAGACTAGCTCTTTAGGTTTTAATTCATGGTTAGCTGGGTTAGGCATTTCAGGTTGGGGAAAAGATCTAATTAGCCATGGGTTTATATTATTATTGGGATTATTATTAACTATACTTATATTAAGATGTGTTTTTAAATATTTCATGAAAGCCGTGGAGCGTATGATGAATGGAGTCTGGATTGCTCAAAAACAAAAAGGGGGATTTGTGGGATATCTGAAAAGCCAAGGACATGTAGTGAGCAACCCAGACTCAGACTAGGTGGACTTAATCTGCATTTAACGCAAGAGGAATTCAAGGACGCTGCGAAGGTTGACTGCAGTTTGGAAGACATGAAACAAGCAGATTGAGAGGAAGAAACTATTGGCGTTCAATGTTGAAAACAAGATACGGGAGAAGCGGGCGGTGCGTGTGAACTATTGTTATGAACGAATCAGAATATTGCTAGTAGCGCATGAACAGCATATTGCCAAACATAGTTAACAAATTAGCGATAAGTTTATGCATGATTAGGAAAGCAAGAAACTATATTAACTAAGCAGTGTATGTAATAAACCGACATTTTGCTTGATCATATTGATCGTGTGCTGTGTCCGTGATTTCCGCGTCAGCATTCCTCTTCTTTCCTCTGCCTTCCTCCTCCTCCTCCTGCTCCTCCTTTGCCTGCTTTCTCCTCACTCTTCTTCTCTATTCCTCATCTTCCCCCTCTTCCTCTTGCCTCCTGCTGCCTCCTCGTCTCTCCTTCTCCTTCCTTGCCTCCTACTCCTCTGCTGATGCCTTCTTGCTCTCTCTCGCCTCCTCCTCCTCGCGCCTCTCCTTGCCTCAGCGGCCTTTGGCCTTCTCTTCCTCCACAGCCTCCTCAAGCCTCCTCTTCCCTCCTCTGCCATCCTACGGACTACTTCTCGTCTTCCTCTTGCCTTTTCCTACTCAGCCTCCCTTGCCTCTTCCTCCTCTTTGCTCCTCTCTAAGCCTCCTCTCTTTGCCTCCTCCTCCTCCTCGCGCCTCCCATTGCCTCCTATTGCCTCCTCCTCCTCGCGCCTCTTCTGCCCTCCTCGCGCCTCCTCCTTTTCCGCTTTTGCTTGCCTCCTCCGTCTTTTGCCTTCTGCCCTGCTCTCACCTCCTCGCGCCTCCTCTTTTGCCCTCCTCCTGCTCTCGCCCGTTGCCTCCTCCTCCGCCTCCTATTGCCTCCTGCTACCTCACCTCGCAGCCTCGCCTCTCCTCCTCTTCCGCTTTTGCTTGCCTTCTCCTCCTTTACCTTCTGGCTCCTGCTCTGCCCTCCTCTTGCTTCTCCTTTTTGCCTCCGCCTCGCGCCTCCTCCTGCCTCTTTGGCCATCGTAGTGCCTCCTCCTCACGCCTCCTCCTGCCGCCTCACCTTGCCTCCTCTTGCCTTTCCCTTCTCTTCTGCTGCAGCCTCCGACCACCTCCTCTTCCCACACCTTGCCTCCTCTTGCCTCCGTCTCCTCCTCCTCCTCTTTTCTTCACCTGACAACCTTTTACCTTCTCCTTTGCCTCCTTCTCTTCCTCTTCCTCCTACTCCTTCCTCTTACGGCCGCTTGCCTTTGCCTCCTCCTGCTTTCTCCCATTGCCTCCTCTTCCATACTCCTCCTCTTCTTGCCTCCTACGGCACCTTCGCGCCTCCTCCTCTTTGGCCTCCTCTTCCCTCCTCCTCCTTTACCTCCTCTCTCCTGCTCTGCCCTCTTCGCGCCTCGACTTTTGCCCTGCCCCGGTGCCTCCTCTTGCCTCCCTTGCCTCCTCTTGCCTCCTCCTCCCTTGCCTCTTGCCTCCCTTTGCCTCCTGCTACCTCTGCCTCCTAACACCCCTCTGCCTTTCTCTTCCCTCCTCTTCACACGCTCTTCTTCTCCACCTCACACGCCTCCTCTCCTCAACTCTGGACGCCTCTTGCCTTCTCTGGCCTCCACTTCCTCAGCCTCCTCTTCTTTCCTCCTCCTCCTCCTGCTCCTCCTTTGCCTGATTTCTCTTGGCTCTTCCCCTCTACTCCTCATCCTCCTCCTCTTGCCTTCTCTTACTCCCTCTTTTAGACTCTTCCCTCCTTCTCCTTCTCTTCCCTTCTCCTCCAGGAGGAAAGCGGAGGGAAGAGGAGAAGGAGGGAAGAGCAGGCAAGGAAAAGCAAGTGAAGGCAAGAGGAGGAGGAGAAAGGAGGGAAGAGGAGGAGGATGCACGCAGAGGCCAGATGAGGCAACCTGAGGAGGAAGAAGAGGATGAGGCAAGAGCAGGAGGAAGTGGAGGAGGGAGAGGGAGGCAAGGGGAAGCAAGAGCAGGAGGTGGAGGAGGAGGCAAGAGGAGGCCAGAAAGAGCAGGAGGAGGAAGAGGAAGACAGAGAGGAGGAGGAGGAGGAGGAGGAAGAGTGACAGTTAGGCAAGCGGAGGGAAGCTGAGCAGGACTGATGATAGGAGGCGAAGAGTATAAAGAGGAGGAGGTAGAAGAGGCAAGAGGAGGGAAGAGGAGGCTAGAAGATGATGTGGCAAAAGGAGGTGAAAGGAGGAGGAAGAGGCAGACGTGAAAAGAGGCAAGAGGAGGCCAGAGGAGGCAGAGGAAGAGGAGGCAAGAAGGGTCAAGAGTAGGTGAGGGGAAAAGGAGGAAGAAAAGCAAGGTAGAGGAGAGAGGAATAGGCAACGGGAGGAGGAGGAGAAGGAGGAGGCGCGAGGAGGAGGAGGAGGAGGAAGCAAGAGGGGGAGGAGGAGGAAGCAAGAGGAGGCAAGAGAAGGAGGAGGCAAGAGAAGGAGGAGGCAAGATGAGGCAAGAGGAGTGAGAGGCGCGAGGAGTGAGAAGGAAGAAGAGGCAAGAGGCAAGAGAAGCAAGAGGCAGAAGGAGGAGGGGGAGGAGCAGGAGGAAAGCGGAGGAGGAGGAGGCAAGTGGTGGGAAGAGGAGGAGGAGGAGAAGGAGGCCAAAAGGAGGCAAGTGGAGGAGGAGAGAAAAGGAGGCAAGGGAAAGCCAGAGGAGGAGGAAGAGGAGAAGGAGAAGGGAAGAGGAGGCAGCAGGAGGCAAGAGCAGAAGTGGGGAGCAAGTGGAGCAGGAGGCAATCAAAGGCAAGAGGAGGCGTGAGGAGGAAGACGCCATTGCCTTTTGCCTCCTGTTGCCTGCTGTTGCTGCAGTCACCTCCTCCCTCCTCAGGTTCTTTCCCGTTGCTCCCGTTGACTCCACCACCTCCACTCTCCTTCTCCTACCACTCCTCTTCCTCTGACATCTTCTTGCCTCCTCTTGCACCTTACAGCATCCTGTAGCCTTCTTCTCTTTTTCTTCCTCTTGCCTCCTTTTGCCTACTCCTCATTTACCTCTGGGATCCTGCTGTCTCCTGCCCTTACCTCCTCTTGCCTCCACCTCCTTGGCCTCCTCTGTTCTGCTCTGTCCTCCTCTTCTTATTTATCCTCTTGCCTCCCGCTGCCTGCACTCCTCTCCTTCTCCTTCTTTACCTCCTACTCCTCTGCTGACGCCTTCTTGCTCTCTCTCGCCACCTCCTCCTCTTGCCTCTCCTTGCCTCAGCGGCCTTTGGCCTTCTCTTCCTCCACAGCCTCCTCAAGCCTCCTCTTCCCTCCTCTGCCATCCTACGGACTACTTCTCTTCTTCCTCTTGCCTTTTCCTACTCAGCCTCCCTTGCCTCTTCCTCCTCTTTGCTCCTCTCTAAGCCTCCTCTCTTTGCCTCCTCCTCCTCCTCGCGCCTCCCATTGCCTCCTATTGCCTCCTCCTCCTCGCGCCTCTTCTGCCCTCCTCGCGCCTCCTCCTTTTCCGCTTTTGCTTGCCTCCTCCTTCTTTTGCCTTCTGCCCTGCTCTCACCTCCTCGCGCCTCCTCTTTTGCCCTCCTCCTGCTCTCGCCCATTGCCTCCTCCTCTGCCTCCTATTGCCTCTTGCAAGCTCATGTCGCATATTCCTTTCTCATCATTTCCCGCTTTTGCTTGCCTCCTCCTCCTTTACCTTCTGGCTCCTGCTCTGCCCTCCTCTTGCCTCCTCTTTTCTCCTCCTCCTCTTGCCTCCTCTTGCCCCCTGGGGCATCCTGCTGCCTCCTTTTTCTTCCTTTTGCGTCAGGTGCCTTTTTCCTTCTGTTCCTCTGCATCCTCCTGTTCTCTTCTCCTCCCTCCTCCTGACTACTCTTACCTACTTCTCTCCTTCCTCTTGCATTTTCCCTTTTCTCCTCTCATTCTTCTTCTTCCTTTCACCAGCTGTTACATCATGCTTTCTTCTGCCACTCCTTCTCCTTTTGTCTCCTGGTGCTCTTCTTGTCTCGTCCTCCTCTTTCCTCCTCTTCTGTACTCTTGCCTCCTCTTGCCTTCAATTGCCTCCTCCTTTTCTGCTTTTTCTTGTTTCCTCCTGCCTCTTCCTTCTTTGGCCTTCTGGCCTACTGTGACCTTCTCTTGCTTCCTCTTTTACCATTAGCTTGACGCCTCATGTTTCCACCACCTCCTCCTCCTATTGACTCTCCTTACATCATGTGGCATCCTCTTGTCTCCTCCTTTTTCTCTTTCTTTTTGTCTCATTTTGCCTCCCCCTCCTTTACTTCTGTGTCATCCTGGCCTCTTCTTCCCTCCTCTTTTCTCCTCTTGCCTCCTCCTCCTCCTCCCTTGCCTTTTCTTGCCTTCTTTTGCCTCCTGTTTCCTCCTCCTCCTCTTGCCTCTCCTTGCCCCCGTTGCCCTTCCCTTCTCTTCCTCTGCATTCGCGTACAGCCTCTTATTCCCATCTCTTGGCTCCTCTTGCCTCTTCCTCCTTCTCCTTTCTTCTTCTTGCATCCATTTTTCCATTTCTCCTGCTCCCCTTCTTCTTCTTCATACTACCTCCTCTTATGTCCCTCTTGCCTTTTCCTTCTCCTGCTGTCTCCCATTGCCTCCTATTGCTGCCTCCTCCTACTCTTACCTCCTATGGCATCCTGTTCCCTCCTCCTTTTTTCCTCCTCTTGCCTCTTCTTGCCTCCTCCTCCTTCTTTTCCTCTTACCTCCTCTTGCTTCCCTCTCCTATACTTCCTGTGTCCTGCTGTGTCCTATTCTTGCCTCCACTTTTTTCCCTGCCCCGTTGCCTCCTCTTGCCTCCTCCTCCTCCTCTTGCCTCCTCCTCTTCCTCTTGCCTCCTTTTGCCTCCTGCTACCTCTGCCTCCTAATCTCCCTCTTGCTTTCTTTTCCCTCCTCTTGACTGTCTTTATCTCCACCTCATAGGCCTCTTCTCCTCAACTCTTTGTCTTGTCTTGCTTCCTCTTGCCTCCAGTTTCTCATCCGCCTCTTAGCTCCTTTTGCTTCCTCCTCCTCTTCCTTCTTCTCCCCCTCTTCCTTTTTTCTCTTCTTGCCACCTGTTACTGCCTGTATTTTTCTCTTGCCTCCTCCTCCTCCTCCTCATATTTCACTTTACCTCCAGGAGGGAACAGGAGGTAAGAGGAGAGTGAAGGAACAGCAGGCAAGGAAAGGCAAGAGAAGGGAAGAGGAGGAGGAGACAGGAAGCAAGAGGAGGAGGAGGTGGAAGAAAGCAGAGGCAACAGGAGGCAAGAGAAGGCAATAGGAAGAGGAAGAGGAGGAGGAGGAGGCAAAAAAGGCAGAAAAAAGCAATAGGAGGAAAGTGAAGACTGAGGAGGAGGAGGAAGCACTAGGAAGAAAAGAGGAGGCAGAGGAGGCAGTAGAGGAAGAGGCCACAAGGGGCAGTACTAGGCGACAGAAGAGGATGCAGAAAAGAAAGCGAGAGGACAGAGGAGAAGGCAACCGGAGGAGGAGGAGGAGGGAAACAGGTGGAGGAGAAAGTGACAGGAGGTAACAGAAGGAGGAGCGAATATGAGGCAAGAGGAGGAGGAGGCAACGAGGCAGAAAAAAGGAAGAGGAAGGAGGCAAGAGAAGAAAGAAGCAAAATGAGGAGAAGGATTTGGAGGCAAGAGGAGAAGGAGGAGGGCAAGAGGTTGCAAGAGCAGGAGGGGAAGGAGGAAAAAAGGAGGAAAGTGGAGGAGGAGAATAATGTAGGCAACGGAAAGGAAGAAGAGGAGGAAGAGGAGAAAGAAAGAGGAGGCAGCAGGAGGCAAGAGCAGCAGACTGGAGCACGTGGGGCCGGAGGCAGTAAAAGGCAAGAGGAGGCGCAAGAAGGAGGAAGACGCCATTTCCTTTTGCCTCCTCTTGCCTGCTCTTGCTGCAGTTGTCTCCCCCCTCCCCATGTTCTTTCCTATTGCTCCCGTTGCCTCCTGTTGCCTTCTTCCTCCTCCTCTGACTCCTCCAACTCCTTTTTCTTTTGCATCCCCTTTCCTTCTCTTGTGCCTTACGGCATCCTGTTGCCTCCTTCTCTTTTTCTTCCTGTTGCTTCCTTTTGACTCCTCATTTACCTTCAGTTTTCTTGCTGTGTCTTCCTCTTGCCTCCTCTTCTTCTTCTTCCTCTTGCCTCCCTTTGACTCCTCTTGCCTCCTTCTCCTTCAGTATCTCCTACTCCTTTTCTGGCCTGCTGTTGCACTTTCTTGCCTCCTCTTCCCTCCCGTTGCCTCATGCACCTTTTTCCTTCTCTTCCTCTGCAGCCTCCTGTCGCCTCCTCTTCCCTCCTCTTGGATCCTGTTGCCTACTTCTCCTCCTCCTCTTGCCTTTTCCTTCTCATCCTCCTGTTCCTCTTCCTCATCTCTACTCCTGATATGCCCTGCTCTCTTTTCCCTCCTCCTTCTCCTCTTATCTCCCATTGACTCCTTTTATGTCCCTTCATTTTCTCCTCTGCCTCTTCCTCTTTCCTCTTGTTTTCTCCTCTTTCCTCCTTCTCTTGTTGCATCCTTTTGCCTCCTCCTCTTTGTCTTCCTGTTTCCTCGTTTCCTCCCTCATGCTTCTTTCCCCCTTGTTTTCTTCCTCTCTTCTCTTCTTCAGTTTTCTTTTTCACCTCCTGTTGCCTCCTCCTCCTTCTCCTTCTGTGTCCTCTTGTTGCCTCCTCCTCCCTTACCTCCTGGGTCCTGCTTCGTCCTTTTCTTGCCTCCTGTTTTTCCTTCTCCTATTTCCTTCTCTGGACTCCTGTTGCCTCTTCCTCCTCCTCTTCTTGCCTCCTCTTCCCTCTTGTTTCATCCTGTTGTCTCCTCCTTTTTCTGTTTTGTTTTCCTTGCCTCCTGTGGCTTCCTTCTCCCTTTCCTCCTGTGTCCTCTTGTTGCTTCCTTGTTTTCAGAGACAGAGCACTGCTTACAAATCAAGTATTTACAAGTCCTAAGGGGGGACCTTGCACTGGAACTGCTGCAGGACACTGAGACCTGTGACCCTCCAGTGGCCAAGGATGCCTCCACCATGGTCTGCTCCTTCCGAGGTCTGAGTGAGTGACTCCTATTCTTTTACACACTTTTCGAGTCTTGATTATGATTGTTATGTTGACACAGCAAACCATGTATTAAGATTTGACCCAATCTGCAGAGGGTCCAGGTGATTAGAAATCAGAAGTTAAGTTAGGTTAGGATCCAGGTCATCAGAAATCATAAGTTAAGTTGTATTATAAATTCTCTATTACACTACTTACAAATTGTACTACATTGATTCTGCTCGTAGAAATCCTGTGCTATTCTAATCATAAATTTGGTGCTATGCTAATCATAGTATCCTGTTAAGAAAATAAAGCTGAATTTTAACTACAATTTAGTGCCGTAATCATTCTGCCAAATATCCCTAAAAGAACCTCGCTGTCCCGTTGCTCTCAGGTGACACTCTTGCACACAGGTATCCACAACAGGCCACGGGAAGGAGGTGGCTCATGATCGTAGCTTGTAGTTCAGCAGCCCCATCTTGACATCATCTGCAAGGAGGAGGAATGTCATCACTGCCACAGCAGGCCAAATTTCCATGCAAGATTCATAGCAAAATTCTAGTGCAAAGGTCGTTTATAGAATCAGCTCTTGGGGAGTCATTTGTGTTGGGGGAGCTCAAGCTGTCTCCCGACCTTTGGCAGCAAATGTCTACTTCTCCCAGCCCTTTGCAAGGAACAGGGGGCATGCAACCCATGATCCCCTAGAGCTGGAGGGGGAATGCGGAGGGTGGCCGTTGCCTTCTCACCAGGGATAATCCCTGTGGGGAACACAAGCTCCCGCAGCAATAACTCATCAATGTCCAGCTGGAAGATGGATCTGCAAGCAGCAAACACCACTCTTTTGCTGTGGAATCACTCTTGGACCATAGCAAAGGTCCCGAGTCCTGCAACCAGGACACCCTGCCCAGGGAAAAGACAAAAGGGCTGATGAATGAGTACGTTAGAGAGAGGAAAAGTGAAAGCTTTGGTAAAAAAAAAAACGTTCTCCATTTTTTTACTTCCCCTCCTCAAAATATTTCCAACCATCTCTTGGCTAGAGATGATCCCAGGCATTTCCAGCACAAGGAATACCCCTGGGATTTATTCCCAGGGATTATCCGTGGCACAGACCCAGGATAGAATCATAGAATCTTAGAATTGTCAAGGTTGGAAAAGACCCTTAAGACCATCGAGTCCAACCGTTAACCTAACACTGCCAAGTCCATCTATACCATGTCCTTGAGCACCGTATCTATCCGTTCTTGAAGTACCTCCAGAGATGGAGACTCAACCACTTCCCTGCTTAGCCTGTTCCAATGCTTGACCACCCTCTCAGTGAAGAAGTTTTTCCTAATGTCTAACCTAAACCTCCCCTGGCACAGCTTGAGGCTGTTTCCTCTCATTCTATCACTCGTTACCAGGCAGAAGAGACCAACCCCCACCTCGCTACAACCTCCTTTCAGGCAGTTGTAGAGAGCAATAAGGTCTCCCCTCAGCCTCCTCTTCTCCAGGCTGAGCACCCCCAGCTCCCTCAGCCGCTCCTCATAAGACTTGTTCTCTAGACCCTTCACCAACTTTGCTGCCCTTCTTTGGACACTCTCCAGCACCTCAATGTCCTTCTTGGAGTCAGGGGCCCAAAACTGAACACAGTACTCGAGGTGCGGCCTCACCAGTGCCGAGTACAGGGGCACCATCACCTCCCTGCTCCTGCTGGCCACACTATTCTTGATACAAGCCAGGATGCCACTGGCCCTCTTGGCCACCTGAGCACAGTGCTGGCTCATGTTCAGGCGGCTGTCAACCAACACCCCCAGGTCCCTTTCCACCAGGCAGCTCTCCAGCCCCTCCTCCCCCAGCCTGTAGCATTGCATGGGGTTGTTGTGACACAAGTGCAGGACCCGGCACTTAGCCTTGTTGAACCTCATACAGTTGGCCCCGGCCCATCGGTCCAGCCTGTCCAGGTCCCTCTGCAGGGCCTTCCTACCCTCCAGCAGATCGACACTTCCACCCAACTTGGTGTCATCTGCAAACTTACTGAGGGTGCACTCAATCCCCTCATCCAGATCATCAATGAAGACGGTGAACAGGACCGGCCCCAGTACTGAGCCCTGGGGAACACCACTCGTGACCGGCCGCCAACTGGATTTGACTCCATTCACCACCACTCTCTGGGATCGGCCGTCCAGCCAGTTTTTAACCCAGCACAGAGTGCACCCATCCAAGCCGTGAGCAGCCAGCTTCTCCAGGAGAATGCTGTGGGAGACTGTGTCAAGGGCCTTACTTAAGTCCAAGTAGACAACATCCACAGCCTTCCCCTCATCCACTAAGCGGGTCAAGCATCATCCCCTTTCTCTCTGCTTGGTCTCTCCACTCTGACCACTGGGAAGAGTGAAGGCCTAGGGCGTGCTGCATGCTTTCTCAGGCTGGATCTGGACTTGGTTTCTCTCCCGGTTGGCCAAGAAGCTGCTCTGGGCACATGGGGTGCTCTTGGTGTGCTGCTATGATGCTCGGGGAGGGATCGCTCCTCAGGGCCCAGGCTCTCAGGAGGACTGAACCCCTGCAGGGTGAGAGGGACCAGGACACCAGCCTCCCTTGTCCAGCTTCAGCTGTCGCAGGATGCCATCAGACACAGCTCCCCAGATAGCCACAATCTCTGAAAAGCAAGGGAAAGAGGTCTCAGGCCCTGGGCTGGCCAGCTCACAGACTCTCAGCAAGCTCCTTGCCCAGGCAATGACAGATGCTGGTGTACACAAAGAGCCCAGAAAAACACTGCCATGGCTGGGGAGCTGGGCTGTGCCCCACTTTCAGACTGCCAGCTCGCAGAGAAAGCTGGCCCTCAGCGGCCCCACTTTTGAGGGGACCGAGCCATGCCCAAAGGAGCTTTGATACTCAGGGCAGCCCCAGTACCAGGACCTGCACTCCTGGCAGCCACATTGTGTCCCAAGCCCAGTGGGATCCTCAGGCAGGGCTCTCGTGGCAGCCCCCAGCCCTCTCCAGCCACCCCCACAGCCCAGCCATTCCAGCTTTTGACAGCTGACAGCCCTGAGGCGACCCCTCAGGAAGGAGCTCCCCAAACCCTCACCCTTGCTACAGAGCTGCAGGAGTGTGGGGAACAAGCAGCTCAGCTTCAAGCTGACGGCCATGGTGCAGCAGCCCTCCATCGCGCTTGCTGCTTGCCCTCAGCTCAGGAAAAGGGACGCTCTTCCCGCCTCCTCACCCAAAACTCCTCTGACCTGCTCCTCTCCTGTCTGTCAGCGAGGGTCCCCCAGTGCATCCCTGCTGCCTCCCGACCCTGATCCCAGCCGTGGAGCAGCTCTGAAGGGCAGCGGTGGGGAGCCCCTGAGCAGGGCCCAGCAGCACCCAGGCCTCGCTGGCAAGTGCCGGCACTGCCATGGCACCGGGGAGACCTCCCTGTCATGCAGTGCATCCCCCTGTGACATCAGCCCACATCATCTGAAGGGCCATTATGACATGAGCAGGGAGATGGCACAACAGGGGAGAGAGGCGAGAGATCTTCCCTCTTGTCCTGAGAAACAGGCACCCCCTTTCTCCCAAGTCCTTTGCCAAAATTGCATCTGCCCCCTGCACCAACACGTCTCTGCTACTGGGAGCCTGTCCGGGCAGGCGGGGGTTTCGGGCTGGCTGCAGTCGGGCTGTTTTCAAGACATGGGATTGAAGGCCTGTGGGATAAAACAGCCCCTCCCGTGTTACGGAACACTCTCTGCTTTGTGTCGCTCTGATGGTAGGAGTAGCACATGCCTCACTGCACTGGTTTGGGCTGGGATGGACTCAAGCTTCTTCATGGCAGCCCAGATGGGGCTGTGTTTTGGATCTGTGACCAAAACAGTCCTGATAAAACACGGGTGTTTCAGCTGTTGCTGAACAGTGCTTGCACAGCGTCAAGGGCTTCTCTGTTCCTCGCTCTGACCCACCCGTGAGTAGGCTGGGGGTGGGCAAGAAGCTGCGAGAGGACGTAGCCAGGACAGCTGACCCCAACTGACCAAAGGGATATTCCGTACCACATGACATCGTGCTCAGCAATAAAGCTGGGGAAAGAAGGAGTAAGGCGGGGAGGGGTGGTATGCTTGGGGCTATGATGTTTGTCTTCCCAGCTAATTCCCTCAGATACTGCATACGCCCCTCAGCAGGGGTCCACTTGACTTGGTCATTTGCACCGTCTTCTTTGATGGGATACCTTTCCTTCACGCTCAGCTGGAGCCGACTGTAGGGGAAACTGATAGAGCTGGGGCTTGGGTCTCCGGTTTAGCCTCAGTGGCTGCTTGTATGTCTTCAGATGCAGAGACCCTCTCTTCTCCTTGAGGCTGCTGAACAGGGAATGAATAGTGCTCAGCAGGCACAGGCCAGGCCCCAGAACAGTGCGACAATTTGTGTCTCTTTGGCACAGCCAGGGCCAGGACATCCTTTTTTTCAAACCTTCCGTCGCTTCATCGGGATCCCACACTTGTTCGGGGCTGAAGTCCCAGACCACCGGCGGTGACAACTCTTCCAGGTACCCGCCCATATTCTTCCACATGCCTTCCCACCTATAACCACGCTGCCTTGGGTCATATCCCTATGCTGATATTTCTACTTGGTTAACCTTTGAAAAAGCAGGAACAATATTCTTGAGAAGCACCAACAGGAGTATTTTGGTTACCTAAGGATGATCAAGATACTGAAGAGTTATTGTAACAAGGGAGAAAACACCTGCCCCACAGAAGAAAAAGGACAAGGTGCCATTCTCTGTTTCCTCCACCAACTGGCTCTCGGAGGAGAAAAGGGAAGAAAAGGAATTGTTCATTGTCTCCATAAGATGGTTCCCAAAATACAGGGAAGGCATCAATGAAGGGCACAAATACCAAAGCAGGCTCAAGGCCACTGCTTTTATCATCATTCTTGCAGAGAAAACACCACCAAGTGCTACACAGCACAGCAAAAAAGGGAGCAGGACACGGATCAGATAAACCCATGTCGAGAACACATAAGTCAACATTGCGACCACAACTGTTAAGCAGATGTAATAATCATAGGTTCCCTCTAATATGCTCTGGTCAAATCTTTTGTTACGCCAAACCCTTCGACCCCCACGATGGGTTTAACCCCAGTGGGCAGCTGAGCATCACACAGCCGCTCGATCACTTCCCAACCCACAGTGGGACGGGGAGAGAATCGGAAGGGTAAAAGTGAAAAAACTTTGGAGTTGAGATAAAGACAGTTTAATAAGGAGCAAAAAAGGAGAATAAAACAAGAAAGAAAAACAAACCCAGGGAAAGTATGTGATGCAAAAAACAAAAAACGATGCAAAAAACTGCAAAAAAGTGCTCACCACCAACCCAATCGATGCCCAGCCAGTACCTGAGAAACAGCAGCCCCCTGCAAGTATCCCCTCCCCACCCACCCCCGCCACCTCCCCCGTTTGATTGCTGAGCACAACATCCGATGGGCTGGAATACCCCTTTGGTCAGCTGGCGTCAGCAGTCCCAGCTGTGTCCCCTCCCGTGCACCCCCAGCCTGCTCACTGGCAGGGCACTGCGAGAAGCAGAAAAGGCCTCCCTGCTATCTAAGTAAGAACTGTTCAGCAATAAGCAAATCACCCCTGTGGTATCAGCACGGGTGTAGGAGCAAATCCAAAGCATAGCACCATACCAGCTGCAGATGCAGTTAAAATTAAAGAGGCACCTGCAGATGGAGATACCATTGCAGATCCTGATGCAGAGAGCACGGCAGATGCAGATACCAGTGCAGATTCCATAGCAGGTGGAGACACCGCTGGGGATGCAGATACCACTGCAGATGCAGAGACAATTGCAGGTGCCAACACAGATGCAAATACCATCGCAGAGGGAGACACCTCTGCAGATACCGATACGTGTCCACTCACAGAAGCCATTACAAGTACACGTGCAGATGCAGATACCATTGCCAATATAGATACAGTTACAGGTACAATTACGGGTACAGCCAGCATACGAGAGACAGATGCTGGTCCCATCAGAAATACAGCTATTAAGAGCATCACAAATACCATCTCAGATACCGATAGCATTACAGACACCCATTAAATATGCAGATACAATGAGAGTTACTGGCACAAAATACTGGAGATCCCGTTACAGACTCCATTGCAGATGCCATAGCAGACGCACACACCATTGCAGACGTGACTGCAGATGAAGATCCCATGGCAGATGCAGACACCATCGCAGAGACCATTCCAGATCACACTGCAGATGCAGATGAGATTTCAGATGGAACTGCAGATGGAGATGACACTGAAGATGCTGAGGCCACTGCAGGTGCCATTGCAGATGAAACATTTGAAGGTGCTGATGCCCTTGCAGATACAGGTGCCAGGGCAGATACCATTGGAGATACCACTGCAGTGGCAGACACCAGTGCAGAAGCAGATGTTACTGCAGGTGCCGCTGCAGATGCAGATACCCATGCAAATGCAGAAATAGTGGCAGATGCCATTGCAGATGCAGATGCCATTGCAGTTTCAGTCCATGTTCCGATAGCACTGAAGGTGCCATTGAAGATACCACAGCAAATGCCATTGCAGAGACCACTCCAGATGCAGATACCACTGCCGGTGCCATTGCAGATGCAGACAGCATTGCAGATGCAGACACCACTGCAGATGCAGATACCACTGTAGGAGCAATTCCAGAAGCTCTTAGCAATGTGTATGCCGTGGCACATTCCATTACAGACGCAGATACCACAGCAGGTGCAGATGCCAGTGCAGATGGCATTGCAGAATGAATTAGCATTGCAGACACCCTTGCAGATGGCATTGCTGAGGCACAATGCATTCCTCAGAACATCACAGATGGAGACAGCAATGCAAATGGCATTGCAGAGGCACATGCCATTGCAGACGGTGTTGCAGATGCAGCTAGAGTGGCAGAAGAACATCTGATTGCATGAGGATACCATCGAAGACACCATTGCAGATGCTACTGCAGGTGCAGATATGACCACACATGCCATTGCGGATGCATGCAAAAATTCAGAGAGAAATGCCATTCCACATGCAGACACCATTGCAGATGCTGTTGCAGATGCAGATACCATTGCCGATCCAATACTGCATTCCAGGTGGCACTGAAGAATTGCAGGCACCATTGCAGATGCAGTAACGGGCCGAAGGACAGGCACAGCTACAGACGCCATTCGAGACACGCATGCTGGCACCATTAGAAATGCAGGTACCAGTACCATCACAGCAACCAACAGAATTACAGACATAGATTCACATTGAACTGCCGATACAATTGCAAATACAGGCACAGAACAGACACAATTCCAGATAAAGGTACAATTACACACACAACTGACGATACAAGGACAGTCTCACATGCAAGTGCACATTCAATTACACCAACAAGAGCAGCTACTGCAAGTGATGCCACTGCCGATGGAGGTACCACGACAGACAAAGGAATCCTTACACATAAAGACGCTGATACAACTGCAGCTGCCGTTACACACAGATATACGGATACAATTACACTTACAGACAGCATTACACATACAGATACCACTACACATACCGATAAACAGAGAGAAGGTGCCACTGAACATACCACTGCAGGCGGCATTGCAGGTTCCAACACCAGGGCAGGCACCATTTCAGATGCACGTACCGCTGCTGATAACCCTGCAGATGCCATTGGCAAATAACGCTTCAGGTGCAGGTGCCACTGCCATTGAAGAAACCATTGCTGATGCCACTGCAGATGCAGAGGCCATTGCAGATACAAGTGCACATTCAATTGCTCAAAAAAAAGCAGATACAGAAGTGACACCATTGCCCACTGAGAATCCACAACAGACCAGGAGGAACCATTACACGTAAAGACATTGATAGAAACACAGCTACCAAAAGCAGCTCCGGGGACCCCAAGGCTGGTCGGCCTCACCTTGCTCCCTGGGAGAATCATGTCCTCCACTATCACCTTCCTGGGCACATTTCTGAGAAGGGGACCGAGAAAAGAGAGCACGGACTGAGCACCAAAGATGCCACTGAAGATGCAGCAGCCCAGGCAGAGGCAGATCCCATTGCAGAGACCATTCCAGAGAACGCTGCAGGCCTAGATGAAATTTCCGATGGAACTGCAGATGGAGATGCCATTGAAGATGCTGGTGCCATTGTAGGTGCTACTGCAAATGCAGATATCTTGGAAAGTGCTGATAGCCAACAGCAATGCGAATCCCATGGCAGATTCCATTTCAGACGCAGCTGCCATAGCAGATGCAGAGACCATTGCCTATGGCATTGCAGAATGAATTGGCATTGCAGAGACCACGGCAGATGCCTTTGCAGATGCAGATGCTGTTCCACAACTAAATACTTCTGAAGAAGCCGACACCACTGCAAACGCAGGTACCATGGCAGACACCTTTCAAGGTGGCGGTGCCGTTGCAGGCAGCCTTGCAGATGCAGTGTCATTGCAGATACCCCTGCAGATGAATATAGCATTGCGGGTACTGCTTTATACTCAAATACCATTGCTTGCACCGCTGCAGATAGCAGTGCAGAGAGCTGCAGGTAGCATAATCTCAGCACGCGTCACCGCCTCCACTGATGCCATTGCAGATGCTCACAGCGTAGCACGAGCAGATGCAGTATCAACGCAGATGCTGTGGCAGATAGCATTGCAGATGCAGGGACTGAGGCAGATGCAAAGGACATTACAGATGCTATTGCATTTCACATACCTGCACATAGACCGCTGCAGATGCCATTCCAGGTGCAAATACGATTGCAGATAGCGTTGCAGGTGAACATACGATTGCAGATGGAGATGTAGATGCCATTGCAGCAGAAGGTATCATTGCAAAGGCTATTGATGATGCAGGGAGCACTGCTGATGCCAGAGCAGTTGCAGATACCATTGCAGATATAGGTACCATTTCAGATGCAGATACCATTGCAAATGGCATTGCAGATTAAAATACCATTGCAGAAACCATTGCATAGACCTTTGCAGATGCACATCACATTCCTGATAATGCGGCAGGTGCAGACACCAAAGCAAACACCATTGCAGATGCAGACGCCATTTCAGATGCAGATACCACTGTAGAAACCATTGCAGAAACCATTGCTGATGCAAAGTCAGGTGAAGACAAAAGAGGGGATGCCGACGCCGTTGCAGATGCAGGTATCACTGAAGATGCAGAGGCTACAGCAGACACTCACAGCTTTACAAATGCCGTTGCAGCTGCAGATACCTTTGCAGATGCAGAGGCCATTGCAGATGCCGTTGCAGGTGACATTGCAGATAGCATTGACAATGCCATTTCGGATACACCTACAGATAACAATACCATTAGAAAGATACTGATGCAATTACAGATACAATTGCCGATACAGTGGCACATACAGACAGAACTGCACATGCAATCACAGATGCAAGATGAGCCACAGACACAAGTACACATTCAGTTACACCTATAGATACACGTACAGCCACTGATCTCATTCCTGGTAGGGGTACCGTTACACACCCAGGTAGTGAGACACATACCACTGAAGACACAGGGAGTATCTACATCTGCACTGGTATCTGCAAAGGCATCTGCATCTTCAACAGCATCTCCATCGGCAATTGCATCTGAAATTGTACTTTTACCTGCAAGGCCATCTACAGAGGTATCTGCATCTGCAACGCTATCTCTAGCACCATTGATCCCGGTATCTTTCAAAGCAATCTTCAACATCAGCTGCAACAGCATTGGCATCTGCAGTGGTGTCTGACATGGCACCTGAACAGCCAGCGGTGTCCGTAATGGTACCTGCACCTGCAATGGTTTCTGCAATGGCACCTGCATCTTCAACAGCATCTCCATCAGCAATTGCATCCGAAACTGTATTTGCTTCTGCAATGGCATCTGCAACAGTGTCTGCATCTGCAATAGCACTGGCAATGTTATCAGCAATGGTTTCTGCATCTGCAATGGTGTCTACATTGGAGAGCTGCAGATGACAGCACAGTTGCACCCACAGCATTCCAGATGCAGATACCTTGGCAGATGGCATTGCAGGTTCAAACACCAGGGCAGGCACCATTTCAGATGCACATACCGCTGCTGCTAACCCTGCAGATGCCATTGGCAAAGCAAATAACACTGCAGATGCAGGTACCACTGCCACTGCAGAAACCATTGCTGATGCCACTGATCCCATTGCAGATATCGACAGCATTGCACTTACCCAGGCAGGTACCAATACCATTACAGATGCCTCTACCACTACTCTTACAGCTCCTGATACCAGTACAGAGACCGCGATACCATTACAGACAGTCACACCCATACCCAGACCGTCAGCGGTACAGAGACCATCAGAGATAGCCGTGCTGATACTATTGCAGCTAGCGAGAGAATGACTCACGCGCATACAGAAACCAAATACACAGACACCTACAGAAACCATTGCGAGTCCATGTGCAGGTACAGGTACCACTCCCTATGCAGGTACACTTACAGGCACAGTTACAGGCACAGACAGAGATAGCATTAGAGGCACAGATACTACTGGCACAATTACCACCACAGGTACCAGCACCATCATCCATACCACTGCATAAACTAGTATAATTACAGGTACAGATGCCCATGGAATTTCAGGTACAATTGCAGATAACAGGCACAAAATCCATAAAGTTCCAGATACAACGGCAGATAAAGATATAATTAAACAGTACAGAAGTGCACTCCCAGGCACCATTACACGAATACCACCGCAGATGCAAGTACAAGTACAGATACAATTACACGTAGAAGTACAGATACAATGAGAGTCCATTCTCCAAGGGACAGAGTTACCATTCCAAGTTAAGCTATTGATACAAATACAGTTGTAGACATTGAGACAAATACAATTGTAGATTCAGATACAGGTACTATTACACATGCAAGTACTCATACAGTTACCATTACAGACATCAATACTAACACAGAGACACCAATACCCACACCTGCAATTGCATCTGAAATTGTATCTGCATCTGCCATTGTAACTGCAATGGAATCTGCATCTCTTCTGGCATCTGCAACAGCACCTGCAGTTGTCCCTGCATCTGCAATGATTCCTGCAACGGTACCTGCCTCTGAAATACTACCTGCATCTGCAATGTTATCTGCAATGGCATCGGAACCTTCGATCGTATCTGCATCTGCAACGCTATCTGCAATGGTATCTGCACCTGCAACGCCATCTGCACTGGAGAGTTGCAGACAACGGTACGTTTGCACACACAGCATTCCAGATGCAGATAACTTTGTAGATGCCACGGCAGATTCAAATACCATTGCAGATGCAGAGGCCATTGCAGATACTGATCCCGTTGCAGATATCAACAGCATTCCACATGCCGATGCAGACAGCGACACCATTACAGATACACACACAGCACACCGGGGCGTTATCCCCCTGCTCAGCACTGCTCAGACCACATATGCGACACCGTGCTGCCTACGGGGCTTCCTCCCTCCACACTCACACATTTCCCCCATCCCGATACAGGACAGACATCCACCAGCTGCAGCCAGGATGCGGGAACACTCCCCACCCAGGGAGAGGCCGAGGGCACGGGGCGGCTCAGCCCGGGCAGGAGAGGGCTCCAGGGCTCGCCACAGCCCGCCAGGACCTTCAGCCAGGCTCTTCGTCCTGCTAGGGGGCAGGAGGAGGAGACACCATGGGCCACAGTGGAGAGGAGAGACCCGGCAATGCCCCTGCAGCCTGCTGCTGGCCTAGCAGCAGCTCCAGCTGAAGGGACCTCACAAACACCCACCCAGCCACAAGCCGGCTGCTGGCCTATCACCTGCAGGGACAGAAGTGACCTCACAAGCAACTTCCAAGCCACGGGCCTGCTCCTACCCTATCAGCGTCTCCGGCAGAAGTGACCTCACCAGCCCCGCCCCAGCCCTCCCCTCCCTGCTGGCCCCTTGCCTGCCCCCCAACCGGCCTCTCCTCTGCCCCCCAGCTCCCTCCTCTCTGCGCTGTCACTGGCAGGCACTGAGCACCTCACTGCCACCTGCTGCTCCTGACCAATCAGCTTCCTCCCACGCAAGTGACCTCACCGCACCCCAGCAATGTCACCTTCCACCCCGCTCCCCCATCTCCTCTCCTGGCCTCTGCCTCTGGCTCTCACAGTCCCTGCCCTCCTCCTGCCTCCCCAGGGGCCGAGGAGCTCAGAGCTGGGGGAAGGGGGCACAGCGCTGCTCAAGAAACCTTCTGCTGGGGATTCGCAGGTTGAGTCCTGCTCGTACAGGGGGCACGCTCATCTCTGTGAGGAAGAAAACACCCTCCTGACCCATACAACACTCTCACTCCCAGCCCACACTGCCTTTGTTGGGGAGGGACCAAAGAAATCCATTCATTGCCTCCGACACTCAAACAGCTTCAACACGGACCCGACTAGAGTTGTCCCAACCCTGTTGCAGAAGCGGGTAAGGAGCCACCAAAAACCGCAGCATCTGTATCTCCAGACCCCGCTGCAGAACACGCTCTGCCCTTGCTCTTTGCAGAGACGCCGCTTCCTCAGCAGCGGGGGATGGGCGTGAGCCAGGCAACGCAGAAAACAGTAAAAGCAGGGGCAGGCCAGTGCTATTGGTCAGCATGCTCCCGCTGCCCCAGGGGCTGGGAAATGGAGCAGCCAGAGCATACAGGTGCATCTGATTGCAAAAATCAAAAGTAAAAAGAAAAAAAGCCCAACTTGGGCAATCTGAAGTTCTGGTGAAAATGACACCTTCTCTCTTAATCCAAAATAACCCCGTCCATTTTTGCTGTCTTCCAAAAAGGCCAAATAAAATATGAAAAATAAATAAATAAAAAGAAGCCAAGAATATTATGCAGTGCAGGTTATATTCCAAGATTTAGTAACTTTTAACTTGTAGGCAGACGCAGATGCCACTGCAGATGCAGATACCATTGCAGCTACCATTGGAGATGTAGATACCATTTGAGATGCCATTTCAGCTGCAGATACCATTACAGATTAAGGTTACACGGCAGAGGTAAATGCCACTGCAGGTGCAGATACAACTGCAGAGGCAGGTAATAATGAAAACGGCCAGGCTAACTGCTTGACTTGCGACCGCACCAGGTACAGAAGGAAAATGCTGCCAGGTTTGTCCTCTTGACCAGACACCTAACCACGCAGGGTGACCAGAGCAGGAATGCTTCCATGAAAGATACCTGGGGGTTGCTGCTCACCTGGACGCTATTGCTGCTCACACCCCCCTTCCCAACTCCTCTCCGGCTGCATTCTACTTCGATAGGGCACAGCATTGCTAAACATGGTCATTTGGAGCTGAAAGAGGCACAAGCCATGCCTAAAAAGAAGCAGCCTTGCTAATTTCACAGTTAATGTCACAGCAGACTGTGGAGCAGTTCCTATGTGCATCTACCCTGGTTTTGCATCAGAAAGTGATTTTGCACATGCGATGCCCTGCAACAGGGCTTTGGAGCCTGGCTTTGCCTCATACCTCTCCTTCTGCTTGCTGGCCAGGGCTCCTCCTGGCTCTGCCAGGGTGGAGAGTAAAGTGGGGGTCTGTTAGGAGGTGCATCTGTCTGGCATCCACCTCCATTCCACGCTCTCCAAGCTCTTCTGAGTGCAGCTATGGAAAGCAAAAGCATGAGGAATGACACATGTTGGGGTTGGCTGAGCTTTAAAAGTCATGCCTACACCTGATGATGCAGTAGGGTAAACTTGATCCAAAGAATGTGCGGCAACATGGGGACTTCTGTGAAGTAAACAAGGAAAAACTACACCCCAACAGAAAATGGACATCAGTTGTCTCCATTGGCCCTCTGAGGTCATGTGCTCTGCGACCCCTGCTGCCCTCCTTGGGAAGGACTCCTAAAATGGCATGCCCCTCAGAAGGTGTCAGACCACTAGGTCTCAACATGAAGAAGAACAAACGGTTCCTGGTTGAGTCAGTGGTGACAAGGCAAATGCAATAGAAAGACACTGACAGCCTAGCTGCTAGCCATCTATGATGAAAACACGTCTCTTTCTTCATCACCTGATCCTCCTCAGAGGGCAAACCACAAGAGGGAACACAGAATCTACTGGGTCAGGATAACCATGTTCTCTTTCTACCCCTGCCAGAAGTGCCCTTGAAGAAACAGCGCATCTGAAACACATCTACTTCATTTGCATTGTACCCATCTCCTACAGCAGAGCTAAGAAACCTTCCTCAGAAAAATCACAGAATCATAAAACAAGGGCTACTGAGTACACAAGATGATCTGCACTTGTCAGTGGCAAGGGCATGAGACCAAGACTTCCACACCAGACGAGGTCCAGTGCTATGTCAGTGCTGTGGAGAAAAGCCTCTGTGCAGCTGGGCAGCAGTGTGGGAATGCTCACAAACCTCAGGTCATGTCTGATGAGCATCTAAAAGGAGTAAAGCAGCTCTGGCTTGTCTCCCAAACTGTGTGCTGAAACCTGAGGAAAAGTCACTGAACCCCTGGAAAAAGGTCACCCTCCTCAGCCACGTTTATTAGTGTTCAAAGTGACAAATTAGAGGGTGTTATAAGGGCAAGCATTAGAGAACTTTAACCAGAGGTGATGCTCCAAACTGCATCAGATACTGAAGGTAGTAGGTGCGGCTGCATCCACAAGTTATTGATTTTAGATGCAATTAAAACCTCTTCAGCATCCTACCTGTCTGCACATCATAGAATCATAGAAGACCTTGATATGGAAGGGACCCATAAGGATCATCGAGTCCAAATCTCTGCTCCTGTACCTGCAAGGTACAGAGCATGGACCTGCCTCCAACATTGATATAACTCCTCGGGTGGATTCCCTGGGGGACGCTGGGGCTGCTCCCTGTGACATTCCGTGGTCTCCAGGGGAGGCCAAAACATTGCAGATCTGCCTGCAAGAGGTCCAGAAGAGCTACCAGGCATGGACCTGCCCCCAACATACACAATGCTCTTTGGGTATCTACTCTAGGAAAGTCTGGGGCTACTGCCTGGGACTTCATCTGTCTGCAGAGGAAACCAAAACGCTCCTGAGATGCCTGGGAGGAGTATCGGGCAGCTACCAGGCATGGGCCTGCCTCCAACGCTGACAAAACGCCTCAGGGAACTTCCTTGGAGGATTCAGGGGTTGCTACCTGGGAATTCCTCCTTCTCCAGAGGAGGCCAAGACACCCCTGGAGAATCATAGAATCGTTTACGTTGGAAAAGACCTTTAAGATCATCAAGTCCAACCATTGACCTAGCACTGCCAAGTCCACCACCATCCAGGAGATGCCTGGGAAGAGTCCTGGGGAGCTACTGGGCATGGACTTTCCCCCAACATACACACTGCTGTTCAGGTAGCTACCTTAGAATAGTCTGGGGCTGCTACCAGGGAGTTCTCTGGTCTCCAGAAGAAACCAAAGTGCTCCTGGAGATGGCGGAGAGGAGTCCTGGGGAGCTGCAGGGCATGGACCTGCCTTCAATATGAAGAAAGCTCTTCAGGTAACTAACTAGGAGGACTCAGGGGTTGCTACCTGAGACTTCAGCTGTGTCCAGGGAACGGCAAAAGACTCCCTAGCTGCCTGAGAGTAGTCCCAGCAAGGTACAATGCATGGACATGCCTCCAGTATCGACAAAACGCCTGTGCTAGCAACCTTGGAAGAGTCCGGGGCTGCTAACCAAGGAATTCATCCATCTCCTGAAAAGGCCAAAACATTCTGGAGCTGCCTGGGAGAGGTCCCGGGGAGCTACAGAGCATGACTTGCCTCCAACATACACAATGCTCAGTAGCATAGCTACCTTTGAAGAGTCTCGGGCTCCTGCTGGAGAATTCATCCATCTCCAGAGGAGGCCAAAACACTTGTGCAGATGCCTGGGAGGAGTCCCGGGGAGCTACCAGGAATGCACCCGAGTCCTACATGAAGAAAACTTTTCAGGTGACTATCGAGGAGGAGCCTGTGGCTGCTACCCAGAAAATTCAGCCATCTCTAGGGAACGAAAAAACACTCCCAGGCTGCTTCGCAGGAGTCTCAGCAAGGTACAGAGCATGGACCTGCCTCCAACATTGAGAAAACTCCTCGAGTGGATTCCCTGGAGGAGTCTGGGGCTGCTACCAGCGAAATTCCGCAGTCTGCAGGGGAGGCCAAAACATTCCGGAGCTGCCTGAGAGGAGTCCGAAGGAGCTGCAGGGCATGGACCTTCCCCCAGCACACACAGTGCTCTTTGGGTAGCTACTTGCAGAAGAGTCTGGGGCTGCTACCTGGGAATTCAGCTTTCTCCAGCACAGGCCAACACAATCCTGGAGATACCTGGGTGGAGTCACAGGGAGCTACCAGACACGGACCTGCCTTCACCATGAACAAGACTATTCAACAAAATACCTAGGAGGGTTACTGGGCTACTCCCCAAGACTTCAGCCATCTCCAGAGGAAGTGAACACACTCTTGGTGATGCCTAGGAGGAACCCTGGGGAGCTGCCAGGCATGGATCTGCCTCCAACATGGACAAACAATTGAATTAGCAGCCTAGGAGGAGTTTGGGGCTACTACCCCTGACTTCAGCTGGCTCCAGATGAAGCCAAAACACTCTTGGAGATGCCCAAGAGGAGTTCCAGAGAGATATCGGCCATTGACCTGCCTTCAATATGAAGAAAGCTCTTGGAGTAAGTAACTAGGAGGACTCTGGGGCTGCTACCCGAGACTTCAGCTGTATCCAGGGAAGGCCAAAAAACTCCAAAGCTGCCTGGGAGGACTCCCAGAAAGCTACAGGGCATGGACCATCCCTCAACAGTGAAAACACTCCTTGAGTGGATTCCTTGGAGGAGTCAGGGGCTGCTACCTGTGAAATTCAGCTCTCTCCAGGGAAGACCAAAACATTCTGCAGCTGCCTGGGAGGAGTCCCAGGGAGCTACCGGGCTTGCACCTGCCTCCAACATGGACAAAAGGCTTCGGGTAGCTACCGTGCAGGAGTCTGGGGCTGCTGCCTGGGACTTCAGCTTTCCCCAGAGGAGGCCAAGACAATCCTGAACGTGCCTGGGAGAATTCCCGCACAGCTACTGAGCACAGACCTTCCCCCAACATACACAATGCTCTTTGTGTAGCTACCTTCAAAGAGCCTGGGCCTGCTGCTGGGAATTCACCTGTCTCCAGATGAAGCTAAAACACTGGACATTGGAGATGCCTGGAAGGAGTCTCGGGGACCTTCTGGGAATAAACCTGCCTCACACATGAAGAAAACTCTTCAGGGAACTACCTAGGATGAGGCTGCAGCTGTTGCTGAGGACTTCAGCGGCCTCCAGGCAAAGTGCAAACACTCCAAAGCTGCCTGGGAGGAGTCTCAGAGAGCTCCAGGGCATGGAACTGCCTCCAATAGAGGCAAAACTCTTTGCATAACTTCCGTGGGGGAGTCTGGGGCTGCTACCTTCAAAATTCCGCCATCTCCAGGGGAGGCCAAAACATTGCAGAGCTGCTTGGGAGTCCCTGGGAAGCTATTGGGCATGGACCTGCCTTCCAGTTCAAGAAAACTCCTCAACTAACAACCTTACAGCATCTGGGTCTGCTACCTGCAAAATTCAGCTGTCCCCAGGGAGGCCAACACAGTCCTAGAGATGACTGGGAAAATTCCCAGGGAGCTACCAGGCATGGACCTGCCCCCAACACGAACAAAACCTTTCAGGTAACTATACAGGTGTCATATGCGTCTTCTATCCAGGACTTCAGCTGGCTCCAGGGAAAGGCAAAACTGGAGGACTTGCTGCCTTGGAGGACTCCCAGAGGTCTACCGAGCATGGACCTGCCTCCAGCATACACAAAACACCTTGGGTAGCTACCTTGGAAAAGTCTGGCACGGCTACCTGCTAAATTCAGCTGTCTCCAGGGGAGGCCAAAACATTCTGGAGATTCCTCCGAGGATTCCTGAGGAGCTATCAGGCATGGCCTGCCTCCAAGACAAAGAAAACTCTGCCACTAACTAGGAAAGTTGTGGTGCATCTACCTGGGACTTTAGCTGTCTGTAAAGAAAATGAAAACACTCCGTTAGATGTATGGGAAAAGTCCTGAAGTAAAAACAGAAATGGACCTGCCCCCAAGATGCACAATGCTCTTTGGGTAGCCACCTCAGAAGATTCTGGGGCGGCTACCTGGGAATTCACTTGTCTCCAGAAGAAACCAAAAGACTCTGGGAAATCCCTGTGAGGAGTTCCAGAGTGCCTCCGACATACAGCAAACTCTTCAGGTATCTCCCCTGGTGCAGTCTGGGGCTGCTACCCAGGACTTCAGCTCCCTCCACAGCAGGACAAAACACTGGGGCAGATGCCTGGGAGGAGTCCTGGGGAGCTCCAGGGAGTGGACCTGCTTCCCATTCCTATCAGCAATCAATGGCCGAGCATCAATCAATAGGATGGCAGCAGTCAGTAAAAGCAGCAAGCAATCGTATAGCAACAACCAATCCTTTAGGAATAAGCAATACAACAGCAACAACCAGGTTACTACAAAGTTGTCACTAGGGAGGGCACTTATCCTCCAAATAGCAGCAGATATACTGATGATGGATTACTTATATGGAGATCTAATACTGGTATAAAGTGAATTAGATTTCAGAAAGGGCCAAAGCAATCCCAGAGGGGACACACCCATCCCAGAGGTGGGTGGATAAACCTAACCGCTCCAAAAGCGAGCCCAAAGGGGGAACAATAACGTAACAGACAGAGTCTCACTTCCGAGATGATCTGGAGGTGCCTGGATTCTCGGTCCCCAGCTGGGCTGCAAAGCGGCCAGCTGCACGTTTCAGGGATGCTTCTGATCGCCAGGCCCACAGCTCCCAGGCTCGCAGGAGCGTTCTGCTCGGCCATTTCCCCTTCTAAGCAGTCACCTTTATGGCTGCTCACACCTGCCCGCTCCTGCCCTATCGGCTCCTCAGGCACCAGTGACCTCACAAGAACCTGCTCAAGCCAGGGGCCTGCTCCTGCCCTATCAGCTCCTCAGCCACCAGTGACATCACAAGCACCTGCACAGCAGAAGCGTCCTCACTGCCAACGCCCTGGCTTTTTCCCCCCATCCCCATCTCTGTCTCCCATCTCCCCCTCCTCTCCCCTCTCCCACGCACCTTCCTCCCCCACTCCACCACCTCCCACTGCCTCTGGCTGCCTCTGGGTTTGGGTGGCAGATGTTACCTCGCAAGCATTGTCCCAGACGGGTCACCTGCATCTCCTTCTCATCTCCTTCTGCTCTCATCATGACTGCACCAGTTGTTTGATGTGCTTTTGGACATCATGGGCCCTTTTGTCCTGCCTCCCTCCTGCTGTTAAATGCTGTTCCTGCAAGAGAAGCCACCATCAGTCGGTGTCCCCTCTCTGCCATCCTACTTGCATCTCTCTGACCTGGACAGCTGCTAGGAGCTGTCACCACCAGCCCCGGCTCTGCTTGAAGGCGTCTCCTGGCACAGGCGCAGCTCTGGCTGTGCTTGGTGTGGGCCATGCTTCTGGAGGGAGAACAGCAACACCCACAGTTCCTCCTGGGCAATGTCCTGCTGGGAAGAGCTGATCGGAAGGCTGGTTTGCCACAGGTCCTGAGGCTGGTTCAGGGGTGCTCCCTGTCCCCCAGCTCGGCCACAGGTCCCACATCTGGCTCCTTCCAGCAGGATTTTGGAAAGCCCATTCCCAGCTGGCAGGGCCAGGCCAAGGGCACGGGGCAGAAACAGCTCCCAGCCCCAAGGGCCCCAGCCCCCAACTGGCCTCTGTCCCCAAACTACTACAACTGCCAAACAGGCTCTGCCTCTAACTGAATTCTCTCCATTTTTAGGAAGAAAACCCTGTATACTTCCAGATTCAGTAGTCTAAGACTTCTAGAGGGCAACTTGGGCTTCGATTCCAGAACAAAAGAATTGCCATCACAGAATCTCAGCCACCACCTCCACGATCGTCTTCTCAGCGACCCACAAATGCTGCCTTGCCAAAAGTGACACCACCGGCTCAGCCAGAATGACTGTCAGTGTCACAAGAGGCCTTGTGTCCAAAAACACTCGGCACGTCCCTGATCCCATGAGACCAAAGATTCTTTCCTTTTTCCTTCCTTAATCAGTTGAGGCCCTTCTAGGCATCTTTAAAAGATCCTGACCTTAAAATGGCAACAATTCGGGCACAGCAGATGATGGGTCAGCTCATTGGTTTTGGTGTTCTCATAAAACCTGAGGCATGTGTTTTAGCTATTCCTCAACTCTTTTTCTCTTTTCTTCACATTCCTCCCCAAAAAGAGAAGAAAAAGCCAAGGAGTAACAGCAGCCGGACATTTGGAATGCTCTGCTAATACAGGAGGTTTCCAACAAGCGTGCCAGGGGAATAGGCGCAGCCAGCTGCAAGCTGCAAGGCACACACCAGCAGTGTGCAACGAGGCACGGCCAGTGCCCATCGGCACCCTTGTTCTGACAGACGGCCATGGCTGAAGACAAGTCTGCTCAGTCAGAGCAAAAAATGACGGGCTGGATCCTAAAACTGCCACTTTGGAGGCTGAAAATGAGGCTTTGGGAAGTAAAAATGTGCCTTTGGACTCCAAAAAAGGAGACTTTGCAAACTAAAACTGAGCCTCTGGACCACAGAAATGAGGCTTTCTGCCCTAAAAAGGAGGCTTTCTGCCCTAAAAATCATAGAAGCATAGAATGCTTTGGGATGGAAGGGACCTTTAAAGGTCATCTAGTCCATCCCCCCTGCAATGGGCAGGGACATCTTCAACTAGATGAGGTTGCTCAGAGCCCCATCCAGCCTGGCCTTGAACGTTTCCAAGGATGGGGCATCTCCCACCTCTCTGGGCAACCCGTTCCAGTGTTACACCACCCTCATCGGGAAAAATTTTTTTCTGGTGTTTAGTCTAAATCTACCCTCCTTTAGTTTAAAACCATTCCCCCTTGTCCTCTCGCAGCAGACCTTTCTAAAAAGACCATCCCCAGCTTACTTGCAGGCCCCCCCTTAAGTATTGAAAGGCTGCTATAAGGTCTCCCCACAGCCTTCTCTTTGCCAGGCTGAACGACCCCAGCTCTTTCAGCCTTTCCTCATAGCAGAGGTGTTCCGCTCTCTGATCAGTTTTGGGGCCTCCTCTGGACCCACTCCAACAGGTCCATGTCCTTCCCGTGCTGAGGACTCCAGAGCTGGACGCAGTAAAAAATGAGGCTTTAGACCCTCAAAATTAAACTGTGAGCCCTGAAGAAAGGCTATGGGTAAGAAAAGAGAGGTTTGGACCCTAAAAAGGAGGATTTGGGCCCTCAAAATGAGGCTTTGGGGACCATAAGGGGCTCAAAGTGTTACAGTAAATGAGCTTACATCAGGCTGCTGGACAGTCACCAGTGGGGTTCCCCAGGGCTCCATTTTAGGGCCAGTGCTCTTTCATGTTTTTAGGAATGATCCAGACACAGGAGTTGAAGGTACATGAAGTAAATTTGCTGACGATCCTAAAGTAGGAGGAGCTGTGGACTCCCTCGAGGCTAGGGAGGCCTTCCAGAGAGATCTGGATAGACTCGAGAGCTGGGCAATCACCAACCATGGGAAGTTTATCAAGAGCAAGTGCTGGGTTCTCCCCTGGGACGGGGTAATCCTGGTTAGCCATACAAACGGGGGGACGAGAGGCTGGCGAGCAGCCCTGCCGAAAGAGATCTGGGGGTTTGGGTTGATGGCAAGTTGAACAGGAGTCAAGAGCATGCCCTGGCAGCCAAAGGGGCCAAACGTGTCCTGGGGTGCATCAAGCACAGCACCGCTAGCCGGTCGAGGGAGGCGATTGTCCCACTCTACACTGCCCTGGTGCGGCCCCACCTCGAGCGCTGCGTGCAGTTTTGGGCACCTCAATATAAGAAGGACATCAAACTAGGAGTGTGTCCAGAGGAGGGCAACCAAGATGGTGAAGGGTCTCGAGGGCAAGACTTACGAGGAGCGGCTGAGGTCGCTTGGTGTGTTCAGCTTGGAGAAGAGAAGGCTGAGCGGTGACCTCATTGCAGTCTACAGCTTCCTCGGGGGGAGTAGCGGAGGGGGAGGTGCTGATCTCCTCTCTCTGGTGACCAGTGACAGGACACGAGGCAACGGAATGAATGGAATGTGTCAGGGGAAGTTCAGATTGGACATTAGGAAAAGGTTCTTCACTGAGAGGGTGGTCGGTCCCTGCAACAGGCTCCCCAGGGAAGTGCTCACAGCACCAAGCCTGTCAAGAGTTCAAGGAGCGTCTGGACGACGCTCTTAGTCCTATGCTTTAGTGTTAGGTAGACCGGGGAGGAGCAGGGAGTTGGACTCGATGATCCTCAGGGCTCCCTTCCAACCTGACATATTCTGTGGTGCTGTCATTCTAAGGCAGCGGCCTGCTCCTGCTCTGAAACCTCTGTAAGCCCCTGTGGAAGCCACCTGCATGCTCCTGCCCCAATGCCTAGAGAAACACCACTTACCTCACAAGGGCCTTCACAGGCCAGGTGAATTCTCCTGCCCTATCAGCTCCTTGGCCACCAGTGACAACATAAGCAGCAGCACAAACCAGGTGCCTACCTGTTCAGCCACCAGTGACATCACAAGCACCTGCAGAAGCCAGGCGCACACTCCCACCCTAAGAGCTGCAGAGCCACCCCTGACATCACAAGCACCTGCACCAGCCAGGTGTCTGTTCATACCCAGTCAGCTACTTAGCCACCAGTGACATCACAAGCAGCTGCACAAGCCAGGTGCCAGTTCCTAACCTATCACCTACTCAAGCACATATGACATCACAAGCACCTGCACAAGCCAGCTGCATGCTCCTGCCCTGCCAACTACTTGGCCATCAGTGACCACAGAAGCTGCTGCACTGGGCAAGGACCTGCTCCTAAACTATCATCTACTTGCCATCATGGGACACCACGAGCACCTGCTCAAGCCAGGGGCCAGCTCCTGCTCTATCACTTAATCACCCACCGATGACCTCACAAGCAGCTGCACAACCCAGCGGCTGGCCCTTGCCCTCACACCCCCTCCACCACCTAGGACAACACATGCACCAGCACAAGCCAGGGGCCTGTTCCTAACCTCTCACCTATGCAAGCACTTATGACATCACAAGCACCTGTGGCAGCCAGGTGCATAGGCCTGGCCTATCAGCCACTTAGCCCCCAGTGACATCAGAGGCAGCTGTACAACCAGCTGCCTGCTCCTGCCCCATCCCCTACTCAGGCACCTCGGACACCATAAGCACTTGCACACGGGAGGGGCCTGCTCCAGCCCTAGCCCCTACTCACGTACACGTGGCATCCCAAACACCTGCACAGCCCAGCGCCATGCTCCTGCCCCGACAGCTACAGAGCTGCTGGGGACAGCGCACGTCCTGCCCCTGCCCTATCACCTCTTCAGGCACAGGGGAGATCGCAAGCACGTGAACAAGCCAGGTGATTCCTTCTGCTCCATCACCTACTTATCCACCTGGGAAATCACAGAATCAGAGCATGTCCTGAGTTGGAAGGGACCCACAAGGATCATCGAGTCCCACTCCTGTCCCTGCACAGGACAACCCCAAAACTCACACCCTAGCTCTGAGCGTGTTGTCCAAACGCTTCTTGAATATTGTCAGCCTTGGCGATGTGACCACCTCCAGGGTCAGCCTGTCCCACTGCTCCACCCCCCTCTGCGTGAAGAACCTTTTCCTAACATCCAACCTAAACCTCCCCTGCCTATCTTCCTGCCGTTCCCTCGCGTTCTGTCATTGGTCGTGAGGGAGAAGAGATCAGCGCCTGCCCCTCCTCTTCCCCGTGTGAGGAAGCTGTAGACCGCGATGAGCTCTCCCCTCAAATCACAAGCATCTGCTCAAGCCAGGGGCCTGTTCACAACTTATCACGTACTCTGGTGTTTATGACCTCACTAGCAGCTGCACAAGCCAGGGGCCTGCTCCTGCCCTATCAGCTCCTCAGACACCAGTGACATCACAAGCACCTGCGCAGCAGAAGCGTCCTCACTGCCAACGCCCTGGCTTTTTCCCTCCATCTCCATCTCTGTCTCCCATCTCCCCCTGCTCTCCCCTCTCCCACGCACCTTCCTCCCCCACTCCACCACCTCCCACTGCCTCTGGCTGCCTCTGGGTTTGGGTGGCAGATGTTACCTCGCAAGCATTGTCCCAGACGGGTCACCTGCATCTCCTTCTCATCTCCTTCTGCTCTCATCATGACTGCACCAGTTGTTTGATGCGCTTTTGGACATCATGGGCCCTTTCGTCCTGCCTCCCTCCTGCTGTTAAATGCTGTTCCTGTACCTGGGAAGAGTGCAAAAGAAACCCTCAGCACCCGCAGTGTTCCAGCCAAAGCTGTGAACAGGCACGCTTACAGCCCTGGGCAGGTTTTTATGCATTTGCCTGGGGCGGCTCGGGGAAGAGGTGGGAGTGCTGCCGGTGGGCGAACAGCCCTTCGCCAGCAGCGCACGGGGAAGCCCAGCGGCTGCCAGCTGCGGGAGGTGCCCAGGCCGTGGCAGCTGTGTGGCCTCGAGGGGACACGTCCCCGTGTGGCCCTGTGTCACAAAGGGGCAGTGATGCGGCACCCATCCGGTGCTTGTGAGCTCACCTGGCCAGGCCTTGGCATCCTGAAAAGCGGGCCAGCGAAAGCCAGTTGGGCTGAGCTGGCCTTTGGGGTAACTTGGCTCCTCCCTTTGCTACTTGCTTGCCTGCTTTTTTCCGACCGTTTATCGTTTACTGCCCACTTCTCCTCAACTTCCATCCTCTTTCAAAGGTAATTATGATTTGACTTTCAGGACAGATCATAGAGTAGGTAAATAGGGGATAAAAGTATAGGCTGGTCTATAGCTTCTGAGCCGTAGGCTGAGCTGTTACACCTTTACAGGCTGCCCAGGGCTACGGCTAGAGTTCCTATTTGCTAACTCTTATTTCTTTACCATATGCTAGCATAGGTTAAGTAGTGGGGTGGCAGTGTAGTCTGAGGCATTGAGCTCAGCCTAGAATGACAAGAAACCCACCCTGAATGATGCGGTAGGAAGGGAGACAGAAAAGGAGCACGGCAAAGGCAGCCGTTAAAGTAGCGGCTGAAAGCCGGTCCCACCTGCATACAAGGTGGGAAAGTGCGGGCTGGAGAGCCAGAGGGCTCTGCTGCTAACGCTAGCAGCAGGTAAGCAGCAGGTCCTCTTCAGAGAAGGTGACACGCCATGCAGCCTTTCAAAAGGGCCTTGGCAATTGCTGTCAACTGGAGTCCGGTGACATCACTGCAGCAGGTCCTGCGGCTGGTCCAGGGGTGCTCCCTGTCCCCCAGCTCGGCCACAGGTCCTACTTCTGGCTCCTTCCAGCAGGATTTTTGAAAATCCGTTCCCAGCTGGCAGCGCCAGGCCAAGGGCACAGGGCAGAAACAGCCCCCAGACCCAAGGGCCCCAGACCCCAACTGGCCTCTGCCCCCAAACAACTAAAACTGCCAAACAGGCTCTCCCTCGAACTGAATTAGCTCCATTTTTAGGAAAAAAAAAAACTTGTGCACTTTCAGATTCAGTAGTCTAAGACTTCTAGAGGGCAACTTGGGCTTCAATTCCAGAGGAAAAGAATTGCCATTCCAGAATCTCAGCCACCACCTCCATGATCGTCTTCTCAGTGACCCACAAATACCGCCTTGCAAATAGTGGAATGGCTAATAAAAAGTATCCTCTCCTCCTCCCAAATCTGTGTTTATCTCCTACCCTCAGGCTACCGCAGTAATAATCATTCTGTTCTTCTGTAGTTACCACCGACCTGAAACCCCTCCAAAGCATCATTCACGGACGTGACTGACAATACTGCGGGTAAGGGAGAACCTTCACTAACCACGCATCCATCCCTTAGGCCTTCTGCAGCGAGGCCTCTGGGACCGAGCACGTCTACATGGACATCTCTGCCTGACAGGAGACAACCGGCTCAAAGAAATTATCTTGGCTCCAGTGAAAGCAAAGAACTTAGAATAATAACATAAACAAATTTAAGAGAAAGCAGGATAGCGGATGAGGCAGAAAAGGTATTTTGTCTCACCCACCTCCAATTTCAGAGGAAGTTTCAAGGGGTTTTCTTTTTTTTTTTTTAATCATTGCCCAGCACAAGTGAAAAAACACACCCCTGCTGTTTCAGTAGAACTGGAAACTACAAGAGTAAGACTATCGACTCTGTGTAATTACTCTTCTTTCCAGCACACCTTGGTCTTTGGTTTTCTTACATCTCAGTGGAGAGCTTTAACTTAAAACCATGGAGTTCTGATATGGGAATAGCAAAACGTCCTCTGTAAAGCTTTGAAAAGAACAGTATATTGAAGGAAAGAGGTTCATATAAACTGTCCAAGATTATAATGCTTTTGAGTATCTTCACCATGCTCATCTTCCCGGTCTTCAAGCTCTTCTGATGACACTATAACTACCATCCCGCTACATACATAACATTAAACTGTTCAAGTCCTCTTCCAAATGATATAAAATCCAAAACTCCCTACAGAGATGCCCATAGGTTTGACTATTCCCATCACATTAGGTAGGTCCTGCCAAACCTACAGCCTGCAAAACCTGAAGACAATCAGCACACAGGCGTATACGTATCTATCTGCTTTTGTCCTTGCCAAAACTGCTGGGTGACCTGTCATCAGCCGGAGGGACTGACAGCAGGCAAGACTCTCTCATCTGCCTTAGCTCGGGCGCAGCTCCTGGGAAAACGACGGCAGATAAAATTCATTGGAAATGAACCTGGAAGAGACCAGGTGCTTTGTTACATGAGTCTCACGGACACAGCCCTGTCCCTGGGAAGAGTGCAAAAGAAACCCTCAGCACCCGCAGTGTTCCAGCCAAAGCTGCGACCAGGCACGCTTACAGCCCTGGGCAGGTTTTTATCCATTTGCCTGGGGCGGCTCGGGGAAGAGGTGGGAGTGCTGCCGGCGGGCGAATGGCCCTTCGCCAGCAGCGCACGGGGAAGCCCAGCGGCTGCCAGCTGCGGGAGGTGCCCAGGCCGTGGCAGCTGTGTGGCCTCGAGGGGACACGTCCCCTTTCAAAAGGGCCTTGGCAATTGCTGTCAACTGGAGTCCGGTGACAGGGACAGCAGGGCCATCAGCCTGCAGCTCTGCAGCAGTTACAAGTACCACTGAAACACTTTTGATGGCGGATGCTGTTCTGTGGGTTACATTTGGGGTTCTTGGAATCATTTTGTTGAGCTACAATTATTTCTTTGTGATCAGGTGACGGGATTGGCGCTGATCTTCTCTTTCTCGAGCGTGTCCTGACATCCTTTGTCACCCAAAGCTTTCCCCTCTGTTTCTGAGAGAAGCGATGGCCACAATGGGGAACGACTCCGGTGAGTAACGCCTTCACCAGCAGGCTTGGACTTTGTGAATCCCCAAAGGCAATGGACGTGGCTGGTGCCCCATCCTTGAATGCTGATGTGCTGACAACCTGGAGGGAATTTGGGGCGTTTCCTGATAGCAGCCAGACTCACCCAGGTGCTTTCGATTAGACGCAGGAAGAACGCGTGTTGTCACTCCTCTGCCACTACATACAAGACTTGGAAAGATGACATTGCTCCTAGAAAGATCTGACATCAGTAGGGTTACCTTCTGGGCTAGGGACTTGCTTCTTTTCATCAAGTTACAATCAGGAAAAGGGAAGACTTGACCTGATAAGCCAGCTCAAGAGTCTAGAGGGAAAGGAAGGCACAGAAATCAGAGTGTGGGTTTGTTGGACTTTCAGCAAAGTAAGCAGGGGAGCAGACTCTTTTCCAAAACTGTTTCTTAACCAGGAAATGCCAATGGCAGTGTTAGGCTTCCCCCGATGTTTCTCAGAGGTTGGAGCCAGTTTCCCTGGGTGCTCCTCTACAGAAGTCGACTTTCAAAATAGGCTCTCATACAACAGCATCGTCTCATCTCTTTTCAAACGTCATTTCCCTGCAGTCCTTGCCAAGGGAATGGCTCTGCCACAACGCATCCTCTTTCCCCTGGAGAAGATTTGCATGGACTGGCAGCAAAGACAGAGAGCTGGAGCAGGACTCCACAACCTGGGCAATACCTGCTACCTCAACTCCGTCCTGCAGTGCCTGACATACACACCCCCTCTGGCCAACTACCTGCTCTCGCGTGAGCACAGCCGGTCATGTGAGTACTTTGATGAACGTCTCCCTGTACATCTGGTGGGCACTTCCCAAGGATTCCCAGCATCTGGAATCTGATTGAGGAGAAAAGCAGCCCTTCTTTGTCAGCCCTGAGTGGCGTTCTTTGAACACTCAAGCCTAGAAGGCTCTTGTCCTATCTAGGTGTGTCCATCTTCAGAAAGGCACCACTTTCTGGCCTCGGGTCTCGGTCCCTGTTCCTGCCAGCTCAACTCTCTCTGCTTATTGCACAGAAAACTGCTGTCACTTAAGCATCCCCCTGAAGAAAGTTTTCTATGCACTAAAATGGCCCGGGCTTGTTGGGACATTGGCACCTTGGGAGAAGGGGACTGGAGACTGTTATCTTCTAATTTCAAGATCTCCATTAAGGTTCCCATTGCTACGGGTATTTTGCTAACCTGAGAAGCTTCCCTCCCTCCCTCCCTCTTCAGGTCGCCAGCAAGGCTTCTGCATGATGTGCATAATGGAAGCGCACGTTAACGGGGTCCTGCATTCTTCAGCCAGGGCCATCGAGCCTAGGGCTGTCCTCAGTGTCCTCACACGTAAGGCATTTCAGCTGCTTTTACATGCTTTCTTCCCTTCTTGTAGGAGACAGCTACTAACTTCTTCTTGCTTAGGAATAGGAGAACACTTGCAGCTTGGCATGCAGGAAGACGCCCACGAGTTCTTACGCTACACTGTCGATGCCATGCAGAGAGCTTGTCCGAGTGGAAGCAGCGAGTAAGCACAAGCAAATTACCCCTTCCATGCTCCTGAGCCCTTTGGACTCCTTGGTGTACTCCCATCAAGAAAACCCGATGCCCAGGGTTTTCAGACAAAGCAAAACTCTTGGAGGAGATAATTCTCTGCCTTACCATTTCTTTCCAGCTTGGACATCTCTTCTCAAGCAACTACCATCATCCATCAAATATTTGGGGGCTTTCTAAGATCAAGAGGTACTTTTTAGAAATATTACTGCCCTTAGATTGGTCTGTGGCCCTTTCTCTGTTCGTGGTAAACAGCTTCTAGTATGCAGCAGTTGTGTCCAGTGTCTCCAAAGCAGTACGTGTTGGGCATTGAAATGGGCACAGTTAGCCTCCTTCCCAACCTGAGAAGCTTTTCTCTTTGCCTTCCAGTAACGTGCTTGAGCTGCAAAGCCGTTTCCGACACCTACGAGGCATTCCTTGATATTGCTTTGGATATCCAGGTAAGATGTTTGGAAATTGTGGCGCAAAAGGTTTCAAGGCCCCTGCAGGGGGCCGAGGTTATCTCCAGTTAACTCCACTGACTTAAGACTGTAGGCTGTTGCCACGCCAGAGCTTGGTGGTGGATGGGAAGGGAACTGGGCTTCTGGGCTCCTTCTCTGGAAGCCGTCTAAATGGTCTGCCTGTGCTGGGTGCTGGGTGTCAGCCGGGCAAAGAGTAAGGATGGTATCTGCAGCCAGGATGACGCTGCCATACCACCCTGCTTTGGACTCCCTCAATACGCGCCTGATTGCTGGACGGGTGGGGTTGATTGCTTTTGCTACTTTTGACCACGCGTACCACAGGCAACTCTGGTACCGCCCAGGGGTAGCTGCTTATTGGGATAACGCTGGTACCACATGGGCAGCTATTTCTTGGGATTCTGAGTTTCCAGGAGCTTAGTGCTCTCCTTTCTTTCTCATCCAGGCAGCCTCAACTGTCACTGCAGCTCTGGAAGACTTTGTCAAACCTGAGCAGCTGGATGGTGAAAATGGCTATAAATGTAGCAAGTAAGATTGTTACTAATGACATCTTCCTAGCAGATACTGGGTTAGGGTACTGCACGTCTGGGAGCACCAGTTATGTTCTGACTTAATTGAGAAACCCACTCATGAGACAGCTTGGGGTTTTTTTCTTTTTTTTTTCTTCCCCATACAACTAATCCACCTGAATCATCCAGAACTTGGAAAATAATGCATTCATTTCTAAGATGGGTAACTTTTTCTCTCCTGCCTGAATATTTGGAAAGCTTTCATGAGAATTTTATTCCTGGCATCGTCTGGAGGTGCTCCACCCTCCTAGCTAGGAAGTTGCCCACTGAACTACGCCTCGGGCCAGAAGGGAAAAGACAGGTCCCGTATGCAGTGGGAAGCCAAAGCAAGGAGGAGCTCTGGGCAGGGATTTGGCAACAGCAGCTTTCTCAAGAAACCAAACAACCCTTTAACTGCCAAGGCTTTTTGGATGCTTGCGTCTCTGTGCAGGAGACCTCAGTCCTTGGAGCGGCAGCAGCCCCTGCCGGCTCTCTGAACAGTGTCATACCTAGGTCTTGTCTTGTAAAGACTGCAGACTGCTGCTCTCCAAAGTGAGCCACCCGAGACCGAAGCTACCTTCGGTGAGAGCATGTGGGCTTCAGGGGTCTGAAATGCAAACCTGTGCACACGATAGCTGGGCCAAACAAGCCTTAACTCAGCCCTACAGGGGTGGGGGGCAGAGTGGGGAGAAGATGGGCTGCAACAGTTGGGTCTGTGCTTGTTTCAAGGTGTGAACAGCTGGCCACTGCATCCAAGAGGCTCACAATACATCGCTCCTCCAATGTCCTGACAGTCTGCTTGAAGAGATTTGATGCTTTCTCTGGCAGAAAGATTAGCAAGGTATGTACACAAGTGCACTGCAACTTTGTCTGCTTGGAAGGAGACCTTTCCCGAAGGAGAATCCTTTTTTGGAAGTTGTTCATGGCTGCACACCACGGCTATCGAGTGCAGCCATCTAAGAAAAATCCATGCAATAGCCATGCCTTGCTCTTTCCTTTGTGGCAAGAGGAAAGTGCCAATGTGAAGAGAAGCACTTTCCTGTGCTCGTCAAGAGCTGCTTTGGCCAAGAACAGTTTTCTGCCACTGCAGTGATGAAATGGCAACACCTGGTTTTGATGAACTGAGAAGATCTGTTTCTATGCCTCTAGCCTGTGTTTGCTGGCAAGGTTTTCTCAGGCTGCTTCCTAAAGACTCTCAGGATAATTTTGGGGGTCGTCTTGGTCTCTCTTTAGGTTGTGCAGTATCCGGAATCTTTGGACCTTGCCGCATACATGTCTCAAGCCCCTGGAGAACCACTCCTCTACTCCTTGTATGCCGTCCTGGTACATGAAGGCTCCGGCTGCCAGGCAGGACACTATTACTGCTTCGTGAAGGTAGGAGACAACTCTGTGATTTGCACTGGTGTATGGTGTCCGTGTCCTTCAGTGGTGTTCTGCCTGTGGTTTTGCTTTAAAACCCCTGCAGTTCATCTAAAGATAGTGTTGCCTTTCTTTGCAGGCCAGCGATGGACACTGGTACAAGATGAACGATGCCTCTGTGGATCATTGTGACATCAAGACAGTTCTCTGCCAGCGTGCATATTTACTCTTCTATGCCAGGTAATAACAAGTGTGCGACAGTGCTCAGAATACACTCCTTCTCCTGTTACTGATCTGGGTGGTGGTGTTCTCCTCCAGTGGGTTTTGCTTTCTGGCCTAGGAGAGAATGCCTGTTTGTCCAGTTGAGTTCTGCCTCTTCTGCAGTTCGCCACCTCCTGCCTTCTGCCTCCTTGTCTGGCACTAAACGTTGCGCTTGTGTAACATGCTAGCCGTCTGCTCCCTGAGACTGGCTAGCTGCAAAAAGAGGCCAAATGGAGGTCCAAGAGGGTCTAAGATGAGTTACTGCTTAGGGGAGTAAGTAAGTCCCCTTACTGAAAGGGACAGGCATGGCTGGAAGACCATGATCTCATTTCCAGCTTCCAGCATTGCTTCAGTCTTCTGCCTGTCATGTCAAGTGCTGCCAGAAAGTGACAGGATGAGAGTGAAGCCATGAGGAGGCTGCAAGAACAACCCTAGACTAAGATCACTGTTTCTTCTCCAGGCACCACGATTTGACCCCTGGAGCAGGCGCTGAATGCCAAGAGACAAAGAGCATTTCCATGACAAAGCTGGATCAAGTGCTGAAGAGGGCATTTTCTGGAGGCACCGGGGCACTGAGAAATCAAGAAGGCAGAGAAAAGAGGCCCAGGATCCAAGGGAAGAGACAAACACGGGAGTCTGCAGGAACGCCCCATCAGCGCCGCGGCAGGAAGAGAGCACGCTCTGACACCGAGGAGGAGGAGGAGAAGCTGAACAGAAGCCAACCAGACTGCCCGCCTCTGAAGCGGAGGCGCATTGCCCTCACGGAAACGCAGAAGCGCCCTCACTGTCAGCTGCCGCATGACAGTGGGAACCTGTGCAGCTCTTCCCAATGGCAGAGGAACAGCCCTGATAACGGCAGAAGCTCAGGAGGGGAAGGTGTGCACGGCTCGAGCGGCCACAGAGCAGACTCGCATCCTGGGTCGGTAGGTGAGCGGCAGCTGGGCACATCCTCACGTCAACAACGTCCGCTCCCACCAGTGCCAGTTCACCCAGAGTCTGCAGGCCCTTGCCAGGCAAATGAAGAACAACCATGCAGAAAGAGGAAACAGTCCTGTGAAGGGGGGGGTGAAAGTGCGCCCGAAAGAAAGCGGCAAAAGACAGAAGCGAGCATCCTGGTGATCCAGAATTGACAAAGAAATGCAAGAAAGTGAAGAACAAAAAGAAATCCAAAGAGAACTCTGGAGAGGAGGACTCAAAAGTAAGCAACGTTTGCAGCATGACCAGCAAATGTTGCCTCACGCTTTGCCAGGTGTTTGAGGCGCGTGGCTTATGGAAAGAAGCGTTCAGGACTTGTGACGGAGCCTGCCACCACAACCTGCAATTTACCATCAAAGGCCACAGACAAACATTATCAAAAGAATGCTAACCATCAAACTTGACATTTACGAGGGAAACAATAAAATTGCCATCATAACCAAAGCCAGTCCAAAGTGGTGCTTCTCATTTCTGTAGAGAGTTTGACCATGCAAGAAAGAACAGAAGGGTTCGGGGGTTTTTTGTAATTTTTTAACTCGAGACTTCTGTTATGAAAGCACCCTTGTGATCCAGAAGGGTGGAACCTTTCTACAGCTGCTGAGCATATGAAATTAGCAGGCAGAGATCTCAGGGAAAAAAAATGCCTGGGAACAGAGCATCTCCAGTGCTGCTCCATTAGTGGTTCAGGTCGCCTGCCTGTGATTCACGTTGTCTTCTCCCAAGTGCAGCATCCCGTGCAAGAGAGACAAGGAAACCAAGGCATTACAAGCATTGCCGCTGACGGTCCCCATCAACAGGGTCATCTTGTTGAGAAGCTGGTTTCCTGGCAAACTTGGCCAGTGGACTTTGAGTAAAAGAGACCACACTTCACCTTGAAGATGCTTCTGCAGTGTCCCACAACAGCTGCAGTTCATACGCCTTCTGGCCCACTTCTGAGCCTGTCACAAGGCGTCCTACATATGAAATCAGTTTCTGAGGCAAAACCGAGGCAGAAACATGTAGGCACTTCTCCTCACAGGAAGTATAAAACACTCAGCTCCCAAGCCTACCGCGAGACTCACTGCAAAAGGAGAGAAGGTGCCTCTCCATCGGCATCCTCTTTTATCTCCAAAAGCCAGCGCTTGGGACTACCGTGCCCTCTAGAAACCGAATCCAGCGAGAGAGGCCTTGGGAATGGGGACGGGAGCAGGAACAGGGTCGAGGTGAGCAGCCAAGCGCAGGGATCTTTCTTGGCAGCAGTCCTGCTCTGGTGACCTGTGTAAAAGTCAGTTCTTTGCCAGCCTAGGAGAGAGGCAAGGAGACTTCAGCAGAGAATTACCAAGGGAATTGATTCTCTTTATTTAGCCATGCTTATTGCACCTGCATAAAACAGTTCTCCATGCCTGCCCTAGCATCTTCTCAGGCACGTAGCACATCAAAAAGCATCTTCACAAATCACATACAGACTCCTGCCCTATCAGCTACTCAGCCACCAGTAACATCACAGGCACCTGAAAAAGCAACGGGCCAGTTCCTGCCACGAATGACATCACCGACACCTAAGCAGGCCATGCATCTTTTCCTATCTATCTGCTACTCAGTCGCAAGTGCTGTCACTAGCATCCGCACAAGTAATTGAAAAGCTCCTGCCCTATCAGCTCCTCAGCAGCAGGTGACACCACAAGTACCTGCAGCAGAAGGCAGCTTCCTGCTCCTTCCCCACCAGCTGCTCAGCCACCAGGGTCTTCACAAGGACCTGCACAGCAGAAGCATCCTCAGTTTCCACATGCCATCTTTTTCACCTCCATCTCTAGCTTGTCTCCTGTCTCTCTGGGCTCTTCTCTCTGCCAGGCACTTTTCTCCATCACTCCAAGACCTCCCAATGCCTTTTACTTCTGCTTCTGTGGCAGATGTTACCTTGAAAGCCACGTGACCTGCACCTATTTCTCTCTCCCTCTGCTTTGTGCTCTGGCTCTTTGATGCATTTTTTCACCTCATAGGCCCTTGTGCCCTGGCTCCCTCCTGCTGTTAAACGCTGTTCCTGCAAGAGAAGTGACCATCAGTCGGTGTCCCCTCTCTGCCATCTTACCTGCATCTCCCTCAGCTGGACAGCTGCTGGGAACTGTCACCACCAGCCCCGGCTCTGCTTGAAGGCGTCTCCTGGCACAGGTGCAGCTCTGGCTGTGCTTGGTGCGGGCCATGCTTCCGGAGGGAGAACAGCAACCCTCACAGTTACTCCTGGGCAGTGTCCTGCTGGGAAGAGCTGATCTGAAGGCAGGCTGGCAGCTGACCCTGAGGCCGTGCTGGGGGTGGCCACATCTGGCTCCTTCCAGCAGGATTTTGGAAAGCCCCTTCCCAGCTGGCAGCGCCAGGCCAAGGGCACAGGGCAGAAACAGCCTCCTCCCCTGAGGGCTCCAGCCCCCAGCTGGCCTCTGTCCCCTAACTACTAAAGCTTCCAAACAGGCTCTCCCTCTAACTGAATTATCTCCATTTTTAGGAAAAAAAACCCCTGTATACTTCCAGATTCAGTAGTCTAAGACTTCTAGAGGGCAATTTGGGCTTCAATTCCAAGAGCAAAACAATTTCCATTACAGAATCCCAGCCACCACCTCCATGATCATTGTCACTGACCCACAAAAGCTGCGTTGTTCAAAAATCTTACAGCCAATTAAAATTATCCTCTCCTCCCCAAATCTTTGTTCTTCTCATACCCTCAGACTACCATGGTAACAGTCACACTATTATTCTGTAATTATTGCTGATCTGAAACCCCTCCAAAGCATCATTCCCTGACATGACTGACAGCACTGTTGATAAGGGAGAACCATCACTCACCACGCACCCGCCTGTTTGGCCTTTTCCCTCTGTGACCGAGCACAGCTACCTGGATATCTCTGCCCGACAGGAGAAGACTGGCCTAAAAAAATATCTTGCATTTTCTTGGCTCTAGCGTAAGCAAGGAATTTATGATAATGATACAAACAAGTTTAAGAGAAAGCAGGAGGGCGGAACAAGCAGAAAATGGGATATGTCTCACCCACCTCTCATTTCAGAGGAACTTTCAGGGGTCGTTTTTTGTCTTTGGTTTTAATTTTTAATGACTGCACAGCATGAGTGATAAAACACACACCTGCCTTTTAAGGCGAACTGTAAACTACACGAGTAAAACTATCCAGTCTATGTAATTACACTTCTTTCCAGGATACATCTGTCCTTTTTTTTACATTTTAGTGGAGAGTTTTATGGTAAAATCACTAAATTCTGATATGCAAATAGCAAAACATTGTCTGCAAATCTTTGAAAAGAACACTACATTGAAGGAAAACTGTTCATATAAACTGTAAATGACATGTTTCTGCTGTCAAAGGTTATAATGCTTTTGAGTATCTTTGCCACCTTCATCTTCTTTGTCTTCACTTTCTCCTGATGACATGATAACTACCGTACCTCAACGTAACATTAAACTGGTCAAGCACTCTTGCAAATCATAGGAAATCCAAAATGCCTTACTGTCCTAGTTTTGGCTGGGATAGTTACATTTCTTCATAGTAGTTTGTATGGGGCTATGTTCTGGATTTGTGCTGAAAATAGCGTTGGTAACACACCCATGTTTTAGTCACTGCTGAGCAGCGCTTGCACAGCGTCAAGGCCTTTTCTGCTCCTCACACTGCCCCGCCAGCGAGCAGGGTGGAGGTGCACAGACAGCTGGGAGGGGACACAGCTGGGACAGCTGACCCCAGCTGACCAAAGAGATATTCCATACCCTATGACGTCATGCTCAGCAAGAAAACTGGGGGCGAGGGTGGCGGGGGGCCACTGCTCAGGGACCGGCTGACCATTGTGAGCCGAGCGCGGTTGTTTTCATTTGCATCGCTTGTTTTTCTTGGGTTTCATTCTCCTCTCTCTGTTGGTTTTGTTCTTTTCCTTACAATTTTTAAAACTAATTTCTTTTTCATTATTTAACAGTTTTTAGCTTAACCCACGAGTTTCTTTCTCACATTTACCCTTCTGATTCTCAACCCCATCCCATGGGGTTTGGTTATTACCATCCTGTTAATGACACAATAGATCCTGCCAAACCTACAACCTGCAAAACCTGAAGACCAACTCATGCAAGACACGTTCCAGAAATTACAATCAGCACAGAGGAACATACGTATCTACCTTGTTCTGTCCTTGCCACAACTGCTGGGTGAGCTGTCATCAGCCTCAGTGGATGACGGCAGGCAAGACTCTCTCATCTGGCTTAGCTCAGATGCAGCTCCTAGGAAAACAGCTGTTTCAGAAGGGCAGGTCTTGGTGTGTTGGCAAAGTGCTCCAAGGAAATGTTTCTAATACTCTGGAACGGTAAGACTAAGCAGGGTAATCTCACTACAAGTTCGAGCTCTGCCACAGATTACCTTCTTTTTTATTTTTCCCCTCCTTTCACCAAAAGGGTGGCACTTCTTTCTCAATGCAAGATGAGTTACGTGGGGTACACAGCCAGCCCAGGGAAAACTGAGAAATGAGTCTGTGATCACTTCCATCCCCATGCCTTGGCACTCCAACACTCCTTTCACACTCCCTTCCTCACCAGCAGTCAGGCCTTACACAGTCTGAGCAACACCTACAAGATGCTGACTTTGCCAGATACTGCCCAAATCATCTCCTACTTGAGTTCTGATTGGCTCAACTACTGCCACAGCCTTTCCTTGTCTTGCCCCATTCTCACCCACTCAGAAAGCTCCTACAAGGATCATCTCACTCACTGCCTTAATCACAACTTACAGTCTCCTTAACACCCTGAAGCTGACTCCCTCACATCACACATGCAGTTAATATGGCCTTTCATGACTTAGCCTCCGCCCTCGTCTTATTTCCCACCGAGTACCACAACGACAGCTCCTAATTACAGGCCCTGAGAGCAGCTTCCACCGACTGTCACCTGCTACACACCAACAGCAACAGCACTCTCTCTCCCATGCCCATCTCCACTCTCGGGAGGAGCTGTTCGCACACCCCTGCAGCTGGCCTTGCTGCCTGACAATCCTTGCTGTGCTGCTCAAGGCCATGAAAACTGTCACGCTACGGCTGTACCCGCATCACTGTTCCTCATTCTGACTGACACCGCCCATGTCTGTGTATTCCCACCTGCCCACAGCCATCGCTTGTTTCCAACCTTGTCAGCATTTTGGAAAAAGCACACTTTATTCTTCTTTTTTTTTAATACCTGCTTTGCCATCACTACAGTACAGGCCCAGAGTCCATGACTATGGCTGGTAAAGTCCGTAGCAATACAGAACTGTGTAGGGATGAAAAATAGCCAGCAGTTCAGCTCACATCAAACGTTAAAGCCAAGGCTTTTGGCTACAACACAGGCAAGAAAATGTAAAACCAGAACTAACCTGCACTCCCTCCTTGACCGGCACCTCTTTCTTCATCACTTCTTTGCATTTCTTTAGTTCCTGGCGAGTACGTATCAAGATTTCCCTGTATAAAAGAAGCAAGAAAAATCAGTCACAAACATGCAGAAAACCTGCCACTCACATACACGGTGCCCACACAGGAGCATTATCAAGGCCCTGCATATGCACAAAAGATTAATTAACGCACCGGGGAGGAGAGAGCAGGAACAGCACTCTGGCACCCATGATGAGCAACAAGAATTTCTGCTCTGAACTGGGGCTTAGTCAACGTGCAAGGACAGTACTGATCCAGACACGAAACCGCGCCTACCACTTAATCCCAGCTGCCACATACACCGTACCTTCTTCCATGAATTGTTTTCCGTCCCATCGCAGCTTAGATACCTGCACTCTGGCTCAGGGCTGACTGGGGGAACTTCTCACTGCTTTAACTTTGCCTCGGGCTTGGCACGAGCACGAGGCTTCATCCCTCTGGCTTGGCCCCCAGCAGAAGGTGGGCAAGTGGCAGCTTTGCAAGTGGGTTGATGGAACGGAGCTTGGACACCTACCAGAGATATAAACCAACGAAAGAAAAAGCCCAGAGAAACTGTGTTGGAGAGTAGCAGAAAGAAACATCAGGGCTGATCACTGTTTAACACACGGGCTTTGGAAGTTTGGAGACTGGAGCTCCCAGCAGACTCCGCTCCTTGAATGGAAACATCCTTTAGCTTTCAATCCTGACAGAAACACTACAGACTGCCCCCAGCTCTGCTCTGCAGTTGCCTGAAGCGTTCACTTTTCCCTGCCCTGTGCTCTTCCACGCTTACAAAGTCTGTTTAACCTGCAAAACAGTCAGTACTACAAACCGGCAGCCCAATGCCACTTCTCTCAAAGATGTGAAAACTGCAGGGAAAGACAACACAGGTACCAGGACAAGGCTTCTGCTCTGGCTTAGGTTTTAAACAGCAAGGTCTTCTGAACCTCTCTTTTCCAGCTGCCACCAACAGCTGCAGAAAGGCTCTGGTTTGATCAGCTGGATGATCAGTGCTGACTACCAAATCCCAGTACAGGACGTTACACCGCAGGCTGCAGATTTCCAGCCCAACCCCAAGGACTGAATAACCTCCCTCCTGCCATTGGGCTGACGGCAGTATTGCACATCCCCTGGCTTCTCCAGCTACTCCCCAGCAGTCTCCTCCCGGCCACTCTGCTACAGGCCGCTAGATGGTTTCAGGGAACCATATTCTGGACCCACTCTGGCATCTCCCAGCAATGAGGATGCAGAGATGCTCTCCCAGCACACTGGGCTCCTCTCACCTCTTCTGGTCTCTCTGCGTTGTCCTTTCCTCATCTCCAGACACTGGTTCTGACCTTCAGACAGATCTCCACTGCTTGTAAAATTCCCCCGTTGCAAGGAAATCAACAAGATGACTACGTCCTCCTGAGCCTTGCCTCCCACGGGAACTTTCGTCTGGCAACCAATGCAGAACATGGCAGTGGGGTCACAAAAACATCAAGGCTTGCCCCAGAGGTCGGTGGGATGAGCTTGGCTGTTCTTCTGCAGGGAAGAACAGCACAAAGAAAACCTGGTGAGGTTTAAGCATTAACAACTTTACCGGACTTTCGCTGCCTTCAGCAGACCTCTTGGCTGTTAACATGCCAAACTTCCCAGCCCCCTGGGTTTTGAGACAGCTCATTTTGGCTTGGACTACGGTATCAGTTAACACCCGCATTGCCAAACCCTCGTAGACCTGAGCGTGCTCCTCACAGCTCCGTACCGCTGTCCCTGTGGGAAGTGAGGCTCAGGGGGAGCCGTGCTGCACAGATATGTGCTGGAAGGCAGCGCAATGGGAATACAGACACGAGGCTGGTGGGGGAAAGGTCGAGTATCGACACTGGGAAACGTGATGCCGGTTCAGTGTCTGCAGCAGGATCCGGGCAGCCACAGAGCTGAGCAGCGACTTTCTTTGGAGACCATGAGGCAACGGGTACCCTCACTCCCGCAACCCGCTCTAGATGACATCCCACTTCTTGCATCCTTGCCCTCCCTTTCCCCTCCAGCTTTCCAGACTGTGGCAGTCGTCCTCTGAGGGTAAGACAAGAGAAAGTGCCCCTTGCTGAACCGCCACCCTTTCCTCCACTGGAACCACCCTGGCTCTGCATGCAAGGACATACGGCAGTGGCAGCTGTTCACTCCCGTTCTGCTCCCTACAGACCCCTTTGGTGACTGGAATGAAGTCTGCTCCCAGCATCTTCCTCGTGCCCACCCCAGCCTCCCTGAAGAAGTCACCTATCGGCCACTTCTGTTTGCATAGGAGCTTATGCAGCATGACAAGATCCTGGGGTGCACAAAGAAGGGGGGGCTGCCCTTTCCCCAGCGCCGTCGGCTCTCTGATGGTGAGCACTGGAGAAGGTGACAAAACACCCTGAGAGCACCCTTACCCAGAGTCACCGTGCCAGGAGGTGTGACGCCAGCTGGGGTAAAGCAGCGCAACTCTAATGATCTGTTCTGCTCTCTCCAGTCTTCCCTTTCTTCCCAGGGCTTCTGTCAGCAGGGTTTGCTCCTGAGCTCTGGCAGATGCAAACAGAAACCCTTCTGTTGTGGCCGAGGAACTAACTCACCCAGGAGCTATTTTTCAGAAAGGGCTACGGTTCCTTGTCTGGCATAAGCAACGCCCAAACAGAGTTTCTGATGCACCTCCTGAGCATGGGCATGCAAACAAGGGATTGCTAAGACTCAGAGTATCTCTCATCATTTAAGAACCCACAACAGGTACATTGAATGCGAAAATGAGCACAAAGAAAGGGGTCTATTTTTTTTCCCTGTCCATATTTTCCTCACCATGGGGAGGAAACACAGACTCTGCAGCCCCTGCAGTTAAATATGGTTCTGCAGGACAGGGGGCAGATGAAAGTAGAGAGACCTGAACAGGGAATTTTCAAATCTGTGAAGAATCAAGCAGAAACAGTTGCAAAGCGTAGCATCAATTTACAGAAATTTGAACCTGATGGAGCAGAGCAGCAGAAGTATTACAGAGAACTAGAGGGGAGCACTGCAATGAAAAGGGTCAGCAACGCAGACAGCTCTAACCGCACATTTTCACCTGATTGCCTTGAACAAAACAGGCTTGGGATCCCCACTGCTCACTTCAGCCTGGAATAGTCCCATTCCTCGTCTGAAAGCTGCTGTGTGCCCAGCTGAGGGCAGACACAATCCACACAGAGAGCAATCAGAGCTAAACACTGCACTTTCCTTGGCACAGTATCCTTGGAAAAAATACATTCACTTAAAAAAAAAAAAAAAAAAGTGTTACTTCAAGAACCGGGAAGAAAAAATCCCTGACAGGTTGACTGGAACTTCCCGGCTGTGGTAAAACCATCCGCCCTCGGTACCTCATTTCCCAAGAGCCGGCAGCACAGCTTGGCTGGGGGAAAGGCAGGTATCAGACCTCGGGGCCGAGAGAGGGGCACAGGCATCTGCCAGGGGAGCTGCATCCAGCCAGCAACATTCCCCGCTTGCTTCTCTGACAACAAAGCCCTGCTGCGTGCTCCCACCAGGAGGGAGAAACAACTTCCATGTCTGGAAATCCCCATTTATCAAAGGCTGTCAGCAGAGACGGGGCTGTCCATGAGCACCAGACCCACACGAAGGCCTGGGGACAGCAAAGGCCCCTGGCCTGTCCCCACCACAGCATGCCTGCCCCAAAGCCTGCAGCCGCCTGTGGGAGAGGAGGCCGCTCTACCTTCCCCTGGCCTGCGGACATCCAACACTGACTTCCAGCTGTCAGGGCTGGGGCTGGCGACCCTCGGGGAAGCAGCAGGAACCGCCCTGACCCTGCTGCTGGGGCTGGCCCTGGGCTGAGCACTCGGGCCCAGGGCTGGGGACTGGGCCATGGCGGGGCTGTGGGCAATGAGGCCTCCAGGTCCCTCCCCCCAGGCCCATCCGCACTGGCAGATACCTGCTCCTGCTCCTGCTCCTGCTCCTGCAGCTCCCCCGGCCCTGGCCCTGCTCCCCCCGGGCCCCGGCTGCCCCCGGCCCGGCTCTCGCCCCTTTCTCCTCAGGCCCCTGGGCCTCGGCCCCCTCCGGCCCCGCCCCACCCGGCTGTGACAGACAGGCCACCTCCGGCTCCGCTGATTGGCTCAGCCGTGGCCAATGGCGCGGCCGTTGCCGGGCAGGCTCAGGCAGCCCGGGCCTCTCCTCCCAGAGCCGCCCTGCGCCCGCTGCCCCCCGCAGCGCAGCGGCTCCTCAGCCCGCCGGGACACGGGGCCTGCGGAGAGACGGCCTCCAGAAGGGCCATGGCGCCAGGAGCTGCTCTCTCAGCAGCACAAGGTGTGTGTGTGCACAGCTCTGCCGTCCCTCGGTCCGCTGGTGGGGTCTGGGCCTGCGCAGGGAGGGAGGGGAGGCAAAGCGGGGGAAGGGCAGGGAAGAGGAAGGAAGGGGAGCTGCCCTGGATTTGCTCTGGATGGGCAAGTCTTTCCGAAATTGTGGGTCTGTGCTGGCAGCCACAGCCCTGGGCAGGAGGAGCTGCGTGACAGGAGCCACTCGCATCGGCCAGGCCGGCAGCTGGCAGGAGACGGGGCTCTGCCCCCGGTCCCACCTCCTGTGCTGAGCCCAGCACCCAGGGCCTTCCCCAGGCCTCGCCTCCCCCCGGGCGGTGAGGAGGAGAGACGGCCTGCCCAGGGCATCCTCCTGGGGCCAGAAGGAAGGACAGAGCCCTGTCGCTCTCCCCACAGGGGCTGTCCACTGTCCTTGGCTTCTGTCCCCGGGACTCGCCAGTGCTGGCAGGCCCCGCAGGGCTTCAGGGCCAAGCAAGTGCCAGGGTGCCAGGGGCTCCTGCGGCTCAGGGCAGCTTTGGGCATCTCCAAAGCTGAGGTGTGGCTGCCCCTTTGCTTCTGCAGATGCAGTTGTTTTCTGCCCCCTTAGTGGTCAAAACTGTTTTTCCTCGTGGCACATGGACTGGATGGATGCCACATCCCTGTTGTCTGGGAGGACTTCAGGGAATCGAGGAATTCCCAGTATGCACACAGGTAGGAGGACAGTGAAAAGGAGACGTGTCAAGGTTTTTCTGCTGTTTCACGTCTGAACTCAGACACCTGTGTGCATCAAAGTCAGCTTTTTTTCCTCCAAGCTGCGCAACTTGTTGCCAGTAAAAGCAAGGTGGGCTGAGCTGGTCTTTGGGATAACTCGGCACCTTTCTTTTTTAGTTGTGTGCCTACACTTTTCCTTTTCTCCACCTTTTCTTTCTTCCTCTTTCTCCCCCAGTTGCATTCTCTGTTAAAGATAATTATGATTTGGCTTTCTGGACACATCATAGAGTAAGTAGAGGCTGGCCTGTACCTTCAGAGCTGTAGGCTATAGACTATATAGATGCGGGCTCCAGGTAGAATTACTATTTGCTAATTATAATTTCTTTTCCATATGCTACACTAGCTAAGCATGGGGACAGCAGTGTAGTCCTCCTACTGAGAAGTTGGGCTCAGTGTAGAATGACAAGAAGCCCACCCTGACTGATCCGGTGGGAAACAAGACGGAAGAAGAGCATGGCCAAGAGAGCCATTAAGGTAGCGGCTGAAAGCCAATCACTCCTGCATGCAAAGTGGGAAAGGGTGGGTTGTAGAGCCAGAGGGCTCTGCTGCTAACACTGGCAACAGGTAAGCAGCAGGTCCTCTTCAGAGAAGGTGACACGCATTTGAGCCTTTCCAAAGGGCCTTGGTAATTGCTGTGAACTGGGGCCACGTGACAGTGATGGTAAGGTCGTCAGCCTGCAGCTCTCTGGCAGTTAAAACTCCCACTGAAACAGTTTGGATGGTGGATGCTGTTCTGTTTTGTTTTGGGTACTCACTTCATTGAGCTAGAATTATTTCTTTGCAATTAGGTGGCGGGGATCTTCTTGCAGGGGTCTTGTCTTTCTGGAGCACGTCCTGACATCCTTTGTCATCCAGAGCTTTCCCCTCTGTTCCTGCGAGGAGCGATGTCCGCAATGGGGAATGACTGCTGTGAGTAAGGGCTTCACCAGCAGGCTTGGATTTTGGGAATGCCCCAAGGTGACGGATGGGGCTGGTGCTCATCCCTGAATGTTGATGTGCTGACAATCTAGAGTGAATGCTGGGGTGTTTCCTGATGGCACCCAGACTTACCCAGGTGTTTTCTATGAGACACAGAACTTAAAAATGACTTAAAAGTGTATAGTGCGAACACAAGAGAGCTTGGTGGTGGGTGGGAAGAGGAATGGACAGTGTCCTTCTATGGAGGCCATGGCAGTGGTCTCCTTGTAGGTGCTGGCTTTAAGGTGGACAAGCATGCATTATCTTCTCCGCACCCTTGATGTCCTCTCATCCTTCTTCCTTTTGCCCTCCCTCCATACCCGTCTGAGTCCTAGGCTGATGGGTTGTATTATTTTCATTATGGATGACCCTGCACACCATGGGTAGTTGAACTGTGTGGTGCCACAGAAAGGTAGCTCTTGATGGTAGCTCTTTTCCTCAGCACGGGAAGGACGTGGAGCTGTTGGAGCGGGTGCAGAGGCGGTCCACAAAAATGATGGGAGGGATGGAACACCTCTGCTATGAGGAAAGGCTGAAAGAGCTGGGGTTGTTCAGCCTGGAGAAGAGAAGGCTGCGGAGAGACCTTATTGCAGCCTTTCAGTACTTAAAGGGGGCTTATAAGAAAGATGGGGACAGACTTTTTAGCAGGGACAGTAGTGATAGGACAAGGGGGAATGGTTCTAAACTAAAAGAGGGTAGATTCAGACTAGATCTAAGGAAGAAATTTTTTACAATGAGGGTGGTGAAACTGGGAAGGTTGCCCAGAGAGGTGGGAGATGCCCCATCCTTGGAAACGTTCAAGGCCAGGCTGGATGGGGCTCTGAGCAACCTGCTCTAGTTGTAGATGTCCCTGCCAGTTGCAGGGGGGATGGACTAGATGACCTTTAAAGGTCCCTTCCATCCCAAAGCATTCTATGATTCTATGGCCCTGGGAATCCCTGGGAAATGAGGGAAATGTTGGAAATTGTTTCTCCCTCCTGGTGGGAGCACGCACCAGGGCTTTGTTGCCAGAGAAGCCCATGGGGAGCGCTCTTGGTTGGATGCAGCTCCCTTGGCAGATGCTTGTGCCCCGCTCTCAGCCCCAAGGTCTGACACCTGCCTTTCCCCCCACCCAAGCTGTGCTGTGGCTCTTGGGAAGTGGCTGTACAGAGGGTGGATGGTTTCACCACAACTGGGAAGTTCCAGTCACCTCGTCAGAGGTGTTTTCTTGCAGTTACAGGTTTTAAAACAATCCAGGAAAGAAGTTTTGCAAGAAAACTTGACCAGGGAAAGTTCAGGGTTTAGCTCCGATTGCGTTCTGTATTACGTTTGTCCTCAGCCAGGCGCACAGTAGCTTGCAGACAAGGAGTGGGAGTATTCCAGGGTGAAGTGAGCAGTGGGGATCCAAAGTCTGCTTTCTTTAAGGCAATCAGGTGGAAATGTGCAGTTGGAGCCTTCTTGGTCGCTTACCCTTTTGATTTCAGTGCCATCCTCTAGTCCGAATCCTGCAGTGTTTAAATGGAGAAAGCAGATCTTCCTCACCCACGCACGCACCTTCCCCCTGTTGTCCCAAAAGCGGGGTCATTCGCCCGGTGTGCAGATGCCAATTAACACACAGAGCAGAGGTGTTTTATTTCATGTCTGCGCAGAGGTGGGTGCTAGGTGGTAAATCCACAAAGCTAGCACACCTTCATACATAATTACAGCATATTTATATTACTACATGATTAGTGTAATCCCGCCTAATTTTACACTTACTGGTTAGTGATTAACATCTCATACACTATTGGTTGTATGAAAATTAGCCTCACTGGCTATGCAAATTAGTATGCATGCTCCTTTCAGGTGTCGGGGGGAAGTCTTTTCAGTCCTGAATTGAGTTGGTGGTCGCGATCTCCCCTCACCACATTTCCCTTTCACCCAGTTACTGCAGTTTTATCAGAGTTCATGTTTGTCGGCCACCATCCAGTCTTTGGTGCCAAGATGTTCCCTTTTATCAGTCCAGTAGCTCTTCTTCAAGGGTATAGCCATGAGTTTTCCACGGTTCATTAATAAAACAAATACTCTTCTATCTTTTAGCTCCCTTGCGAATGCCTTTCCCAGAACACAGGTGGTTCATAGTTTTCCTCAGTGGAAAATTTTCACTTTCTGCAGGTGTCCTGGTTTCAGCTGGGATAGAGTTCATTTTCTTCTTAGTAGCTGGTATAGTGCTGCGTTTTGGGTTTAGGATGAGAATAATGTTGATAACACACTGATGGTTTAGTTGTCGCTAAGCAGTGCTTACACCAGTCAAGGACTTTTTAGCTTCCCACGCTGTGCCAGGTGCACAAGAAGCTGGGAGGGGTCACAGCCAGGACAGCTGGCCCAGACTGGCCAAAGGGCCATTCCATCCCATATGACGTCATGCTCAGTATATAAGCTGGGGGGAGTTGGCCGGGGGGCAGTGATCACTGCTCGGGAACGGGCTGGGCATCGGTCGGCGGGTGAGACACTGTATCGTGTATCACTTGCTTTGTATATTATCATTGTATTATTATTATATTATTATTATTATTGTTATTATTACTCCTCCTCCTCCTCCTATTTTGTTTTACTTCATTTATTAAACTGTTCTTATCTCAGTCCATGAGTTTTCTCCCTTTTACCCTTCCGATTCTCTCCCCCATCCCACCAAGGGGAGAGTGAGCGAGCGGCTGCGTGGTGCTTAGTTGCTGGCTGGGGTTAAAGCACGACAGCAGGATATCACCCCCAGCTCCAGGTGAACAGACCAAATCTGTGACGGTACATTGTTTTATTAAACGTGTATCAGATACCCAGCGTCAGAGGAGTTGTGTACAGTGAATGGTTGCAGGTGCCTGGAGCTTGAGCAGCGTCACCTGGGAGGCAAAAAGGAGAAAAAGGTGACCCTGGGGACTTGTTATCAGTTTGCCTGGGTCCCTGTTGCCCTGCACGCCCCCTGAGCCAAACGCCATTTCTGGGCAGTCACTCTGCATCTCTCTCTGTCCCGTTCTGGTCAGGGCTGGGCGTGGGTGCAGCGGAGGGTGAGCGTCCTGACCGAGCAGACTTGTCTTCAGCCATGGCCGTCCGTCAGAACAAGGGTGCTGATGGGCACTGGCTGTTGCCTGTAGCACACTGCCGGTGTGTGCCTTGCAGCTTCCAGCTTGCTGCATCTATTCCTCTGGCATGCTTAGTGGAAACCTCATGTATTAGCAGAGCATTTTAAATGTCCTGATGCTGTTACTCATTGGCTTTTTTTTTCTCTTTTGGGGGAGAAATGTGAAGAAAAGGGGAAAACAGTTTTGGAATAGACCAAACACATGCCTCAGGTTTTATGAGAACACTAAACCAAATGACTTGACCCATCCCCTGTGCCCAAATTGTTGCCATTTTAAGGCCAGGATCTTTTAAAGATCCCTAGAAGGGCCTGAACTTATTAGGAAAAAGGAGAAAATCTTTGGTGTCATTGGATGAGGGACTTACCGAGTGTTTTCGGACGCAAGGACCTCATATGCCACTGCCAGTCACACTGGCTGAGCCGGTGTTGTCCTGTCCTGCAGGATGGTGTGTGTTTGTCTAAGGACAGGAGCTTTGAAGGGTTGTCAGGTGTAATTACAGACTAAAAGCGTGATTATTACTGCGGTCGTCTGAAGTTATGAGGAAAACAAAGATTTGGTGGGGAGAGGATACTTTTTATTAGTTGTTTGATTTTTTTCCAATGCAGTGTTTGCGGGTCAGTGACAAGACGATCATGGCAGTGGTGGCTGGGATTCTGTAATGGAAATTCTTTTGTTCTGGAGCTGAAGCCCAAATCGCCCTCTAACAGTCTTAGTCGGACTACTGAATCTGGCAGTACACAGTTTCTTTTCTTAAAACTGAAGATAATTAAGTTAGAGGGCGAGCCTGTTTGGAATTTTTAGGAGTTTGGGGGCAGAGGCCAGTTGGGGGCTGGGGTGCTCGGGGGAGAGGGCTGTTTCTGCCCTGTGCCCTTGGCCTGGCGCTCCCAGCTGGGAATGGGCTTTCCAAACTCCTGCTGGAAGGAGCCAAATGTGGGACCTGTGGCCGAGCTGGGGAACAAGGAGCACGCCCGGACCAGGCTCAGGACCTGTGGCAAACCTGCCTCAAATCAGCTTTTCCCAGCTGGAAACTGCCCAGGAGTAACTGTGAGCGTTGCTGTTCTCCCTCCGGAAGCATGGCCCGCACCAAGCACAGCCAGAGCTGCGCCTGTGCCAGGAGAAGCCTTCAAGCAGAGCCGGGGCTGATGGTGACAGCTCCCAGCAGCTGTGCAGGTCAGGGAGATGCAGGTAAGATGGCACAGAGGTGACCCTGACTGACTGTCACTTCTCTTGCAGGAGCAGGATTTAACAGCAGAAGGGAGGCAGGACGAAATGCCCTTTGAGGTCCAAAAGTGCATCAGGCACCTGGCGCACTTGTGATGACAGCAGAGGAGGAAGAGAAGGAGATGCAGGTGACCCGGCTGGGACACTGCTGCCGAGGTAAGATCTGCCACAGAGACACAGAGAGAGACACTGGGAGGTGGTGGAGTGGGTGAGAAAGGTGCCTGGGAGAGAGGAGAGCACGGGGAGATGAAAGACAGAGATGGAGATGGAGGTAAAAAAGCTGGGATGTTGGAAGTGAGGATGCTCCTGCTGTGCAGGTGCTTGTAGGGTCCCTGGTGCCTGAGGAGCTGATAGGGCAGGAGCAGGCAGGTGTGAGCAGCCATTAAACGTGAGTGGTTGGAAGGGGAAGTGACCTGGCAGAAGAACGTTCCTGCGAGCCCGGGAGCTGAGCCTAGCGACCAGCAGCATCCTTGAACCACGCAGCTGGCTGCTTTGAAGCACAGCTAAGTACTGAGAATCCAGACAGCTCCAGATGACCTGTGAATTGAGACTCTGTCTGTCAGGTTATTGTTCCCCCTTTGGGCTGGCTTTTGGAGCTGGTTAGGTCTATCTGCCCACCTCTGGGATGGCTGTGTCCCCTCTGGGATCGGTTTGTCCTCCCCTCTGGGATGCTTTGGCCCTTTCTGAAATCTGTCTATCTCACTTTATACCGGTATTCTATCTCCATAGGAGGAATCTATCATCAGTATATCTGCTGCTATTTTGAGGATAAGTTCCCTCCCTAATGTTAAGTCTGTAGTAACCTGCAATAGTATGCACCTACTTGGTTGTTGCTGTTCTGTTGCTGATTGCTAAAAGATTGGTCGTTGCTATAGGATTGATGGCTGCCCTTATTGACTGCTGCCATCCTCTTGGTTGCTACTGTGTCATTGATTCCTGATAGTGTTTTGTCCTGCTGTGGAGGGAGCTGAAGTCCTGGGTAGCAGCCCCAGACTGCACCAGGGTAGAGACGCAAAGAGTTTGGTATATGTTGGAGGCAAGTCCATGCCGGAGAGCTCTCTGGAACTCCTCCCAGGAATTTCCCAGAGTCTTTTGGTTTCCTGTTAAGGCAAGAGAATTCCCTGATAGCGGCCTCAGAATCTTCTAAGGTAGCTACCCAAAGAGCATTCTGTATGTTGGGGGCAGGTGCATTCCTGTTTTTGCGTGAGGACTTTTCCCATCCGTCTGCCGGAGTGTTTCCATTTTCCTTAGAGACAGCTCAAGTCCCCGGTAGCAGCACGACAATTTTCCTAGTTAGTTAGTTGGAGACTTTTCTTGGTGTTGCAGGCAGGTCCGTGCCTGGATGGTCCTCAGGAATCCTCAGAGGAATCTCCAGAATGTTTGGGCTCCCCTGGAGACAGCTGAATTTCACAGGTAGCAGCCCAGACTCCTCCAAGGAATCCACCTGAGGAGTTTTACCAGTGTTGGAGGCATGTCCATGCTCAGTACCTTGCTGGTAGTCCTCCAAGGCAGCATGGGAGTGTTTTGTGTGGTCGGTACCCATCCTTCTTCTTCAAGTTGTTCTGCACTGTTCAGAAAAGAGGGACTTCTTGGCCTGTATTCCTGCTGCTACTTTTTGTGGCTCTGTGGCTTTCCTTCGCCAGACTGCAAGGGATGACTTTTCAAGCTAAACTGAAGAACACATCAGCCTGCTCCTGGCTACGCATGCGCATTGTGTTGATGCTTGTGAGCATTGGCTCTGAAAGAGATTCAGCAAAATAGCATAAAATAGCATAAGATAAAATAAAATAAGATAAAATAAAACCCATAAACCAACGTAAAATAAACTAAGATAAACCAACATAAAATAAAATCATAAGAAATAACCCCAAAGAAAATATAACAAAATAAAATACAATAACATGTAGGAGGTTCCTGGAGTGTGTGGAAGATAATTTCCTGATGCAGCTGGTAAGCGAGCCAACCAGGGGAGGTGCCCCGCTGGACCTGCTGTATACGAACAGAGAAGGCCTGGTGGGTGATGTGGTGGTCGGGGGCTGTCTTGGGCTCAGCGACCATGAAATGGTAGAGTTTTCAATTCTTGGAGAAGTAAGGAAGGGGGTCAGCAAGACCGCTACCCTGAACTTTAGAAGGGCAGCCTTTGGATTGTTTAGGAGTCTGGTTAACAGAGTCCCTTGGGAGGCAGTCGTGAAGGGCAAAGGAGTCCAGGAAGGCTGGACGTTATTCAAGAAGGAAGTCTTAAAGGCGCAGGAGCAGGCCGTCGCCATGTGCCGTAAGTCGAGCAGGCGGGGGAGAAGACTGGCCCGGCTGAACAGAGAGCTTTGGCTGGAACTCAGGAAAAAAAGGAGAGCTTACCACCTTTGGATGAAGGGGCAGGTGACTCAGGAGGACTACAAGGATGTTGTGAGGTTATGCAGGGAGAAGATTAGAAAGGCGAAGGCCCAGCTAGAACTTAAACTGGCCACCGCCGTTAAAGATAACAAAAAATGTTTTTACAAATATATCAGTGACAAAAGGAGGGCCAGGGAGAATCTCTCTCCTTTGTTGGATGCGGAGGGAAACATTGCCACGAAGGATGAAGAGAAGGCCGAGGTACTTAATGCCTTCTTTGCCTCAGTCTTTAATAGTGAGACTGGTCATCCTCGGAGTTTTCAGGCCCCTGAGCTGGGAGATGGAGATAGGATGCAGAGTGAAGTCCCAGTTATCGAAGAGGCGGCAGTCACTGACCTGCTCCTCCACCTGAATGCTCACAAGTGAATGGGGCCAGATGGGATCCACCCGAGGATAGTGAGGGAGCTGGCAGAGGAGCTTGCCAAGCCACTCTCCATCATTTATCAGCAGTCCTGGTCAACCGGGGAGGTCCCAGATGACTGGAAGTCAGCAAATGTGATGCCCCTCTACAGGAAGGGTCGGAAGGAGGATCTGGGGAGCTACAGGCCTGTCAGCCTGACTTTGGTGCCAGGAAAGGTCATGGAGCAGGTCATCCTGAGTGCCATTATGCAGCAAGTGCGGGACAACCGAGGGATCAGGCCCAGCCAGCATGGGTTTATGAGCCCAGAGAGTGGCAGTGAATGGAGTCAAATCCAGTTGGTGGCGGGTCACAAGTGGTGTTCCCCAGGGCTCAGTGTTGGGGCTGGTCCTGTTCAATAGCTTCATTGATGATCTGGATGAGGGGATTGAGTGCACCCTCACTAAGTTTGCAGATAACACCAAGTTGGGTGGAAGTGTGGATCTGCTGGAGGGTAGGAGGGCCCTACAGAGGGACCTGGACAGGCGGGATTGTTCAGCTGCCTGAACATGAGCCAGCAGTGTGCTCAGGTGGCCAAGAAGGCCAATGGCATCCTGGCTTGTATCAAGAATAGTGTGGCCAGCAGGACCAGGAAGGTGATAGTGCCCCTGTACTCGGCACTCGTGAGGCCGCACTGTATTCAGTTTTGGGGCCCTCACTCCAAGAAGGACACCGAGGTGCTGGAGCGTGTCCAAAGAAGGGCAAGGAAGCTGGTGAAGGGTCTAGAGAACAAGTCTTATGAGGAGCGGCTGAGGGAGCTGGGGTTGTCTGGAGAAGAGGAGGCTGAGGGGAGACCTTATTGCTCTCTACAACTACCTGAAATGAGGTTGGAGCGAGATGGGGGTTGGTCTCTTCTCCCTAGTAACAAGCAATAGAATGAGAGGAAACGGCCTCAAGCTGCGCCAGGGAAAGTTTAGGTTGGATATTAGGAAAAACTTCTTCACTGAAAGGGTAGTCAGTCATTGGAAGAGGCTGCCCAGGGAAGTGGTTGAGTCTCCATCCCTGGAGGTATTTAGAAGATGGGTAGATGTGGTGCTTGAGGACATGCTTTAGTGGTGGACTTGGCAGTGCTAGGTTAACGGTTGGACTCGATGATCTTGAGGGTCTTTTCCAATCTTAACGATTCTATGATTCTATAACATGAAACAAACTAAAGTAAACTAAACTAAACCACCATAACAATACAGGAAATAAAATAAAGTAAAATCAAATCCTGTTTCTACTTGTATCCTTTTGGATTTGTGTCCTTGAAAGTGTTTTTGGAGCTGAAAACCCCCTGGCATTTCAGGCAAATAGTGGTCTCCTTGTTATTCGCCTCATCGTGAGTGCAGGGAATAGAACACAAGTGAAGAGAAGAGAAGGGTTGAGTTGGAAGGGACCTACATCGATCACCTGGTCCAGCTGCCTGACCACTTCAGGGCTGACCAAAAGTTAAAGCATGGCATTAAGGTCGTTGTCCAAATGCCTCTTGAACACTGACAGGCAGGAGGTATCGACCCCCTCTTCAGGAAGCCTGTTCCAGGGTTTGACCACCCTCTCGGTAAAGAAATGTTTCCTCATGTCAAGTCTGTGCTTCCCCTGATGGACGCAGGTTTGAGCCATTGCCACACGTCCTGGCACTGGATACCAGGGAGAAGAGATCAGCACCTCCCTCTCCACTTCCCCTCCTCAGGAAGCTGTCGAGAGCCATGAGGTCGCCCCTCAGCCTCCTCTCCAAAATAGATAAGCCCAGTGTCCTCCTCCGCTCCTCATGGGACACACCTTCCAGCCCCTTCCTCAGCTTTGCTGCCCTTCTCGGGATGCGTTCACGTACCTTGACGTCCTTTTGAAATGGTGGGGCCCAGAACCGCACACGATCCTCAAGGTGAGGCCGCACCAGCACTAAATACAGTGGGATAATCACCTCTTCTGACCAGCTGGTTACGCTGTGTTTGATGCACCCCACGATGCAGTTTGCCCTCTTGGCTGCCAGGGCACACTGCTGCCTCCTGTTGAGCCTGCTGTCAACCAGCACCCGCAGACCCCTTTTGCAGGGCTGCTCTCCCAATTTAGACTTGTGCCCGGCGTTACTCCGTCCCAGGTGCAGAGTCCGGCAGTTGGTCTTGTTCAGTTTCACGCCGTTGATGATTGCCCAGTGCTCCCACCTCTCCAGACCCCTCTGCGAGACCTCTTGTCCCTCGAGAGAGTCAGCAGCACCTCCCACTTCCGTATCATCATCAGACTTCCTAAGGGTGCATTCAACTCCCGCACCCAGATCGTTGATAAAAGGATGGTACAGAACTGGGCCTAGAATTGAGCCCGGAGGAGCACCGCTGGTGACCGGTCGCCAGCCAGATGTAGCCCCATTCACTGCAACCCTTTGAGCCCTGCCGTTCAGCCAGTTCTTCACCCAGCACACCGTCTACCTGCTCATCTCACTGCTGGGCGACTTGTCCAGAAGGATGCTGTGAGGGACAGTGCCAAAAACCTTACTAAAACCCAGAAAAACTACATCCACCACTGTCCCTTCACCCACTAGGCGGGTGACCTTATCGTAGAAGGATATCAAATTAGTTAGACGGGACTTGCACGTTTTGAACCCGTGTTGATTGTGCCTGACGTTTGCATTGTTCTTTACAAGTCTTTCAGTGGCACCCAGCATGATCTTCTCCATCATTCTTCCGGGTCCTAAGGTTAAAGATAGTTTATCTTTGATTAGGAACCATCCTAAAGATGTGGAGGCTTTATGCAACGTAGTAGCACAAGATTGTAAGTGGAGCGCCATTGCCCATCCAGAGCAAAGCCAAATTACGTCACTTGGGATGAAGATGAGCAAATGTCCACCTTGTTCCTAACTATAAGGTATTTTAAATTCCAGAACGGAGAATATTTGTTTGCACATCTAAAGGCACATGCCTGCTCTGGGAATTCATAATGAAAAGATGGCGGTATTTTTTTTTTTTTCCCCTCCTCACCCATTCAATCATTTCTAGATTAAACGCTTTCAATCAGAAATGGTCTTTTTCTGCTAATGCCTCTGCTGTGTACTGTGGCAAGTCATGCACTGAGTGAGCCACTGCCTTTTCTTTTTCAATCATCTTCTTCACTGGGCTGCAGGTTTCTCTTGGGCCTGAGATCCAAGACTCAGAATTGGTTTAACTTGTTAGGGCTCTTTCTTTGTAGGTGTTTTTACAGACTGAAAGACAACCTTGGTTATGCTTCTCGTTATTTTTAGTTTTACTCTGAGTATCAGCTAAACTGCTCCTAATGAAGCAGAACTATAAGCTTCGTTGATGCTTAGTAAAAGATGTATTCTTTTTATTTTTTTTTCTGCAGTGGTTTGATATTTTGTGATGGTGTATGTAGAGGCAGCTGTTCACAGACACAACATGTATATTGAAGCAAATGGATGTTCTGCATGAGCATTTTTCGTTCTGCATGAGTGCTTTTTGGGCTTAACTTGTGAAATTGTTTCTCACCACATTTCTAGCTGATGGGAGGAGAGCAAGGACGAGAAGTCTCACAGGAGCATGCTTCTCCTGCAAGTCACAGCTCAGCTTTTCACACTCAGGTAGGTCTAGGTATAGATATGTGTGTGCTTGTGTGTATGTGTGTATTATTTTTTCCTGGTTGTTTCTAAGAGGTGATTCTGGTCATTTTGTAGCAGGAATGGGCAGAAGCAGTAGCATTTTTCTGCTGTTGTATTCACTGTGAATAATGGTGTTTTGCCTAAAAGAACAGTTTGTTCAGACAGGCTGTCGTGGTTTAACCCCAGCCAGCAACTAAGCACCACCCAGCTGCTCGCTCACTCCCTCCACCCCAGTGGGATGGGAGAGAGAATATGAAGGGTGAAAGTCAAAAAACTCGTGAGTTGAGATAAGAACAGTTTAATACTTGAAGTAAAATGGAGTAGAATAGGAATAGTACTAGTAGTAGTAGTAGTAGTAATAATATAATAATAATAATACAATAATAACATACAAAGCAAGTGGCTCACCACCTGCCGACCGATGCCCAGCCCGTTCCCGAGCAGCGATCACTGCCCCCCAGCCAACTCCCCCCAGCTTATGTACTGAGCATGACGTATGTCGTGGTTTAACCCCAGCCAGCACCACGCAGCTGCTCGCTCACTCCCCACCAGTGGGATGGGGGAGAGAATCAGAAGGGTAAAAGGGAGAAAACTCGTGGGTTGAGATAAGAACAGTTTAATAATTGAAGTAAAATAAATTAGAACAGTTAAACAGGCAAAGCAAAATCCGTGCACCCAAACAAAACAGAACAAGGAATTCATTCACTACTTCCCATCGGCGGGCAGGTGTTCAGCCATCCCCAGGAAAGCAGGGCTCCATCACGCGTAACGGTTACTTGGGAAGACAAACGCCATCATACCCAATGTCCCCCCTTCCTTCTTCTTCCCCCAGCTTATATACTGAGCATGATGTTATATGGTATGGAATAGCCCTTGGGCCAGTCTGGGCCAGCACTCCCCCTGGCTGTGCCCCCTCCCAGCTTCTCATGCACCGGACAGAGCATGGGCAGTTGAAAAGTCCTTTACCACTGTGAGCGCCACTTAGCAACTACTTAGCAAGAACAAAAGGTCAGTGTATCCTCGACATTGCTGTCATCCTAAACCCAAAACACAGCCCCATACAAGCTACCAAGAAGAAAATTAACTCTATCCCAGCTGAAACCAGGACAAGGTCATACGGGATGGAATGGCCCTTTGGCCAGTCTGGGCCAGCTGTCCTGGCTGTGACCCCTCGCAGCTTCTTGTGCACCTGGCACAGCATGGGAAGCTAAAAAGTCCTTGACGGGTGTAAGCACTGCTTAGCCACAACTAAACCATCAGTGTGTTATCAACATTATTCTCATCCTAAACCCAAAACGCAGCACTGTACCAGCTACTGGGACAAAAAAATCAACTCTATCCCAGCTGAAACCAGGCCATGAACACAAACACTTCCTCGTTTCAGACAGGAACCCAGCTGGGGCTGTCTCCTCTGGGCCATTTTGGCTGGGTTACTGCCTGCTGCTCATGCACCATGAAGGTGGCCTCTCGTGCCCTGCAGCTGCGGGGAGGAAGGCTATTTTCACCCCATGGTGGGCTAGCAAGTGTACCCGGGGTTTTTTTGTTTTCCTCTGCAGCACTGAGCACGGCCACTTCCCAGGGCTCCTTTGGGCCATTTTGGCTAGGTGGCTGCTCCTGGCTGCACATGCGCATTGTGTTCATGCTTGTGAGCCTCGGCTCTGAAAGAGATTCAGCAAAATAGCCTAAAAGAGCCTAAACCAAAATAAGATCAAATAAAATGATAAAATAATAAAAGAACAAACCAAAATAAAAACGCGTAAAGCAAGGTCAAATAAGATAAACCAACATAAAATCATAAGAAATAACCCCAAAGAAAATAGAATAAAATCAAATCCAATAACATCACAGGAAAGAAACGAAACTAAACTAACATAAACCAACCTAACAAGACAGAAAATAAAATAAAGTAAAATCAAGTAAAATCAAATGAAATCAAATCCTGTTTCTACTTGTATCCTCTTTGATTTGTGTCCTCGAAAGTGTTTCTGGAGCTGTAAACCCCCTGGCATTTCAGGCAAATAGTGGTCTCCTTGTTATTCGCCTCATCGTGAGTGCAGGGAATAGAACACAAGTGAAGAGAAGAGAAGGGCTGAGTTGGAAGGGACCTGCAGCGATCCTTCCGGACTCTCTAGCTGAGGTGAAGACGACTAGCAGGAGCAAGGCAAAGGCTGAGAGGGCTGCCGTCACTTTCCGGAAAGGGATTGAGGGTGAAGGCCAAGGGAGGAGAAAAGCTCTTGAGTGCAAGGAAAAAGATGGTCAAGAAGAGAAAAGGATTTGGGACTTCTTTCCCAGAAGAAGACCTCAGCATAAGCAGGGGAGTAGCAAATGTGCCTTGGTGCATGGGTCAGGAACGGCGAGGCCATCCTGCACGTGCTCTCCGTCTCTGCCCAGTTCACGCCGAGGGAAGCAAAAGCCTTGCTTTCACCTCTGGCATCCCCACAACCAAAGGAATGCAGATGGGACAAACAGCCTTGACGACGTAGTCTGAATGTCCAGATGTGTTTAGCGGGACGCCCAGCAGCTGTGCCCAGGGCATGGCCAGCAAGGGCAGGGACAGCCCCCTGAGGCTCCTGGGCCCAGGGACTGCCTCGGGGCCAGCAGCCCAAAGGCCTTCCTGGGAAGGATGCTGGGCGGAGGGCCGGCGGGCGGGGCTGCGCAGGGGGGGCCCCGTCACCCCCGTGTCACAGTGCCAGCACCCGGCAACGCAGCAGTCACCATGCCCCGGGGCAGCATAAAAGGGAGCACGCTCCCACGTCGCGCTGCCATAGCTGGCCTGGGGGCAGCGCCAAGACGTGCGAGAGGAAGTCCTTGAGGAGGCGGTGGAATTACTTGGCGAGGGCTGAGGGAGGAAGGCCGGAGGGGGCTCGACGAGGCTGCTGGAGACGAGAAGAACCACCAAGAGCTGGAGGTTGGTGAGGCTGGCTGGCCTTTTCAGCTGGCTAGCAGTGGCAAGAGCAAGGGAATGCCTTCCTGAGGAGCACTGCAGAGCTCGCCGTCCTCATCCCTTGCGGAGCCAGTGTCAGCAGCCTTGAGGAATGGGATGCAGAGATGTTGGCGGGGGTGCCGGTGCTTTGGAGCAGCCGCTGGTGCCTTGCCAGGCGCCGGAAGGATCGTTGTCCCCCAGATGGATCAGGCCGGGGGCGTTTTGCTCCTCTGGGAAGGCCCTGAGGTGGCAGCAGGTGGAGGGAGAATCGGGGTTGGGCATCTGCTGGGAGGCGTGAGCAGCCTGCGGGCCGAGGAGGCAGGTCTTGCTCACGTGCTGAGGGAATAGCCCATGGCCGGCGATGCTGGGGTCAGGAAGGAATTTTGCCCCGGGGCAGAGTGGCTGTGGTGCCCGGGAGTTTTTTGCCTTCCTCTGCAGCATTCAGCATGAGCACTTGTCAGGGCTCCTCTGGGCCATTTTGGCTGGGTTACTGCCTGCTGCTCATGCACCACGAAGGTGGCCTCTCGTGGCCTGCAGCTGCGGGGAGGAAGGCTTTTTTCCACCCACGGTGGGCTAGCAAGTGTCCCCGGGGGTTTTTTGCCTTCCTCTGCAGCACTGAGCACAGCCTCTTGCCAGGGCTCCTTTGGGCCGTTTTGGCTAGGTGCCTGCTGCTCCTGCTCCACGAAGGTGGCCCTCGTGCCCTGCATGCGGGGGGAGGACGCTTTCTAGACTCCCAGGGCGGACGCCCAGGGTGGCCGCCGGGGGTTGCTTCTTCTCCTGCGTAGCATTGGGCGCAGCCCCTTGTCAGGGCTCCTCTGGGCCCTTTGGGCTCAGTTCTTGCCCGCTGCTCTTGCACCTGCGAGGCGCCCCTCGTGCCCTGGCGCTCCCTGGCTCTTTTGCCCATTGCAGGTTTGGAGCAGGAGCGAGCTCTGCTCTTCCCTTGGCTGCGTTTCCCGAGGTGTCCTTGCTTGTGCAAAACAGCCTGTGCTTGGAAGGGCTGCAGGCTTGCTGCACCATGCGGAGCTGCAGCTTTTCAGCTCTCCCTGCATGCGATGCAAGCGCAGGGCAGGCAGGAGAGCGCTTTTCATGCCTCCCTGGCCAAGCAGCACAGCGGAGCAAGTTTTGGAAGGCAAAAGGGGTGCTTGTCATCGACACGTGTCCTACTTGTGAAAATAGCCCAGGGCAGCACACCCCTCCTCTTCTTCTACTTTTCGGTGTGTGGTCGGTACCCATCCTCCTTCTTCAAGTTCTTCTGCACTGTTGAGAAACGAGGGACTGCTTGGCCTGTCTTCCTGCTGCTCCTTTCTGCAGCTTTCCTTTGCCAGACTGCAAGGGATGCTTTTTCAAACTAAACTAAAGAACACATCAGCCTGCTCCTGGCTGCACATGCGCATTGTGTTCATGCTTGTGAGCCTCGGCTCTGAAAGAGATTCAGCAAAATAGCCTAAAAGAGCCTAAACCAAAATAAGACCAAATACAATGAAACAAAATAATAAAAGAACAAACCAAAATAAAAACGCGTAAAGCAAGGTCAAATAAAATAAGATAAACCAACATAAAATAAAATCATAAGAAATAACCCCAAAGAGAATAAAATCAAATCCAATAACATCACAGGAAAGAAACGAAACTAAACTAACGTAAACCAACATAGCAAGACAGAAAATAAAATACAGTAAAATAAAGTCAAATCAAGTGAAATCAAATCCTCTTTCTACTTGTATCCTTTTTGATTTGTGTCCTCGAAAGTGTTTCTGGAGCTGTAAACCCCCTGGCATTTCAGGCAAATAGTGGTCTCCCTGTTATTCGCCTCATCGTGAGTGCAGGGAATAGACTAGAGGTGAAGAGAAGAGAAGGGTTGAGTTGGAAGGGACCTGCAGCGATCCTTCCGGACTCTCTAGCTGAGGTGAAGACGACTAGCAGGAGCAAGGCAAAGGCTGAGAGGGCTGCCGTCACTTTCCGGAAAGGGATTGAGGGTGAAGGCCAAGGGAGGAGAAAAGCTCTTGAGTGCAAGGAAAAAGATGGTCAAGAAGAGAAAAGGATTTGGGACTTCTTTCCCAGAAGAAGACCTCAGCATAAGCAGGGGAGTAGCAAATGTCCCTTGGTGCATGGGTCAGGAACGGCGAGGCCATCCTGCACGTGCTCTCCGTCTCTGCCCAGTTCACGCCGAGGGAAGCAAAAGCCTTGCTTTCACCTCTGGCATCCCCACAACCAAAGGAATGCAGATGGGACAAACAGCCTTGACGACGTAGTCTGAATGTCCAGATGTATTTAGTGGGACGCCCAGCAGCTGTGCCCAGGGCATGGCCAGCAAGGGCAGGGACAGCCCCCTGAGGCTCCTGGGCCCAGGGGCTGCCTCGGGGCCAGCAGCCCAAAGGCCTTCCTGGGAAGGATGCTGGGCGGAGGGCCGGCGGGCGGGGCTGCGCAGGGGGGGCCCCGTCACCCCCGTGTCACAGTGCCAGCACCCGGCAACGCAGCAGTCACCATGCCCCGGGGCAGCATAAAAGGGAGCACGCTCCCGCGTCGCGCTGCCATAGCTGGCCTGGGGGCAGCGCCAAGACGTGCGAGAGGAAGTCCTTGAGGAGGCGGTGGAATGACTTGGCGAGGGCTGAGGGAGGAAGGCCGGAGGGGCCTCGACGAGGCTGCTGGAGACGAGAAGAAGCCCCAACAGCTGGAGGTTGGTGAGGCTGGCTGGCCTTTTCAGCTGGCTAGCAGTGGCAAGAGCAAGGGAATGGCTTCCTGAGGAGCACTGCAGAGCTCGCCATCCTCATCCCCTGCGGAGCCAGTGTCAGCAGCCGTGAGGAATGGGATGCAGAGATGTTGGCGGGGGTGCCGGTGCTTTGGAGCAGCCGCTGGTGCCTTGCCAGGCGCCGGAAGGATCGTTGTCCCCCAGATGGATCAGGCTGGGGGCATTTTGCCCCTCTGGGAAGGCCCTGAGGTGGCAGCAGGTGGAGGGAGAATTGGGGTTGGGCATCTCCTGGGAGGCGTGAGCAGCCTGCGGGCCAAGGAGGCAGGTCTTGCTCACGTGCTGAGGGAATAGCCCATGGCCGGCGATGCTGGGGTCAGGAAGGAATTTTGCCCCGGGGCAGAGTGGCTGTGGTGCCCGGGGGTTTTTTGCCTTCCTCTGCAGCATTCAGCATGAGCACTTGTCAGGGCTCCTCTGGGCCATTTTGGCTGGGTTACTGCCTGCTGCTCATGCACCACGAAGGTGGCCTCTCGTGGCCTGCAGCTGCGGGGAGGAAGGCTTTTTTCCACCCACGGTGGGCTAGCAAGTGTCCCCGGGGGTTTTTTGCCTTCCTCTGCAGCACTGAGCACGGCCCCTTGCCAGGGCTCCTTTGGGCCGTTTTGGCTAGGTGCCTGCTGCTCCTGCTCCACGAAGGTGGCCCTCGTGCCCCGCATGCGGGGGGAGGACGCTTTCTAGACTCCCGGGGCGGACGCCCAGGGTGGCCCCCCGGGGGTTGCTTCTTCTCCTGCGTAGCATTGGGCGCAGCCCCTTGTCAGGGCTCCTCTGGGCCCTTTGGGCTCAGTTCTTGCCCGCTGCTCTTGCACCTGCGAGGCGCCCCTCGTGCCCTGACGCTCCCTGGCTCTTTTGCCCATTGCAGGTTTGGAGCAGGAGCGAGCTCTGCTCTTGCCTTGGCTCCGTTTCCCGAGGTGTCCTTGCTTGTGCAAAACAGCCTGTGCTTGGAAGGGCTGCAGGCTTGCTGCACCATGCGGAGCTGCAGCTTTTCAGCTCCCCCTGCATGCGATGCAAGCGCAGGGCAGGCAGGAGAGCGCTTTTCATGCCTCCCTGGCCAAGCAGCACAGCGGAGCAAGTTTTGGAAGGCAAAAGGGGTGCTTGTCATCGACACGTGTCCTACTTGTGAAAATAGCCCAGGGCAGCACACCCCTCCTCTTCTTCTGCTTTTCGGTGTGTGGTCGGTAGCCATCCTCCTTCTTCAAGTTCTTCTGCACTGTTGAGAAACGAGGGACTGCTCGGCCTGTCTTCCTGCTGCTCCTTTCTGCAGCTTTCCTTTGCCAGACTGCAAGGCATGCTTTTTCAAACTAAACTAAAGAACACATCAGCCTGCTCCTGGCTGCACATGCGCATTGTGTTCATGCTTGTGAGCCTCGGCTCTGAAAGAGATTCAGCAAAATAGCCTAAAAGAGCCTAAACCAAAATAAGACCAAATACAATGAAACAAAATAATAAAAGAACAAACCAAAATAAAAACGCGTAAAGCAAGGTCAAATAAAATAAGATAAACCAACATAAAATAAAATCATAAGAAATAACCCCAAAGAGAATCAAATCAAATCCAATAACATCACAGGAAAGAAACGAAACTAAACTAACATAAACCAACATAGCAAGACAGAAAATAAAATACAGTAAAATAAAGTCAAATCAAGTGAAATCAAATCCTCTTTCTACTTGTATCCTTTTTGATTTGTGTCCTCGAAAGTGTTTCTGGAGCTGTAAACCCCCTGGCATTTCAGGCAAACAGTGGTCTCCTTGTTATTCGCCTCATCGTGAGTGCAGGGAATAGAACACAAGTGAAGAGAAGAGAAGGGTTGAGTTGGAAGGGACCTGCAGCGATCCTTCCGGACTCTCTAGCTGAGGGGAAGACGACTAGCAGGAGCAAGGCAAAGGCTGAGAGGGCTGCCGTCACTTTCCGGAAAGGGATTGAGGGTGAAGGCCAAGGGAGGAGAAAAGCTCTTGAGTGCAAGGAAAAAGATGGTCAAGAAGAGAAAAGGATTTGGGACTTCTTTCCCAGAAGAAGACCTCAGCATAAGCAGGGGAGTAGCAAATGTGCCTTGGTGCATGGGTCAGGAATGGCGAGGCCATCCTGCACGTGCTCTCCGTCTCTGCCCAGTTCACGCCGAGGGAAGCAAAAGCCTTGCTTTCACCTCTGGCATCCCCACAACCAAAGGAATGCAGATGGGACAAACAGCCTTGACGACGTAGTCTGAATGTCCAGATGTATTTAGTGGGACGCCCAGCAGCTGTGCCCAGGGCATGGCCAGCAAGGGCAGGGACAGCCCCCTGAGGCTCCTGGGCCCAGGGGCTGCCTCGGGGCCAGCAGCCCAAAGGCCTTCCTGGGAAGGATGCTGGGCGGAGGGCCGGCGGGCGGGGCTGCGCAGGGGGGGCCCCGTCACCCCCGTGTCACAGTGCCAGCACCCGGCAACGCAGCAGTCACCATGCCCCGGGGCAGCCTAAAAGGGAGCACGCTCCCGCGTCGCGCTGCCATAGCTGGCCTGGGGGCAGCGCCAAGACGTGCGAGAGGAAGTCCTTGAGGAGGCGGTGGAATTACTTGGCGAGGGCTGAGGGAGGAAGGCCGGAGGGGGCTCGACGAGGCTGCTGGAGACGAGAAGAACCACCAAGAGCTGGAGGTTCGCGAGGCTGGCTGGCCTTTTCAGCTGGCTAGCAGTGGCAAGAGCAAGGGAATGGCTTCCTGAGGAGCACTGCAGAGCTCGCCATCCTCATCCCCTGCGGAGCCAGTGTCAGCAGCCGTGAGGAATGGGATGCAGAGATGTTGGCGGGGGTGCCGGTGCTTTGGAGCAGCCACTGGTGCCTTGCCAGGCGCCGGAAGGATCGTTGTCCCCCAGATGGATCAGGCTGGGGGCATTTTGCCCCTCTGGGAAGGCCCTGAGGTGGCAGCAGGTGGAGGGAGAATTGGGGTTGGGCATCTCCTGGGAGGCGTGAGCAGCCTGCGGGCCAAGGAGGCAGGTCTTGCTCACGTGCTGAGGGAATAGCCCATGGCCGGCGATGCTGGGGTCAGGAAGGAATTTTGCCCCGGGGCAGAGTGGCTGTGGTGCCCGGGAGTTTTTTGCCTTCCTCTGCAGCATTCAGCATGAGCACTTGTCAGGGCTCCTCTGGGCCATTTTGGCTGGGTTACTGCCTGCTGCTCATGCACCACGAAGGTGGCCTCTCGTGGCCTGCAGCTGCGGGGAGGAAGGCTTTTTTCCACCCACGGTGGGCTAGCAAGTGTCCCCGGGGGTTTTTTGCCTTCCTCTGCAGCACTGAGCACAGCCCCTTGCCAGGGCTCCTTTGGGCCGTTTTGGCTAGGTGCCTGCTGCTCCTGCTCCACGAAGGTGGCCCTCGTGCCCCGCATGCGGGGGGAGGACGCTTTCTAGACTCCCGGGGCGGACGCCCAGGGTGGCCCCCCGGGGGTTGCTTCTTCTCCTGCGTAGCATTGGGCGCAGCCCCTTGTCAGGGCTCCTCTGGGCCCTTTGGGCTCAGTTCTTGCCCGCTGCTCTTGCACCTGCGAGGCGCCCCTCGTGCCCTGACGCTCCCTGGCTCTTTTGCCCATTGCAGGTTTGGAGCAGGAGCGAGCTCTGCTCTTGCCTTGGCTCCGTTTCCCGAGGTGTCCTTGCTTGTGCAAAACAGCCTGTGCTTGGAAGGGCTGCAGGCTTGCTGCACCATGCGGAGCTGCAGCTTTTCAGCTCCACCTGCATGCGATGCAAGCGCAGGGCAGGCAGGAGAGCGCTTTTCATGCCTCCCTGGCCAAGCAGCACAGCGGAGCAAGTTTTGGAAGGCAAAAGGGGTGCTTGTCATCGACACGTGTCCTACTTGTGAAAATAGCCCAGGGCAGCACACCCCTCCTCTTCTTCTGCTTTTCGGTGTGTGGTCGGTAGCCATCCTCCTTCTTCAAGTTCTTCTGCACTGTTGAGAAACGAGGGACTGCTCGGCCTGTCTTCCTGCTGCTCCTTTCTGCAGCTTTCCTTTGCCAGACTGCAAGGCATGCTTTTTCAAACTAAACTAAAGAACACATCAGCCTGCTCCTGGCTGCACATGCGCATTGTGTTCATGCTTGTGAGCCTCGGCTCTGAAAGAGATTCAGCAAAATAGCCTAAAAGAGCCTAAACCAAAATAAGATCAAATAAAATGAAACAAAATAATAAAAGAACAAACCAAAATAAAAACGCGTAAAGCAAGGTCAAATAAAATAAGATAAACCAACATAAAATAAAATCATAAGAAATAACCCCAAAGAAAATAGAATCAAATCAAATCCAATAACATCACAGGAAAGAAACGAAACTAAACTAACATAAACCAACCTAACAAGACAGAAAATAAAATGAAGTAAAATCAAGTCAAATCAACTGAAATCAAATCCTCTTTCTACTTGTATCCTTTTTGATTTGTGTCCTCGAAAGTGTTTCTGGAGCTGTAAACCCCCTGGCATTTCAGGCAAACAGTGGTCTCCTTGTTATTCGCCTCATCGTGAGTGCAGGGAATAGACTAGAGGTGAAGAGAAGAGAAGGGCTGAGTTGGAAGGGACCTGCAGCGATCCTTCCGGACTCTCTAGCTGAGGTGAAGACGACTAGCAGGAGCAAGGCAAAGGCTGAGAGGGCTGCCGTCACTTTCAGGAAAGGTATGGAGGGTGAAGGCCAAGGGAGGAGAAAAGCTCTTGAGTGCAAGGAAAAAGATGGTCAAGAAGAGAAAAGGATTTGGGACTTCTTTCCCAGAAGAAGACCTCAGCATAAGCAGGGGAGTAGCAAATGTGCCTTGGTGCATGGGTCAGGAACGGCGAGGCCATCTTGCACGTGCTCTCCGTCTCTGCCCAGTTCACGCCGAGGGAAGCAAAAGCCTTGCTTTCACCTCTGGCATCCCCGCAACCAAAGGAATGCAGATGGGACAAACAGCCTTGACGACGTAGTCTGAATGTCCAGATGTATTTAGTGGGACGCCCAGGAGCTGTGCCCAGGGCATGGCCAGCAAGGGCAGGGACAGCCCCCTGAGGCTCCTGGGCCCAGGGGCTGCCTCGGGGCCAGCAGCCCAAAGGCCTTCCTGGGAAGGATGCTGGGCGGAGGGCCGGCGGGCGGGGCTGCGCAGGGGGGGCCCCGTCACCCCCGTGTCACAGTGCCAGCACCCGGCAACGCAGCAGTCACCATGCCCCGGGGCAGCATAAAAGGGAGCACGCTCCCGCGTCGCGCTGCCATAGCTGGCCTGGGGGCAGCGCCAAGACGTGCGAGAGGAAGTCCTTGAGGAGGCGGTGGAATGACTTGGCGAGGGCTGAGGGAGGAAGGCCGGAGGGGCCTCGACGAGGCTGCTGGAGACGAGAAGAAGCCCCAACAGCTGGAGGTTGGTGAGGCTGGCTGGCCTTTTCAGCTGGCTAGCAGTGGCAAGAGCAAGGGAATGGCTTCCTGAGGAGCACTGCAGAGCTCGCCATCCTCATCCCCTGCGGAGCCAGTGTCAGCAGCCGTGAGGAATGGGATGCAGAGATGTTGGCGGGGGTGCCGGTGCTTTGGAGCAGCCGCTGGTGCCTTGCCAGGCGCCGGAAGGATCGTTGTCCCCCAGATGGATCAGGCTGGGGGCATTTTGCCCCTCTGGGAAGGCCCTGAGGTGGCAGCAGGTGGAGGGAGAATTGGGGTTGGGCATCTCCTGGGAGGCGTGAGCAGCCTGCGGGCCAAGGAGGCAGGTCTTGCTCACGTGCTGAGGGAATAGCCCATGGCCGGCGATGCTGGGGTCAGGAAGGAATTTTGCCCCGGGGCAGAGTGGCTGTGGTGCCCGGGAGTTTTTTGCCTTCCTCTGCAGCATTCAGCATGAGCACTTGTCAGGGCTCCTCTGGGCCATTTTGGCTGGGTTACTGCCTGCTGCTCATGCACCACGAAGGTGGCCTCTCGTGGCCTGCAGCTGCGGGGAGGAAGGCTTTTTTCCACCCACGGTGGGCTAGCAAGTGTCCCCGGGGGTTTTTTGCCTTCCTCTGCAGCACTGAGCACAGCCCCTTGCCAGGGCTCCTTTGGGCCGTTTTGGCTAGGTGCCTGCTGCTCCTGCTCCACGAAGGTGGCCCTCGTGCCCCGCATGCGGGGGGAGGACGCTTTCTAGACTCCCGGGGCGGACGCCCAGGGTGGCCCCCCGGGGGTTGCTTCTTCTCCTGCGTAGCATTGGGCGCAGCCCCTTGTCAGGGCTCCTCTGGGCCCTTTGGGCTCAGTTCTTGCCCGCTGCTCTTGCACCTGCGAGGCGCCCCTCGTGCCCTGACGCTCCCTGGCTCTTTTGCCCATTGCAGGTTTGGAGCAGGAGCGAGCTCTGCTCTTGCCTTGGCTCCGTTTCCCGAGGTGTCCTTGCTTGTGCAAAACAGCCTGTGCTTGGAAGGGCTGCAGGCTTGCTGCACCATGCGGAGCTGCAGCTTTTCAGCTCCCCCTGCATGCGATGCAAGCGCAGGGCAGGCAGGAGAGCGCTTTTCATGCCTCCCTGGCCAAGCAGCACAGCGGAGCAAGTTTTGGAAGGCAAAAGGGGTGCTTGTCATCGACACGTGTCCTACTTGTGAAAATAGCCCAGGGCAGCACACCCCTCCTCTTCTTCTGCTTTTCGGTGTGTGGTCGGTAGCCATCCTCCTTCTTCAAGTTCTTCTGCACTGTTGAGAAACGAGGGACTGCTCGGCCTGTCTTCCTGCTGCTCCTTTCTGCAGCTTTCCTTTGCCAGACTGCAAGGCATGCTTTTTCAAACTAAACTAAAGAACACATCAGCCTGCTCCTGGCTGCACATGCGCATTGTGTTCATGCTTGTGAGCCTCGGCTCTGAAAGAGATTCAGCAAAATAGCCTAAAAGAGCCTAAACCAAAATAAGATCAAATAAAATGAAACAAAATAATAAAAGAACAAACCAAAATAAAAACGCGTAAAGCAAGGTCAAATAAAATAAGATAAACCAACATAAAATAAAATCATAAGAAATAACCCCAAAGAAAATAGAATCAAATCAAATCCAATAACATCACAGGAAAGAAACGAAACTAAACTAACATAAACCAACCTAACAAGACAGAAAATAAAATGAAGTAAAATCAAGTCAAATCAACTGAAATCAAATCCTCTTTCTACTTGTATCCTTTTTGATTTGTGTCCTCGAAAGTGTTTCTGGAGCTGTAAACCCCCTGGCATTTCAGGCAAACAGTGGTCTCCTTGTTATTCGCCTCATCGTGAGTGCAGGGAATAGACTAGAGGTGAAGAGAAGAGAAGGGCTGAGTTGGAAGGGACCTGCAGCGATCCTTCCGGACTCTCTAGCTGAGGTGAAGACGACTAGCAGGAGCAAGGCAAAGGCTGAGAGGGCTGCCGTCACTTTCAGGAAAGGTATGGAGGGTGAAGGCCAAGGGAGGAGAAAAGCTCTTGAGTGCAAGGAAAAAGATGGTCAAGAAGAGAAAAGGATTTGGGACTTCTTTCCCAGAAGAAGACCTCAGCATAAGCAGGGGAGTAGCAAATGTGCCTTGGTGCATGGGTCAGGAACGGCGAGGCCATCTTGCACGTGCTCTCCGTCTCTGCCCAGTTCACGCCGAGGGAAGCAAAAGCCTTGCTTTCACCTCTGGCATCCCCGCAACCAAAGGAATGCAGATGGGACAAACAGCCTTGACGACGTAGTCTGAATGTCCAGATGTATTTAGTGGGACGCCCAGGAGCTGTGCCCAGGGCATGGCCAGCAAGGGCAGGGACAGCCCCCTGAGGCTCCTGGGCCCAGGGGCTGCCTCGGGGCCAGCAGCCCAAAGGCCTTCCTGGGAAGGATGCTGGGCGGAGGGCCGGCGGGCGGGGCTGCGCAGGGGGGGCCCCGTCACCCCCGTGTCACAGTGCCAGCACCCGGCAACGCAGCAGTCACCATGCCCCGGGGCAGCATAAAAGGGAGCACGCTCCCGCGTCGCGCTGCCATAGCTGGCCTGGGGGCAGCGCCAAGACGTGCGAGAGGAAGTCCTTGAGGAGGCGGTGGAATGACTTGGCGAGGGCTGAGGGAGGAAGGCCGGAGGGGCCTCGACGAGGCTGCTGGAGACGAGAAGAAGCCCCAACAGCTGGAGGTTGGTGAGGCTGGCTGGCCTTTTCAGCTGGCTAGCAGTGGCAAGAGCAAGGGAATGGCTTCCTGAGGAGCACTGCAGAGCTCGCCATCCTCATCCCCTGCGGAGCCAGTGTCAGCAGCCGTGAGGAATGGGATGCAGAGATGTTGGCGGGGGTGCCGGTGCTTTGGAGCAGCCGCTGGTGCCTTGCCAGGCGCCGGAAGGATCGTTGTCCCCCAGATGGATCAGGCCGGGGGCGTTTTGCCCCTCTGGGAAGGCCCTGAGGTGGCAGCAGGTGGAGGGAGAATCGGGGTTGGGCATCTCCTGGGAGGCGTGAGCAGCCTGCGGGCCGAGGAGGCAGGTCTTGCTCACGTGCTCAGGGAATAGCCCATGGCCGGCGATGCTGGGGTCAGGAAGGAATTTTGCCCCGGGGCAGAGTGGCTGTGGTGCCCGGGAGTTTTTTGCCTTCCTCTGCAGCATTGAGCATGAGCACTTGTCAGGGCTCCTCTGGGCCATTTTGGCTGGGTTACTGCCTGCTGCTCATGCACCACGAAGGTGGCCTCTCGTGCCCTGCAGCTGCGGGGAGGAAGGCTTTTTTTCCCCCCACGGTGGGCTAGCAAGTGTCCCCGGGGGTTTTTTGCCTTCCTCTGCAGCACTGAGCACGGCCCCGTGCCAGGGCTCCTTTGGGCCGTTTTGGCTAGGTGCCTGCTGCTCCTGCTCCACGAAGGTGGCCCTCGTGCCCCGCATGCGGGGGGAGGACGCTTTCTAGACTCCCGGGGCGGACGCCCAGGGTGGCCCCCCGGGGTTGCTTCTTCTCCTGCGTAGCATTGGGCGCAGCCCCTTGTCAGGGCTCCTCTGGGCCCTTTGGGCTCAGTTCTTGCCCGCTGCTCTTGCACCTGCGAGGCGCCCCTCATGCCCTGGCGCGCCCTGGCTCTTTTGCCCATTGCAGGTTTGGAGCAGGAGCGAGCTCTGCTCTTGCCTTGGCTCCGTTTCCCGAGGTGTCCTTGCTTGTGCAAAACAGCCTGTGCTTGGAAGGGCTGCAGGCTTGCTGCACCATGCGGAGCTGCAGCTTTTCAGCTCCCCCTGCATGCGATGCAAGCGCAGGGCAGGCAGGAGAGCGCTTTTCATGCCTCCCTGGCCAAGCAGCACAGCGGAGCAAGTTTTGGAAGGCAAAAGGGGTGCTTGTCATCGACACGTGTCCTACTTGTGAAAATAGCCCAGGGCAGCACACCCCTCCTCTTCTTCTGCTTTTCGGTGTGTGGTCGGTAGCCATCCTCCTTCTTCAAGTTCTTCTGCACTGTTGAGAAACGAGGGACTGCTCGGCCTGTCTTCCTGCTGCTCCTTTCTGCAGCTTTCCTTTGCCAGACTGCAAGGCATGCTTTTTCAAACTAAACTAAAGAACACATCAGCCTGCTCCTGGCTGCACATGCGCATTGTGTTCATGCTTGTGAGCCTCGGCTCTGAAAGAGATTCAGCAAAATAGCCTAAAAGAGCCTAAACCAAAATAAGATCAAATAAAATGAAACAAAATAATAAAAGAACAAACCAAAATAAAAACGCGTAAAGCAAGGTCAAATAAAATAAGATAAACCAACATAAAATAAAATCATAAGAAATAACCCCAAAGAAAATAGAATCAAATCAAATCCAATAACATCACAGGAAAGAAACGAAACTAAACTAACATAAACCAACCTAACAAGACAGAAAATAAAATGAAGTAAAATCAAGTCAAATCAACTGAAATCAAATCCTCTTTCTACTTGTATCCTTTTTGATTTGTGTCCTCGAAAGTGTTTCTGGAGCTGTAAACCCCCTGGCATTTCAGGCAAACAGTGGTCTCCTTGTTATTCGCCTCATCGTGAGTGCAGGGAATAGACTAGAGGTGAAGAGAAGAGAAGGGCTGAGTTGGAAGGGACCTGCAGCGATCCTTCCGGACTCTCTAGCTGAGGTGAAGACGACTAGCAGGAGCAAGGCAAAGGCTGAGAGGGCTGCCGTCACTTTCAGGAAAGGTATGGAGGGTGAAGGCCAAGGGAGGAGAAAAGCTCTTGAGTGCAAGGAAAAAGATGGTCAAGAAGAGAAAAGGATTTGGGACTTCTTTCCCAGAAGAAGACCTCAGCATAAGCAGGGGAGTAGCAAATGTGCCTTGGTGCATGGGTCAGGAACGGCGAGGCCATCTTGCACGTGCTCTCCGTCTCTGCCCAGTTCACGCCGAGGGAAGCAAAAGCCTTGCTTTCACCTCTGGCATCCCCGCAACCAAAGGAATGCAGATGGGACAAACAGCCTTGACGACGTAGTCTGAATGTCCAGATGTATTTAGTGGGACGCCCAGGAGCTGTGCCCAGGGCATGGCCAGCAAGGGCAGGGACAGCCCCCTGAGGCTCCTGGGCCCAGGGGCTGCCTCGGGGCCAGCAGCCCAAAGGCCTTCCTGGGAAGGATGCTGGGCGGAGGGCCGGCGGGCGGGGCTGCGCAGGGGGGGCCCCGTCACCCCCGTGTCACAGTGCCAGCACCCGGCAACGCAGCAGTCACCATGCCCCGGGGCAGCATAAAAGGGAGCACGCTCCCGCGTCGCGCTGCCATAGCTGGCCTGGGGGCAGCGCCAAGACGTGCGAGAGGAAGTCCTTGAGGAGGCGGTGGAATGACTTGGCGAGGGCTGAGGGAGGAAGGCCGGAGGGGCCTCGACGAGGCTGCTGGAGACGAGAAGAAGCCCCAACAGCTGGAGGTTGGTGAGGCTGGCTGGCCTTTTCAGCTGGCTAGCAGTGGCAAGAGCAAGGGAATGGCTTCCTGAGGAGCACTGCAGAGCTCGCCATCCTCATCCCCTGCGGAGCCAGTGTCAGCAGCCGTGAGGAATGGGATGCAGAGATGTTGGCGGGGGTGCCGGTGCTTTGGAGCAGCCGCTGGTGCCTTGCCAGGCGCCGGAAGGATCGTTGTCCCCCAGATGGATCAGGCCGGGGGCGTTTTGCCCCTCTGGGAAGGCCCTGAGGTGGCAGCAGGTGGAGGGAGAATCGGGGTTGGGCATCTCCTGGGAGGCGTGAGCAGCCTGCGGGCCGAGGAGGCAGGTCTTGCTCACGTGCTCAGGGAATAGCCCATGGCCGGCGATGCTGGGGTCAGGAAGGAATTTTGCCCCGGGGCAGAGTGGCTGTGGTGCCCGGGAGTTTTTTGCCTTCCTCTGCAGCATTGAGCATGAGCACTTGTCAGGGCTCCTCTGGGCCATTTTGGCTGGGTTACTGCCTGCTGCTCATGCACCACGAAGGTGGCCTCTCGTGCCCTGCAGCTGCGGGGAGGAAGGCTTTTTTTCCCCCCACGGTGGGCTAGCAAGTGTCCCCGGGGGTTTTTTGCCTTCCTCTGCAGCACTGAGCACGGCCCCGTGCCAGGGCTCCTTTGGGCCGTTTTGGCTAGGTGCCTGCTGCTCCTGCTCCACGAAGGTGGCCCTCGTGCCCCGCATGCGGGGGGAGGACGCTTTCTAGACTCCCGGGGCGGACGCCCAGGGTGGCCCCCCGGGGTTGCTTCTTCTCCTGCGTAGCATTGGGCGCAGCCCCTTGTCAGGGCTCCTCTGGGCCCTTTGGGCTCAGTTCTTGCCCGCTGCTCTTGCACCTGCGAGGCGCCCCTCATGCCCTGGCGCGCCCTGGCTCTTTTGCCCATTGCAGGTTTGGAGCAGGAGCGAGCTCTGCTCTTGCCTTGGCTCCGTTTCCCGAGGTGTCCTTGCTTGTGCAAAACAGCCTGTGCTTGGAAGGGCTGCAGGCTTGCTGCACCATGCGGAGCTGCAGCTTTTCAGCTCTCCCTGCATGCGATGCAAGCGCAGGGCAGGCAGGAGAGCGCTTTTCATGCCTCCCTGGCCAAGCAGCACAGCGGAGCAAGTTTTGGAAGGCAAAAGGGGTGCTTGTCATCGACACGTGTCCTACTTGTGAAAATACCCCAGGGCACCACACCCCTCCTCTTCTTCTGCTTTTCGGTGTGTGGTCGGTACCCATCCTCCTTCTTCAAGTTCTTCTGCACTGTTGAGAAACGAGGGACTGCTTGGCCTGTCTTCCTGCTGCTCCTTTCTGCAGCTTTCCTTTGCCAGACTGCAAGGGATGCTTTTTCAAACTAAACTAAAGAACACATCAGCCTGCTCCTGGCTGCAAATGGGCATTGTGTTCATGCTTGTGAGCCTCGGCTCTGAAAGAGATTCAGCAAAATAGCCTAAAAGAGCCTAAACCAAAATAAGATCAAATACAATGAAATAAAATAATAAAAGAACAAACCGAAATAAAAACGCGTAAAGCAAGGTCAAATAAAATAAGATAAACCAACATAAAATAAAATCATAAGAAATAACCCCAAAGAAAATAGAATCAAATCAAATCCAATAACATCACAGGAAAGAAACGAAACTAAACTAACATAAACCAACCTAACAAGACAGAAAATAAAATGAAGTAAAATCAAGTCAAATCAAATGAAATCAAATCCTCTTTCTACTTGTATCCTTTTTGATTTGTGTCCTCGAAAGTGTTTCTGGAGCTGTAAACCCCCTGGCATTTCAGGCAAATAGTGGTCTCCTTGTTATTCGCCTCATCGTGAGTGCAGGGAATAGACTAGAGGTGAAGAGAAGAGAAGGGCTGAGTTGGAAGGGACCTGCAGCGATCCTTCCGGACTCTCTAGCTGAGGTGAAGACGACTAGCAGGAGCAAGGCAAAGGCTGAGAGGGCTGCCGTTACTTTCCGGAAAGGTATGGAGGGTGAAGGCCAAGGGAGGAGAAAAGCTCTTGAGTGCAAGGAAAAAGATGGTCAAGAAGAGAAAAGGATTTGGGACTTCTTTCCCAGAAGAAGACCTCAGCATAAGCAGGGGAGTAGCAAATGTGCCTTGGTGCATGGGTCAGGAACGGCGAGGCCATCCTGCACGTGCTCTCCGTCTCTGCCCAGTTCACGCCGAGGGAAGCAAAAGCCTTGCTTTCACCTCTGGCATCCCCGCAACCAAAGGAATGCAGATGGGACAAACAGCCTTGACGACGTAGTCTGAATGTCCAGATGTATTTAGCGGGACGCCCAGCGGCTGTGCCCAGGGCATGGCCAGCAAGGGCAGGGACAGCCCCCTGAGGCTCCTGGGCCCAGGGGCTGCCTCGGGGCCAGCAGCCCAAAGGCCTTCCTGGGAAGGATGCTGGGCGGAGGGCCGGCGGGCGGGGCTGCGCAGGGGGGGCCCCGTCACCCCCGTGTCACAGTGCCAGCACCCGGCAACGCAGCAGTCACCATGCCCCGGGGCAGCATAAAAGGGAGCACGCTCCCGCGTCGCGCTGCCATAGCTGGCCTGGGGGCAGCGCCAAGACGTGCGAGAGGAAGTCCTTGAGGAGGCGGTGGAATTACTTGGCGAGGGCTGAGGGAGGAAGGCCGGAGGGGGCTCGACGAGGCTGCTGGAGACGAGAAGAACCCCCAACAGCTGGAGGTTGGCGAGGCTGGCTGGCCTTTTCAGCTGGCTAGCAGTGGCAAGAGCAAGGGAATGGCTTCCTGAGGAGCACTGCAGAGCTCGCCATCCTCATCCCCTGCGGAGCCAGTGTCAGCAGCCGTGAGGAATGGGATGCAGAGATGTTGGCGGGGGTGCCGGTGCTTTGGAGCAGCCGCTGGTGCCTTGCCAGGCGCCGGAAGGATCGTTGTCCCCCAGATGGATCAGACCGGGGGCGTTTTGCCCCTCTGGGAAGGCCCTGAGGTGGCAGCAGGTGGAGGGAGAATCGGGGTTGGGCATCTCCTGGGAGGCGTGAGCAGCCTGCGGGCCGAGGAGGCAGGTCTTGCTCACGTGCTGAGGGAATAGCCCATGGCCGGCGACGCTGGGGTCAGGAAGGAATTTTGCCCCGGGGCAGAGTGGCTGTGGTGCCCGGGGGTTTTTTGCCTTCCTCTGCAGCATTGAGCATGAGCACTTGTCAGGGCTCCTCTGGGCCATTTTGGCTGGGTTACTGCCTGCTGCTCATGCACCACGAAGGTGGCCTCTCGTGCCCTGCAGCTGCGGGGAGGAAGGCTTTTTTTCCCCCCACGGTGGGCTAGCAAGTGTCCCCGGGGGTTTTTTGCCTTCCTCTGCAGCACTGAGCACGGCCCCGTGCCAGGGCTCCTTTGGGCCGTTTTGGCTAGGTGCCTGCTGCTCCTGCTCCACGAAGGTGGCCCTCGTGCCCCGCATGCGGGGGGAGGACGCTTTCTAGACTCCCGGGGCGGACGCCCAGGGTGGCCCCCCGGGGTTGCTTCTTCTCCTGCGTAGCATTGAGCGCAGCCCCTTGTCAGGGCTCCTCTGGGCCCTTTGGGCTCAGTTCTTGCCCGCTGGTCTTGCACCTGCGAGGCGCCCCTCGTGCCCTGGCGCGCCCTGGCTCTTTTGCCCATTGCAGGTTTGGAGCAGGAGCGAGCTCTGCTCTTGCCTTGGCTGCGTTTCCCGAGGTGTCCTTGCTTGTGCAAAACAGCCTGTGCTTGGAAGGGCTGCAGGCTTGCTGCACCATGCGGAGCTGCAGCTTTTCAGCTCTCCCTGCATGCGATGCAAGCGCAGGGCAGGCAGGAGAGCGCTTTTCATGCCTCCCTGGCCAAGCAGCACAGCGGAGCAAGTTTTGGAAGGCAAAAGGGGTGCTTGTCATCGACACGTGTCCTACTTGTGAAAATACCCCAGGGCACCACACCCCTCCTCTTCTTCTGCTTTTCGGTGTGTGGTCGGTAGCCATCCTCCTTCTTCAAGTTCTTCTGCACTGTTGAGAAACGAGGGACTGCTTGGCCTGTCTTCCTGCTGCTCCTTTCTGCAGCTTTCCTTTGCCAGACTGCAAGGCATGCTTTTTCAAACTAAACTAAAGAACACATCAGCCTGCTCCTGGCTGCACATGCGCATTGTGTTCATGCTTGTGAGCCTCGGCTCTGAAAGAGATTCAGCAAAATAGCCTAAAAGAGCCTAAACCAAAATAAGACCAAATACAATGAAACAAAATAATAAAAGAACAAACCGAAATAAAAACGCGTAAAGCAAGGTCAAATAAAATAAGATAAACCAACATAAAATAAAATCATAAGAAATAACCCCAAAGAAAATAGAATCAAATCAAATCCAATAACATCACAGGAAAGAAACGAAACTAAACTAACGTAAACCAACCTAACAAGACAGAAAATAAAATACAGTAAAATCAAGTCAAATCAACTGAAATCAAATCCTCTTTCTACTTGTATCCTTTTTGATTTGTGTCCTCGAAAGTGTTTCTGGAGCTGTAAACCCCCTGGCATTTCAGGCAAATAGTGGTCTCCTTGTTATTCGCCTCATCGTGAGTGCAGGGAATAGACTAGAGGTGAAGAGAAGAGAAGGGCTGAGTTGGAAGGGACCTGCAGCGATCCTTCCGGACTCTCTAGCTGAGGTGAAGACGACTAGCAGGAGCAAGGCAAAGGCTGAGAGGGCTGCCGTCACTTTCCGGAAAGGGATTGAGGGTGAAGGCCAAGGGAGGAGAAAAGCTCTTGAGTGCAAGGAAAAAGATGGTCAAGAAGAGAAAAGGATTTGGGACTTCTTTCCCAGAAGAAGACCTCAGCATAAGCAGGGGAGTAGCAAATGTGCCTTGGTGCATGGGTCAGGAACGGCGAGGCCATCCTGCACGTGCTCTCCGTCTCTGCCCAGTTCACGCCGAGGGAAGCAAAAGCCTTGCTTTCACCTCTGGCATCCCCGCAACCAAAGGAATGCAGATGGGACAAACAGCCTTGACGACGTAGTCTGAATGTCCAGATGTATTTAGTGGGACGCCCAGCAGCTGTGCCCAGGGCATGGCCAGCAAGGGCAGGGACAGCCCCCTGAGGCTCCTGGGCCCAGGGGCTGCCTCGGGGCCAGCAGCCCAAAGGCCTTCCTGGGAAGGATGCTGGGCGGAGGGCCGGCGGGCGGGGCTGCGCAGGGGGGGCCCCGTCACCCCCGTGTCACAGTGCCAGCACCCGGCAACGCAGCAGTCACCATGCCCCGGGGCAGCATAAAAGGGAGCACGCTCCCGCGTCGCGCTGCCATAGCTGGCCTGGGGGCAGCGCCAAGAGGTGCGAGAGGAAGTCCTTGAGGAGGCGGTGGAATTACTTGGCGAGGGCTGAGGGAGGAAGGCCGGAGGGGGCTCGACGAGGCTGCTGGAGACGAGAAGAACCCCCAACAGCTGGAGGTTGGTGAGGCTGGCTGGCCTTTTCAGCTGGCTAGCAGTGGCAAGAGCAAGGGAATGGCTTCCTGAGGAGCACTGCAGAGCTCGCCATCCTCATCCCCTGCGGAGCCAGTGTCAGCAGCCGTGAGGAATGGGATGCAGAGATGTTGGCGGGGGTGCCGGTGCTTTGGAGCAGCCGCTGGTGCCTTGCCAGGCGCCGGAAGGATCGTTGTCCCCCAGATGGATCAGACCGGGGGCGTTTTGCCCCTCTGGGAAGGCCCTGAGGTGGCAGCAGGTGGAGGGAGAATCGGGGTTGGGCATCTCCTGGGAGGCGTGAGCAGCCTGCGGGCCGAGGAGGCAGGTCTTGCTCACGTGCTGAGGGAATAGCCCATGGCCGGCGACGCTGGGGTCAGGAAGGAATTTTGCCCCGGGGCAGAGTGGCTGTGGTGCCCGGGGGTTTTTTGCCTTCCTCTGCAGCATTGAGCATGAGCACTTGTCAGGGCTCCTCTGGGCCATTTTGGCTGGGTTACTGCCTGCTGCTCATGCACCACGAAGGTGGCCTCTCGTGCCCTGCAGCTGCGGGGAGGAAGGCTTTTTTTCCCCCCACGGTGGGCTAGCAAGTGTCCCCGGGGGTTTTTTGCCTTCCTCTGCAGCACTGAGCACGGCCCCGTGCCAGGGCTCCTTTGGGCCGTTTTGGCTAGGTGCCTGCTGCTCCTGCTCCACGAAGCTGGCCCTCGTGCCCCGCATGCGGGGGGAGGACGCTTTCTAGACTCCCAGGGCGGACGCCCAGGGTGGCCCCCCGGGGTTGCTTCTTCTCCTGCGTAGCATTGGGCGCAGCCCCTTGTCAGGGCTCCTCTGGGCCCTTTGGGCTCAGTTCTTGCCCGCTGCTCTTGCACCTGCGAGGCGCCCCTCATGCCCTGGCGCGCCCTGGCTCTTTTGCCCATTGCAGGTTTGGAGCAGGAGCGAGCTCTGCTCTTGCCTTGGCTCCGTTTCCCGAGGTGTCCTTGCTTGTGCAAAACAGCCTGTGCTTGGAAGGGCTGCAGGCTTGCTGCACCATGCGGAGCTGCAGCTTTTCAGCTCTCCCTGCATGCGATGCAAGCGCAGGGCAGGCAGGAGAGCGCTTTTCATGCCTCCCTGGCCAAGCAGCACAGCGGAGCAAGTTTTGGAAGGCAAAAGGGGTGCTTGTCATCGACACGTGTCCTACTTGTGAAAATACCCCAGGGCACCACACCCCTCCTCTTCTTCTGCTTTTCGGTGTGTGGTCGGTACCCATCCTCCTTCTTCAAGTTCTTCTGCACTGTTGAGAAACGAGGGACTGCTTGGCCTGTCTTCCTGCTGCTCCTTTCTGCAGCTTTCCTTTGCCAGACTGCAAGGGATGCTTTTTCAAACTAAACTAAAGAACACATCAGCCTGCTCCTGGCTGCAAATGGGCATTGTGTTCATGCTTGTGAGCCTCGGCTCTGAAAGAGATTCAGCAAAATAGCCTAAAAGAGCCTAAACCAAAATAAGATCAAATACAATGAAATAAAATAATAAAAGAACAAACCGAAATAAAAACGCGTAAAGCAAGGTCAAATAAAATAAGATAAACCAACATAAAATAAAATCATAAGAAATAACCCCAAAGAAAATAGAATCAAATCAAATCCAATAACATCACAGGAAAGAAACGAAACTAAACTAACATAAACCAACCTAACAAGACAGAAAATAAAATGAAGTAAAATCAAGTCAAATCAAATGAAATCAAATCCTCTTTCTACTTGTATCCTTTTTGATTTGTGTCCTCGAAAGTGTTTCTGGAGCTGTAAACCCCCTGGCATTTCAGGCAAATAGTGGTCTCCTTGTTATTCGCCTCATCGTGAGTGCAGGGAATAGACTAGAGGTGAAGAGAAGAGAAGGGCTGAGTTGGAAGGGACCTGCAGCGATCCTTCCGGACTCTCTAGCTGAGGTGAAGACGACTAGCAGGAGCAAGGCAAAGGCTGAGAGGGCTGCCGTCACTTTCAGGAAAGGTATGGAGGGTGAAGGCCAAGGGAGGAGAAAAGCTCTTGAGTGCAAGGAAAAAGATGGTCAAGAAGAGAAAAGGATTTGGGACTTCTTTCCCAGAAGAAGACCTCAGCATAAGCAGGGGAGTAGCAAATGTGCCTTGGTGCATGGGTCAGGAACGGCGAGGCCATCCTGCACGTGCTCTCCGTCTCTGCCCAGTTCACGCCGAGGGAAGCAAAAGCCTTGCTTTCACCTCTGGCATCCCCGCAACCAAAGGAATGCAGATGGGACAAACAGCCTTGACGACGTAGTCTGAATGTCCAGATGTATTTAGCGGGACGCCCAGCGGCTGTGCCCAGGGCATGGCCAGCAAGGGCAGGGACAGCCCCCTGAGGCTCCTGGGCCCAGGGGCTGCCTCGGGGCCAGCAGCCCAAAGGCCTTCCTGGGAAGGATGCTGGGCGGAGGGCCGGCGGGCGGGGCTGCGCAGGGGGGGCCCCGTCACCCCCGTGTCACAGTGCCAGCACCCGGCAACGCAGCAGTCACCATGCCCCGGGGCAGCATAAAAGGGAGCACGCTCCCGCGTCGCGCTGCCATAGCTGGCCTGGGGGCAGCGCCAAGACGTGCGAGAGGAAGTCCTTGAGGAGGCGGTGGAATTACTTGGCGAGGGCTGAGGGAGGAAGGCCGGAGGGGGCTCGACGAGGCTGCTGGAGACGAGAAGAACCCCCAACAGCTGGAGGTTGGCGAGGCTGGCTGGCCTTTTCAGCTGGCTAGCAGTGGCAAGAGCAAGGGAATGGCTTCCTGAGGAGCACTGCAGAGCTCGCCATCCTCATCCCCTGCGGAGCCAGTGTCAGCAGCCGTGAGGAATGGGATGCAGAGATGTTGGCGGGGGTGCCGGTGCTTTGGAGCAGCCGCTGGTGCCTTGCCAGGCGCCGGAAGGATCGTTGTCCCCCAGATGGATCAGACCGGGGGCGTTTTTCCCCTCTGGGAAGGCCCTGAGGTGGCAGCAGGTGGAGGGAGAATCGGGGTTGGGCATCTGCTGGGAGGCGTGAGCAGCCTGCGGGCCGAGGAGGCAGGTCTTGCTCACGTGCTCAGGGAATAGCCCATGGCCGGCGACGCTGGGGTCAGGAAGGAATTTTGCCCCGGGGCAGAGTGGCTGTGGTGCCCGGGGGTTTTTTGCCTTCCTCTGCAGCATTGAGCATGAGCACTTGTCAGGGCTCCTCTGGGCCATTTTGGCTGGGTTACTGCCTGCTGCTCATGCACCACGAAGGTGGCCTCTCGTGCCCTGCAGCTGCGGGGAGGAAGGCTTTTTTTCCCCCCACGGTGGGCTAGCAAGTGTCCCCGGGGGTTTTTTGCCTTCCTCTGCAGCACTGAGCACGGCCCCGTGCCAGGGCTCCTTTGGGCCGTTTTGGCTAGGTGCCTGCTGCTCCTGCTCCACGAAGGTGGCCCTCGTGCCCCGCATGCGGGGGGAGGACGCTTTCTAGACTCCCGGGGCGGACGCCCAGGGTGGCCCCCCGGGGTTGCTTCTTCTCCTGCGTAGCATTGAGCGCAGCCCCTTGTCAGGGCTCCTCTGGGCCCTTTGGGCTCAGTTCTTGCCCGCTGGTCTTGCACCTGCGAGGCGCCCCTCGTGCCCTGGCGCGCCCTGGCTCTTTTGCCCATTGCAGGTTTGGAGCAGGAGCGAGCTCTGCTCTTGCCTTGGCTCCGTTTCCCGAGGTGTCCTTGCTTGTGCAAAACAGCCTGTGCTTGGAAGGGCTGCAGGCTTGCTGCACCATGCGGAGCTGCAGCTTTTCAGCTCTCCCTGCATGCGATGCAAGCGCAGGGCAGGCAGGAGAGCGCTTTTCATGCCTCCCTGGCCAAGCAGCACAGCGGAGCAAGTTTTGGAAGGCAAAAGGGGTGCTTGTCATCGACACGTGTCCTACTTGTGAAAATACCCCAGGGCACCACACCCCTCCTCTTCTTCTGCTTTTCGGTGTGTGGTCGGTAGCCATCCTCCTTCTTCAAGTTCTTCTGCACTGTTGAGAAACGAGGGACTGCTTGGCCTGTCTTCCTGCTGCTCCTTTCTGCAGCTTTCCTTTGCCAGACTGCAAGGCATGCTTTTTCAAACTAAACTAAAGAACACATCAGCCTGCTCCTGGCTGCACATGCGCATTGTGTTCATGCTTGTGAGCCTCGGCTCTGAAAGAGATTCAGCAAAATAGCCTAAAAGAGCCTAAACCAAAATAAGACCAAATACAATGAAACAAAATAATAAAAGAACAAACCGAAATAAAAACGCGTAAAGCAAGGTCAAATAAAATAAGATAAACCAACATAAAATAAAATCATAAGAAATAACCCCAAAGAAAATAGAATCAAATCAAATCCAATAACATCACAGGAAAGAAACGAAACTAAACTAACGTAAACCAACCTAACAAGACAGAAAATAAAATACAGTAAAATCAAGTCAAATCAACTGAAATCAAATCCTCTTTCTACTTGTATCCTTTTTGATTTGTGTCCTCGAAAGTGTTTCTGGAGCTGTAAACCCCCTGGCATTTCAGGCAAATAGTGGTCTCCTTGTTATTCGCCTCATCGTGAGTGCAGGGAATAGACTAGAGGTGAAGAGAAGAGAAGGGCTGAGTTGGAAGGGACCTGCAGCGATCCTTCCGGACTCTCTAGCTGAGGTGAAGACGACTAGCAGGAGCAAGGCAAAGGCTGAGAGGGCTGCCGTCACTTTCCGGAAAGGGATTGAGGGTGAAGGCCAAGGGAGGAGAAAAGCTCTTGAGTGCAAGGAAAAAGATGGTCAAGAAGAGAAAAGGATTTGGGACTTCTTTCCCAGAAGAAGACCTCAGCATAAGCAGGGGAGTAGCAAATGTGCCTTGGTGCATGGGTCAGGAACGGCGAGGCCATCCTGCACGTGCTCTCCGTCTCTGCCCAGTTCACGCCGAGGGAAGCAAAAGCCTTGCTTTCACCTCTGGCATCCCCGCAACCAAAGGAATGCAGATGGGACAAACAGCCTTGACGACGTAGTCTGAATGTCCAGATGTATTTAGTGGGACGCCCAGCAGCTGTGCCCAGGGCATGGCCAGCAAGGGCAGGGACAGCCCCCTGAGGCTCCTGGGCCCAGGGGCTGCCTCGGGGCCAGCAGCCCAAAGGCCTTCCTGGGAAGGATGCTGGGCGGAGGGCCGGCGGGCGGGGCTGCGCAGGGGGGGCCCCGTCACCCCCGTGTCACAGTGCCAGCACCCGGCAACGCAGCAGTCACCATGCCCCGGGGCAGCATAAAAGGGAGCACGCTCCCGCGTCGCGCTGCCATAGCTGGCCTGGGGGCAGCGCCAAGAGGTGCGAGAGGAAGTCCTTGAGGAGGCGGTGGAATTACTTGGCGAGGGCTGAGGGAGGAAGGCCGGAGGGGGCTCGACGAGGCTGCTGGAGACGAGAAGAACCCCCAACAGCTGGAGGTTGGTGAGGCTGGCTGGCCTTTTCAGCTGGCTAGCAGTGGCAAGAGCAAGGGAATGGCTTCCTGAGGAGCACTGCAGAGCTCGCCATCCTCATCCCCTGCGGAGCCAGTGTCAGCAGCCGTGAGGAATGGGATGCAGAGATGTTGGCGGGGGTGCCGGTGCTTTGGAGCAGCCGCTGGTGCCTTGCCAGGCGCCGGAAGGATCGTTGTCCCCCAGATGGATCAGACCGGGGGCGTTTTGCCCCTCTGGGAAGGCCCTGAGGTGGCAGCAGGTGGAGGGAGAATCGGGGTTGGGCATCTCCTGGGAGGCGTGAGCAGCCTGCGGGCCGAGGAGGCAGGTCTTGCTCACGTGCTGAGGGAATAGCCCATGGCCGGCGACGCTGGGGTCAGGAAGGAATTTTGCCCCGGGGCAGAGTGGCTGTGGTGCCCGGGGGTTTTTTGCCTTCCTCTGCAGCATTGAGCATGAGCACTTGTCAGGGCTCCTCTGGGCCATTTTGGCTGGGTTACTGCCTGCTGCTCATGCACCACGAAGGTGGCCTCTCGTGCCCTGCAGCTGCGGGGGGGAAGGCTTTTTTTCCCCCCACGGTGGGCTAGCAAGTGTCCCCGGGGGTTTTTTGCCTTCCTCTGCAGCACTGAGCACGGCCCCGTGCCAGGGCTCCTTTGGGCCGTTTTGGCTAGGTGCCTGCTGCTCCTGCTCCACGAAGGTGGCCCTCGTGCCCCGCATGCGGGGGGAGGACGCTTTCTAGACTCCCGGGGCGGACGCCCAGGGTGGCCCCCGGGGGTTGCTTCTTCTCCTGCGTAGCATTGAGCGCAGCCCCTTGTCAGGGCTCCTCTGGGCCCTTTGGGCTCAGTTCTTGCCCGCTGGTCTTGCACCTGCGAGGCGCCCCTCGTGCCCTGGCGCTCCCTGGCTCTTTTGCCCATTGCAGGTTTGGAGCAGGAGCGAGCTCTGCTCTTGCCTTGGCTCCGTTTCCCGAGGTGTCCTTGCTTGTGCAAAACAGCCTGTGCTTGGAAGGGCTGCAGGCTTGCTGCACCATGCGGAGCTGCAGCTTTTCAGCTCTCCCTGCATGCGATGCAAGCGCAGGGCAGGCAGGAGAGCGCTTTTCATGCCTCCCTGGCCAAGCAGCACAGCGGAGCAAGTTTTGGAAGGCAAAAGGGGTGCTTGTCATCGACACGTGTCCTACTTGTGAAAATAGCCCAGGGCAGCACACCCCTCCTCTTCTTCTGCTTTTCGGTGTGTGGTCGGTAGCCATCCTCCTTCTTCAAGTTCTTCTGCACTGTTGAGAAACGAGGGACTGCTTGGCCTGTCTTCCTGCTGCTCCTTTCTGCAGCTTTCCTTTGCCAGACTGCAAGGCATGCTTTTTCAAACTAAACTGAACAACACATCAGCCTGCTCCTGGCTGCACATGCGCATTGTGTTCATGCTTGTGAGCCTCGGCTCTGAAAGAGATTCAGCAAAATAGCCTAAAAGAGCCTAAACCAAAATAAGACCAAATAAAATGAAACAAAATAATAAAAGAACAAACCGAAATAAAAACGCGTAAAGCAAGGTCAAATAAAATAAGATAAACCAACATAAAATAAAATCATAAGAAATAACCCCAAAGAAAATAGAATCAAATCAAATCCAATAACATCACAGGAAAGAAACGAAACTAAACTAACGTAAACCAACCTAACAAGACAGAAAATAAAATGAAGTAAAATCAAGTCAAATCAACTGAAATCAAATCCTCTTTCTACTTGTATCCTTTTTGATTTGTGTCCTCGAAAGTGTTTCTGGAGCTGTAAACCCCCTGGCATTTCAGGCAAACAGTGGTCTCCCTGTTATTCGCCTCATCGTGAGTGCAGGGAATAGAACACAAGTGAAGAGAAGAGAAGGGCTGAGTTGGAAGGGACCTGCAGCGATTCTTCCGGACTCTCTAGCTGAGGTGAAGACGACTAGCAGGAGCAAGGCAAAGGCTGAGAGGGCTGCCGTCACTTTCCGGAAAGGGATTGAGGGTGAAGGCCAAGGGAGGACAAAAGCTCTTGAGTGCAAGGAAAAAGATGGTCAAGAAGAGAAAAGGATTTGGGACTTCTTTCCCAGAAGAAGACCTCAGCATAAGCAGGGGAGTAGCAAATGTGCCTTGGTGCATGGGTCAGGAACGGCGAGGCCATCCTGCACGTGCTCTCCGTCTCTGCCCAGTTCACGCCGAGGGAAGCAAAAGCCTTGCTTTCACCTCTGGCATCCCCGCAACCAAAGGAATGCAGATGGGACAAACAGCCTTGACGACGTAGTCTGAATGTCCAGATGTATTTAGTGGGACGCCCAGCAGCTGTGCCCAGGGCATGGCCAGCAAGGGCAGGGACAGCCCCCTGAGGCTCCTGGGCCCAGGGGCTGCCTCGGGGCCAGCAGCCCAAAGGCCTTCCTGGGAAGGATGCTGGGCGGAGGGCCGGCGGGCGGGGCTGCGCAGGGGGGGCCCCGTCACCCCCGTGTCACAGTGCCAGCACCCGGCAACGCAGCAGTCACCATGCCCCGGGGCAGCATAAAAGGGAGCACGCTCCCGCGTCGCGCTGCCATAGCTGGCCTGGGGGCAGCGCCAAGACGTGCGAGAGGAAGTCCTTGAGGAGGCGGTGGAATTACTTGGCGAGGGCTGAGGGAGGAAGGCCGGAGGGGGCTCGACGAGGCTGCTGGAGACGAGAAGAACCCCCAACAGCTGGAGGTTGGTGAGGCTGGCTGGCCTTTTCAGCTGGCTAGCAGTGGCAAGAGCAAGGGAATGGCTTCCTGAGGAGCACTGCAGAGCTCGCCATCCTCATCCCCTGCGGAGCCAGTGTCAGCAGCCGTGAGGAATGGGATGCAGAGATGTTGGCGGGGGTGCCGGTGCTTTGGAGCAGCCGCTGGTGCCTTGCCAGGCGCCGGAAGGATCGTTGTCCCCCAGATGGATCAGACCGGGGGCGTTTTGCCCCTCTGGGAAGGCCCTGAGGTGGCAGCAGGTGGAGGGAGAATCGGGGTTGGGCATCTCCTGGGAGGCGTGAGCAGCCTGCGGGCCGAGGAGGCAGGTCTTGCTCACGTGCTGAGGGAATAGCCCATGGCCGGCGACGCTGGGGTCAGGAAGGAATTTTGCCCCGGGGCAGAGTGGCTGTGGTGCCCGGGGGTTTTTTGCCTTCCTCTGCAGCATTGAGCATGAGCACTTGTCAGGGCTCCTCTGGGCCATTTTGGCTGGGTTACTGCCTGCTGCTCATGCACCACGAAGGTGGCCTCTCGTGCCCTGCAGCTGCGGGGAGGAAGGCTTTTTTCCCCCCACGGTGGGCTAGCAAGTGTCCCCGGGGGTTTTTTGCCTTCCTCTGCAGCACTGAGCACGGCCCCGTGCCAGGGCTCCTTTGGGCCGTTTTGGCTAGGTGCCTGCTGCTCCTGCTCCACGAAGCTGGCCCTCGTGCCCCGCATGCGGGGGGAGGACGCTTTCTAGACTCCCGGGGCGGACGCCCAGGGTGGCCCCCCGGGGTTGCTTCTTCTCCTGCGTAGCATTGGGCGCAGCCCCTTGTCAGGGCTCCTCTGGGCCCTTTGGGCTCAGTTCTTGCCCGCTGCTCTTGCACCTGCGAGGCGCCCCTCATGCCCTGGCGCGCCCTGGCTCTTTTGCCCATTGCAGGTTTGGAGCAGGAGCGAGCTCTGCTCTTGCCTTGGCTGCGTTTCCCGAGGTGTCCTTGCTTGTGCAAAACAGCCTGTGCTTGGAAGGGCTGCAGGCTTGCTGCACCATGCGGAGCTGCAGCTTTTCAGCTCTCCCTGCATGCGATGCAAGCGCAGGGCAGGCAGGAGAGCGCTTTTCATGCCTCCCTGGCCAAGCAGCACAGCGGAGCAAGTTTTGGAAGGCAAAAGGGGTGCTTGTCATCGACACGTGTCCTACTTGTGAAAATAGCCCAGGGCAGCACACCCCTCCTCTTCTTCTGCTTTTCGGTGTGTGGTCGGTACCCATCCTCCTTCTTCAAGTTCTTCTGCACTGTTGAGAAACGAGGGACTGCTTGGCCTGTCTTCCTGCTGCTCCTTTCTGCAGCTTTCCTTTGCCAGACTGCAAGGGATGCTTTTTCAAACTAAACTAAAGAACACATCAGCCTGCTCCTGGCTGCAAATGGGCATTGTGTTCATGCTTGTGAGCCTCGGCTCTGAAAGAGATTCAGCAAAATAGCCTAAAAGAGCCTAAACCAAAATAAGATCAAATACAATGAAATAAAATAATAAAAGAACAAACCGAAATAAAAACGCGTAAAGCAAGGTCAAATAAAATAAGATAAACCAACATAAAATAAAATCATAAGAAATAACCCCAAAGAAAATAGAATCAAATCAAATCCAATAACATCACAGGAAAGAAACGAAACTAAACTAACATAAACCAACCTAACAAGACAGAAAATAAAATGAAGTAAAATCAAGTCAAATCAAATGAAATCAAATCCTCTTTCTACTTGTATCCTTTTTGATTTGTGTCCTCGAAAGTGTTTCTGGAGCTGTAAACCCCCTGGCATTTCAGGCAAATAGTGGTCTCCTTGTTATTCGCCTCATCGTGAGTGCAGGGAATAGACTAGAGGTGAAGAGAAGAGAAGGGCTGAGTTGGAAGGGACCTGCAGCGATCCTTCCGGACTCTCTAGCTGAGGTGAAGACGACTAGCAGGAGCAAGGCAAAGGCTGAGAGGGCTGCCGTCACTTTCAGGAAAGGTATGGAGGGTGAAGGCCAAGGGAGGAGAAAAGCTCTTGAGTGCAAGGAAAAAGATGGTCAAGAAGAGAAAAGGATTTGGGACTTCTTTCCCAGAAGAAGACCTCAGCATAAGCAGGGGAGTAGCAAATGTGCCTTGGTGCATGGGTCAGGAACGGCGAGGCCATCCTGCACGTGCTCTCCGTCTCTGCCCAGTTCACGCCGAGGGAAGCAAAAGCCTTGCTTTCACCTCTGGCATCCCCGCAACCAAAGGAATGCAGATGGGACAAACAGCCTTGACGACGTAGTCTGAATGTCCAGATGTATTTAGCGGGACGCCCAGCGGCTGTGCCCAGGGCATGGCCAGCAAGGGCAGGGACAGCCCCCTGAGGCTCCTGGGCCCAGGGGCTGCCTCGGGGCCAGCAGCCCAAAGGCCTTCCTGGGAAGGATGCTGGGCGGAGGGCCGGCGGGCGGGGCTGCGCAGGGGGGGCCCCGTCACCCCCGTGTCACAGTGCCAGCACCCGGCAACGCAGCAGTCACCATGCCCCGGGGCAGCATAAAAGGGAGCACGCTCCCGCGTCGCGCTGCCATAGCTGGCCTGGGGGCAGCGCCAAGACGTGCGAGAGGAAGTCCTTGAGGAGGCGGTGGAATTACTTGGCGAGGGCTGAGGGAGGAAGGCCGGAGGGGGCTCGACGAGGCTGCTGGAGACGAGAAGAACCCCCAACAGCTGGAGGTTGGCGAGGCTGGCTGGCCTTTTCAGCTGGCTAGCAGTGGCAAGAGCAAGGGAATGGCTTCCTGAGGAGCACTGCAGAGCTCGCCATCCTCATCCCCTGCGGAGCCAGTGTCAGCAGCCGTGAGGAATGGGATGCAGAGATGTTGGCGGGGGTGCCGGTGCTTTGGAGCAGCCGCTGGTGCCTTGCCAGGCGCCGGAAGGATCGTTGTCCCCCAGATGGATCAGACCGGGGGCGTTTTTCCCCTCTGGGAAGGCCCTGAGGTGGCAGCAGGTGGAGGGAGAATCGGGGTTGGGCATCTGCTGGGAGGCGTGAGCAGCCTGCGGGCCGAGGAGGCAGGTCTTGCTCACGTGCTGAGGGAATAGCCCATGGCCGGCGACGCTGGGGTCAGGAAGGAATTTTGCCCCGGGGCAGAGTGGCTGTGGTGCCCGGGGGTTTTTTGCCTTCCTCTGCAGCATTGAGCATGAGCACTTGTCAGGGCTCCTCTGGGCCATTTTGGCTGGGTTACTGCCTGCTGCTCATGCACCACGAAGGTGGCCTCTCGTGCCCTGCAGCTGCGGGGAGGAAGGCTTTTTTTCCCCCCACGGTGGGCTAGCAAGTGTCCCCGGGGGTTTTTTGCCTTCCTCTGCAGCACTGAGCACGGCCCCGTGCCAGGGCTCCTTTGGGCCGTTTTGGCTAGGTGCCTGCTGCTCCTGCTCCACGAAGGTGGCCCTCGTGCCCCGCATGCGGGGGGAGGACGCTTTCTAGACTCCCGGGGCGGACGCCCAGGGTGGCCCCCCGGGGTTGCTTCTTCTCCTGCGTAGCATTGAGCGCAGCCCCTTGTCAGGGCTCCTCTGGGCCCTTTGGGCTCAGTTCTTGCCCGCTGGTCTTGCACCTGCGAGGCGCCCCTCGTGCCCTGGCGCGCCCTGGCTCTTTTGCCCATTGCAGGTTTGGAGCAGGAGCGAGCTCTGCTCTTGCCTTGGCTCCGTTTCCCGAGGTGTCCTTGCTTGTGCAAAACAGCCTGTGCTTGGAAGGGCTGCAGGCTTGCTGCACCATGCGGAGCTGCAGCTTTTCAGCTCTCCCTGCATGCGATGCAAGCGCAGGGCAGGCAGGAGAGCGCTTTTCATGCCTCCCTGGCCAAGCAGCACAGCGGAGCAAGTTTTGGAAGGCAAAAGGGGTGCTTGTCATCGACACGTGTCCTACTTGTGAAAATACCCCAGGGCACCACACCCCTCCTCTTCTTCTGCTTTTCGGTGTGTGGTCGGTAGCCATCCTCCTTCTTCAAGTTCTTCTGCACTGTTGAGAAACGAGGGACTGCTTGGCCTGTCTTCCTGCTGCTCCTTTCTGCAGCTTTCCTTTGCCAGACTGCAAGGCATGCTTTTTCAAACTAAACTAAAGAACACATCAGCCTGCTCCTGGCTGCACATGCGCATTGTGTTCATGCTTGTGAGCCTCGGCTCTGAAAGAGATTCAGCAAAATAGCCTAAAAGAGCCTAAACCAAAATAAGACCAAATACAATGAAACAAAATAATAAAAGAACAAACCGAAATAAAAACGCGTAAAGCAAGGTCAAATAAAATAAGATAAACCAACATAAAATAAAATCATAAGAAATAACCCCAAAGAAAATAGAATCAAATCAAATCCAATAACATCACAGGAAAGAAACGAAACTAAACTAACGTAAACCAACCTAACAAGACAGAAAATAAAATACAGTAAAATCAAGTCAAATCAACTGAAATCAAATCCTCTTTCTACTTGTATCCTTTTTGATTTGTGTCCTCGAAAGTGTTTCTGGAGCTGTAAACCCCCTGGCATTTCAGGCAAATAGTGGTCTCCTTGTTATTCGCCTCATCGTGAGTGCAGGGAATAGACTAGAGGTGAAGAGAAGAGAAGGGCTGAGTTGGAAGGGACCTGCAGCGATCCTTCCGGACTCTCTAGCTGAGGTGAAGACGACTAGCAGGAGCAAGGCAAAGGCTGAGAGGGCTGCCGTCACTTTCCGGAAAGGGATTGAGGGTGAAGGCCAAGGGAGGAGAAAAGCTCTTGAGTGCAAGGAAAAAGATGGTCAAGAAGAGAAAAGGATTTGGGACTTCTTTCCCAGAAGAAGACCTCAGCATAAGCAGGGGAGTAGCAAATGTGCCTTGGTGCATGGGTCAGGAACGGCGAGGCCATCCTGCACGTGCTCTCCGTCTCTGCCCAGTTCACGCCGAGGGAAGCAAAAGCCTTGCTTTCACCTCTGGCATCCCCGCAACCAAAGGAATGCAGATGGGACAAACAGCCTTGACGACGTAGTCTGAATGTCCAGATGTATTTAGTGGGACGCCCAGCAGCTGTGCCCAGGGCATGGCCAGCAAGGGCAGGGACAGCCCCCTGAGGCTCCTGGGCCCAGGGGCTGCCTCGGGGCCAGCAGCCCAAAGGCCTTCCTGGGAAGGATGCTGGGCGGAGGGCCGGCGGGCGGGGCTGCGCAGGGGGGGCCCCGTCACCCCCGTGTCACAGTGCCAGCACCCGGCAACGCAGCAGTCACCATGCCCCGGGGCAGCATAAAAGGGAGCACGCTCCCGCGTCGCGCTGCCATAGCTGGCCTGGGGGCAGCGCCAAGAGGTGCGAGAGGAAGTCCTTGAGGAGGCGGTGGAATTACTTGGCGAGGGCTGAGGGAGGAAGGCCGGAGGGGGCTCGACGAGGCTGCTGGAGACGAGAAGAACCCCCAACAGCTGGAGGTTGGTGAGGCTGGCTGGCCTTTTCAGCTGGCTAGCAGTGGCAAGAGCAAGGGAATGGCTTCCTGAGGAGCACTGCAGAGCTTGCCATCCTCATCCCCTGCGGAGCCAGTGTCAGCAGCCGTGAGGAATGGGATGCAGAGATGTTGGCGGGGGTGCCGGTGCTTTGGAGCAGCCGCTGGTGCCTTGCCAGGCGCCGGAAGGATCGTTGTCCCCCAGATGGATCAGACCGGGGGCGTTTTGCCCCTCTGGGAAGGCCCTGAGGTGGCAGCAGGTGGAGGGAGAATCGGGGTTGGGCATCTCCTGGGAGGCGTGAGCAGCCTGCGGGCCGAGGAGGCAGGTCTTGCTCACGTGCTGAGGGAATAGCCCATGGCCGGCGACGCTGGGGTCAGGAAGGAATTTTGCCCCGGGGCAGAGTGGCTGTGGTGCCCGGGGGTTTTTTGCCTTCCTCTGCAGCATTGAGCATGAGCACTTGTCAGGGCTCCTCTGGGCCATTTTGGCTGGGTTACTGCCTGCTGCTCATGCACCACGAAGGTGGCCTCTCGTGCCCTGCAGCTGCGGGGGGGAAGGCTTTTTTTCCCCCCACGGTGGGCTAGCAAGTGTCCCCGGGGGTTTTTTGCCTTCCTCTGCAGCACTGAGCACGGCCCCGTGCCAGGGCTCCTTTGGGCCGTTTTGGCTAGGTGCCTGCTGCTCCTGCTCCACGAAGGTGGCCCTCGTGCCCCGCATGCGGGGGGAGGACGCTTTCTAGACTCCCGGGGCGGACGCCCAGGGTGGCCCCCGGGGGTTGCTTCTTCTCCTGCGTAGCATTGAGCGCAGCCCCTTGTCAGGGCTCCTCTGGGCCCTTTGGGCTCAGTTCTTGCCCGCTGGTCTTGCACCTGCGAGGCGCCCCTCGTGCCCTGGCGCTCCCTGGCTCTTTTGCCCATTGCAGGTTTGGAGCAGGAGCGAGCTCTGCTCTTGCCTTGGCTGCGTTTCCCGAGGTGTCCTTGCTTGTGCAAAACAGCCTGTGCTTGGAAGGGCTGCAGGCTTGCTGCACCATGCGGAGCTGCAGCTTTTCAGCTCTCCCTGCATGCGATGCAAGCGCAGGGCAGGCAGGAGAGCGCTTTTCATGCCTCCCTGGCCAAGCAGCACAGCGGAGCAAGTTTTGGAAGGCAAAAGGGGTGCTTGTCATCGACACGTGTCCTACTTGTGAAAATAGCCCAGGGCAGCACACCCCTCCTCTTCTTCTGCTTTTCGGTGTGTGGTCGGTCCCCATCCTCCTTCTTCAAGTTCTTCTGCACTGTTGAGAAACGAGGGACTGCTTGGCCTGTCTTCCTGCTGCTCCTTTCTGCAGCTTTCCTTTGCCAGACTGCAAGGCATGCTTTTTCAAACTAAACTGAACAACACATCAGCCTGCTCCTGGCTGCACATGCGCATTGTGTTCATGCTTGTGAGCCTCGGCTCTGAAAGAGATTCAGCAAAATAGCCTAAAAGAGCCTAAACCAAAATAAGACCAAATAAAATGAAACAAAATAATAAAAGAACAAACCGAAATAAAAACGCGTAAAGCAAGGTCAAATAAAATAAGATAAACCAACATAAAATAAAATCATAAGAAATAACCCCAAAGAAAATAGAATCAAATCAAATCCAATAACATCACAGGAAAGAAACGAAACTAAACTAACGTAAACCAACCTAACAAGACAGAAAATAAAATGAAGTAAAATCAAGTCAAATCAACTGAAATCAAATCCTCTTTCTACTTGTATCCTTTTTGATTTGTGTCCTCGAAAGTGTTTCTGGAGCTGTAAACCCCCTGGCATTTCAGGCAAACAGTGGTCTCCCTGTTATTCGCCTCATCGTGAGTGCAGGGAATAGAACACAAGTGAAGAGAAGAGAAGGGCTGAGTTGGAAGGGACCTGCAGCGATTCTTCCGGACTCTCTAGCTGAGGTGAAGACGACTAGCAGGAGCAAGGCAAAGGCTGAGAGGGCTGCCGTCACTTTCCGGAAAGGGATTGAGGGTGAAGGCCAAGGGAGGACAAAAGCTCTTGAGTGCAAGGAAAAAGATGGTCAAGAAGAGAAAAGGATTTGGGACTTCTTTCCCAGAAGAAGACCTCAGCATAAGCAGGGGAGTAGCAAATGTGCCTTGGTGCATGGGTCAGGAACGGCGAGGCCATCCTGCACGTGCTCTCCGTCTCTGCCCAGTTCACGCCGAGGGAAGCAAAAGCCTTGCTTTCACCTCTGGCATCCCCGCAACCAAAGGAATGCAGATGGGACAAACAGCCTTGACGACGTAGTCTGAATGTCCAGATGTATTTAGTGGGACGCCCAGCAGCTGTGCCCAGGGCATGGCCAGCAAGGGCAGGGACAGCCCCCTGAGGCTCCTGGGCCCAGGGGCTGCCTCGGGGCCAGCAGCCCAAAGGCCTTCCTGGGAAGGATGCTGGGCGGAGGGCCGGCGGGCGGGGCTGCGCAGGGGGGGCCCCGTCACCCCCGTGTCACAGTGCCAGCACCCGGCAACGCAGCAGTCACCATGCCCCGGGGCAGCATAAAAGGGAGCACGCTCCCGCGTCGCGCTGCCATAGCTGGCCTGGGGGCAGCGCCAAGAGGTGCGAGAGGAAGTCCTTGAGGAGGCGGTGGAATTACTTGGCGAGGGCTGAGGGAGGAAGGCCGGAGGGGGCTCGACGAGGCTGCTGGAGACGAGAAGAACCCCCAACAGCTGGAGGTTGGTGAGGCTGGCTGGCCTTTTCAGCTGGCTAGCAGTGGCAAGAGCAAGGGAATGGCTTCCTGAGGAGCACTGCAGAGCTCGCCATCCTCATCCCCTGCGGAGCCAGTGTCAGCAGCCGTGAGGAATGGGATGCAGAGATGTTGGCGGGGGTGCCGGTGCTTTGGAGCAGCCGCTGGTGCCTTGCCAGGCGCCGGAAGGATCGTTGTCCCCCAGATGGATCAGACCGGGGGCATTTTGCCCCTCTGGGAAGGCCCTGAGGTGGCAGCAGGTGGAGGGAGAATCGGGGTTGGGCATCTCCTGGGAGGCGTGAGCAGCCTGCGGGCCGAGGAGGCAGGTCTTGCTCACGTGCTGAGGGAATAGCCCATGGCCGGCGACGCTGGGGTCAGGAAGGAATTTTGCCCCGGGGCAGAGTGGCTGTGGTGCCCGGGGGTTTTTTGCCTTCCTCTGCAGCATTGAGCATGAGCACTTGTCAGGGCTCCTCTGGGCCATTTTGGCTGGGTTACTGCCTGCTGCTCATGCACCACGAAGGTGGCCTCTCGTGCCCTGCAGCTGCGGGGAGGAAGGCTTTTTTTCCCCCCACGGTGGGCTAGCAAGTGTCCCCGGGGGTTTTTTGCCTTCCTCTGCAGCACTGAGCACGGCCCCGTGCCAGGGCTCCTTTGGGCCGTTTTGGCTAGGTGCCTGCTGCTCCTGCTCCACGAAGGTGGCCCTCGTGCCCCGCATGCGGGGGGAGGACGCTTTCTAGACTCCCGGGGCGGACGCCCAGGGTGGCCCCCGGGGGTTGCTTCTTCTCCTGTGTAGCATTGAGCGCAGCCCCTTGTCAGGGCTCCTCTGGGCCCTTTGGGCTCAGTTCTTGCCCGCTGCTCTTGCACCTGCGAGGCGCCCCTCGTGCCCTGGCGCTCCCTGGCTCTTTTGCCCATTGCAGGTTTGGAGCAGGAGCGAGCTCTGCTCTTGCCTTGGCTGCGTTTCCCGAGGTGTCCTTGCTTGTGCAAAACAGCCTGTGCTTGGAAGGGCTGCAGGCTTGCTGCACCATGCGGAGCTGCAGCTTTTCAGCTCTCCCTGCATGCGATGCAAGCGCAGGGCAGGCAGGAGAGCGCTTTTCATGCCTCCCTGGCCAAGCAGCACAGCGGAGCAAGTTTTGGAAGGCAAAAGGGGTGCTTGTCATCGACACGTGTCCTACTTGTGAAAATAGCCCAGGGCAGCACACCCCTCCTCTTCTGCTGCTTTTCGGTGTGTGGTCGGTCCCCATCCTCCTTCTTCAAGTTCTTCTGCACTGTTGAGAAACGAGGGACTGCTTGGCCTGTCTTCCTGCTGCTCCTTTCTGCAGCTTTCCTTTGCCAGACTGCAAGGCATGCTTTTTCAAACTAAACTGAACAACACATCAGCCTGCTCCTGGCTGCACATGCGCATTGTGTTCATGCTTGTGAGCCTCGGCTCTGAAAGAGATTCAGCAAAATAGCCTAAAAGAGCCTAAACCAAAATAAGACCAAATAAAATGAAACAAAATAATAAAAGAACAAACCGAAATAAAAACGCGTAAAGCAAGGTCAAATAAAATAAGATAAACCAACATAAAATAAAATCATAAGAAATAACCCCAAAGAAAATAGAATCAAATCAAATCCAATAACATCACAGGAAAGAAACGAAACTAAACTAACATAAACCAACCTAACAAGACAGAAAATAAAATGAAGTAAAATCAAGTCAAATCAACTGAAATCAAATCCTCTTTCTACTTGTATCCTTTTTGATTTGTGTCCTCGAAAGTGTTTCTGGAGCTGTAAACCCCCTGGCATTTCAGGCAAACAGTGGTCTCCCTGTTATTCGCCTCATCGTGAGTGCAGGGAATAGAACACAAGTGAAGAGAAGAGAAGGGCTGAGTTGGAAGGGACCTGCAGCGATCCTTCCGGACTCTCTAGCTGAGGTGAAGACGACTAGCAGGAGCAAGGCAAAGGCTGAGAGGGCTGCCGTCACTTTCCGGAAAGGGATTGAGGGTGAAGGCCAAGGGAGGAGAAAAGCTCTTGAGTGCAAGGAAAAAGATGGTCAAGAAGAGAAAAGGATTTGGGACTTCTTTCCCAGAAGAAGACCTCAGCATAAGCAGGGGAGTAGCAAATGTGCCTTGGTGCATGGGTCAGGAACGGCGAGGCCATCCTGCACGTGCTCTCCGTCTCTGCCCAGTTCACGCCGAGGGAAGCAAAAGCCTTGCTTTCACCTCTGGCATCCCCGCAACCAAAGGAATGCAGATGGGACAAACAGCCTTGACGACGTAGTCTGAATGTCCAGATGTATTTAGCGGGACGCCCAGCAGCTGTGCCCAGGGCATGGCCAGCAAGGGCAGGGACAGCCCCCTGAGGCTCCTGGGCCCAGGGGCTGCCTCGGGGCCAGCAGCCCAAAGGCCTTCCTGGGAAGGATGCTGGGCGGAGGGCCGGCGGGCGGGGCTGCGCAGGGGGGGCCCCGTCACCCCCGTGTCACAGTGCCAGCACCCGGCAACGCAGCAGTCACCATGCCCCGGGGCAGCATAAAAGGGAGCACGCTCCCGCGTCGCGCTGCCATAGCTGGCCTGGGGGCAGCGCCAAGACGTGCGAGAGGAAGTCCTTGAGGAGGCGGTGGAATTACTTGGCGAGGGCTGAGGGAGGAAGGCCGGAGGGGGCTCGACGAGGCTGCTGGAGACGAGAAGAACCCCCAACAGCTGGAGGTTGGTGAGGCTGGCTGGCCTTTTCAGCTGGCTAGCAGTGGCAAGAGCAAGGGAACGGCTTCCTGAGGAGCACTGCAGAGCTCGCCATCCTCATCCCCTGCGGAGCCAGTGTCAGCAGCCGTGAGGAATGGGATGCAGAGATGTTGGCGGGGGTGCCGGTGCTTTGGAGCAGCCGCTGGTGCCTTGCCAGGCGCCGGAAGGATCGTTGTCCCCCAGATGGATCAGACCGGGGGCGTTTTGCCCCTCTGGGAAGGCCCTGAGGTGGCAGCAGGTGGAGGGAGAATCGGGGTTGGGCATCTCCTGGGAGGCGTGAGCAGCCTGCGGGCCGAGGAGGCAGGTCTTGCTCACGTGCTGAGGGAATAGCCCATGGCCGGCGACGCTGGGGTCAGGAAGGAATTTTGCCCCGGGGCAGAGTGGCTCTGGTGCCCGGGGGTTTTTTGCCTTCCTCTGCAGCATTGAGCATGAGCACTTGTCAGGGCTCCTCTGGGCCATTTTGGCTGGGTTACTGCCTGCTGCTCATGCACCACGAAGGTGGCCTCTCGTGCCCTGCAGCTGCGGGGAGGAAGGCTTTTTTTCCCCCCACGGTGGGCTAGCAAGTGTCCCCGGGGGTTTTTTGCCTTCCTCTGCAGCACTGAGCACGGCCCCTTGCCAGGGCTCCTTTGGGCCGTTTTGGCTAGGTGCCTGCTGCTCCTGCTCCACGAAGGTGGCCCTCGTGCCCCACATGCGGGGGGAGGACGCTTTCTAGACTCCCGGGGCGGACGCCCAGGGTGGCCCCCGGGGGTTGCTTCTTCTCCTGCGTAGCATTGAGCGCAGCCCCTTGTCAGGGCTCCTCTGGGCCCTTTGGGCTCAGTTCTTGCCCGCTGCTCTTGCACCTGCGAGGCGCCCCTCGTGCCCTGGCGCTCCCTGGCTCTTTTGCCCATTGCAGGTTTGGAGCAGGAGCGAGCTCTGCTCTTGCCTTGGCTCCGTTTCCCGAGGTGTCCTTGCTTGTGCAAAACAGCCTGTGCTTGGAAGGGCTGCAGGCTTGCTGCACCATGCGGAGCTGCAGCTTTTCAGCTCTCCCTGCATGCGATGCAAGCGCAGGGCAGGCAGGAGAGCGCTTTTCATGCCTCCCTGGCCAAGCAGCACAGCGGAGCAAGTTTTGGAAGGCAAAAGGGGTGCTTGTCATCGACACGTGTCCTACTTGTGAAAATACCCCAGGGCACCACACCCCTCCTCTTCTTCTGCTTTTCGGTGTGTGGTCGGTAGCCATCCTCCTTCTTCAAGTTCTTCTGCACTGTTGAGAAACGAGGGACTGCTTGGCCTGTCTTCCTGCTGCTCCTTTCTGCAGCTTTGCTTTGCCAGACTGCAAGGGATGCTTTTTCAAACTAAACTAAAGAACACATCAGCCTGCTCCTGGCTGCACATGCGCATTGTGTTCATGCTTGTGAGCCTCGGCTCTGAAAGAGATTCAGCAAAATAGCCTAAAAGAGCCTAAACCAAAATAAGACCAAATAAAATGAAACAAAATAATAAAAGAACAAACCGAAATAAAAACGCGTAAAGCAAGGTCAAATAAAATAAGATAAACCAACATAAAATAAAATCATAAGAAATAACCCCAAAGAAAATAGAATCAAATCAAATCCAATAACATCACAGGAAAGAAACGAAACTAAACTAACATAAACCAACCTAACAAGACAGAAAATAAAATGAATTAAAATCAAGTCAAATCAACTGAAATCAAATCCTCTTTCTACTTGTATCCTTTTTGATTTGTGTCCTCGAAAGTGTTTCTGGAGCTGTAAACCCCCTGGCATTTCAGGCAAACAGTGGTCTCCCTGTTATTCGCCTCATCGTGAGTGCAGGGAATAGAACACAAGTGAAGAGAAGAGAAGGGCTGAGTTGGAAGGGACCTGCAGCGATCCTTCCGGACTCTCTAGCTGAGGTGAAGACGACTAGCAGGAGCAAGGCAAAGGCTGAGAGGGCTGCCGTCACTTTCCGGAAAGGGATTGAGGGTGAAGGCCAAGGGAGGAGAAAAGCTCTTGAGTGCAAGGAAAAAGATGGTCAAGAAGAGAAAAGGATTTGGGACTTCTTTCCCAGAAGAAGACCTCAGCATAAGCAGGGGAGTAGCAAATGTGCCTTGGTGCATGGGTCAGGAACGGCGAGGCCATCCTGCACGTGCTCTCCGTCTCTGCCCAGTTCACGCCGAGGGAAGCAAAAGCCTTGCTTTCACCTCTGGCATCCCCGCAACCAAAGGAATGCAGATGGGACAAACAGCCTTGACGACGTAGTCTGAATGTCCAGATGTATTTAGCAGGACGCCCAGCAGCTGTGCCCAGGGCATGGCCAGCAAGGGCAGGGACAGCCCCCTGAGGCTCCTGGGCCCAGGGGCTGCCTCGGGGCCAGCAGCCCAAAGGCCTTCCTGGGAAGGATGCTGGGCGGAGGGCCGGCGGGCGGGGCTGCGCAGGGGGGGCCCCGTCACCCCCGTGTCACAGTGCCAGCACCCGGCAACGCAGCAGTCACCATGCCCCGGGGCAGCATAAAAGGGAGCGCGCTCCCGCGTCGCGCTGCCATAGCTGGCCTGGGGGCAGCGCCAAGAGGTGCGAGAGGAAGTCCTTGAGGAGGCGGTGGAATTACTTGGCGAGGGCTGAGGGAGGAAGGCCGGAGGGGGCTCGACGAGGCTGCTGGAGACGAGAAGAACCCCCAACAGCTGGAGGTTGGTGAGGCTGGCTGGCCTTTTCAGCTGGCTAGCAGTGGCAAGAGCAAGGGAATGGCTTCCTGAGGAGCACTGCAGAGCTCGCCATCCTCATCCCCTGCGGAGCCAGTGTCAGCAGCCGTGAGGAATGGGATGCAGAGATGTTGGCGGGGGTGCCGGTGCTTTGGAGCAGCCGCTGGTGCCTTGCCAGGCGCCGGAAGGATCGTTGTCCCCCAGATGGATCAGACCGGGGGCGTTTTGCCCCTCTGGGAAGGCCCTGAGGTGGCAGCAGGTGGAGAGAGAATCGGGGTTGGGCATCTCCTGGGAGGCGTGAGCAGCCTGCGGGCCGAGGAGGCAGGTCTTGCTCACGTGCTGAGGGAATAGCCCATGGCCGGCGACGCTGGGGTCAGGAAGGAATTTTGCCCCGGGGCAGAGTGGCTGTGGTGCCCGGGGGTTTTTTGCTTTCCTCTGCAGCATTGAGCATGAGCACTTGTCAGGGCTCCTCTGGGCCATTTTGGCTGGGTTACTGCCTGCTGCTCATGCACCACGAAGGTGGCCTCTCGTGCCCTGCAGCTGCGGGGAGGAAGGCTTTTTTTCCCCCCACGGTGGGCTAGCAAGTGTCCCCGGGGGTTTTTTGCCTTCCTCTGCAGCACTGAGCACGGCCCCGTGCCAGGGCTCCTTTGGGCCGTTTTGGCTAGGTGCCTGCTGCTCCTGCTCCACGAAGCTGGCCCTCGTGCCCCGCATGCGGGGGGAGGACGCTTTCTAGACTCCCGGGGCGGACGCCCAGGGTGGCCCCCGGGGGTTGCTTCTTCTCCTGCGTAGCATTGAGCGCAGCCCCTTGTCAGGGCTCCTCTGGGCCCTTTGGGCTCAGTTCTTGCCCGCTGCTCTTGCACCTGCGAGGCGCCCCTCGTGCCCTGGCGCTCCCTGGCTCTTTTGCCCATTGCAGGTTTGGAGCAGGAGCGAGCTCTGCTCTTGCCTTGGCTCCGTTTCCCGAGGTGTCCTTGCTTGTGCAAAACAGCCTGTGCTTGGAAGGGCTGCAGGCTTGCTGCACCATGCGGAGCTGCAGCTTTTCAGCTCTCCCTGCATGCGATGCAAGCGCAGGGCAGGCAGGAGAGCGCTTTTCATGCCTCCCTGGCCAAGCAGCACAGCGGAGCAAGTTTTGGAAGGCAAAAGGGGTGCTTGTCATCGACACGTGTCCTACTTGTGAAAATAGCCCAGGGCAGCACACCCCTCCTCTTCTTCTGCTTTTCGGTGTGTGGTCGGTAGCCATCCTCCTTCTTCAAGTTCTTCTGCACTGTTGAGAAACGAGGGACTGCTTGGCCTGTCTTCCTGCTGCTCCTTTCTGCAGCTTTCCTTTGCCAGACTGCAAGGCATGCTTTTTCAAACTAAACTAAAGAACACATCAGCCTGCTCCTGGCTGCACATGCGCATTGTGTTCATGCTTGTGAGCCTCGGCTCTGAAAGAGATTCAGCAAAATAGCCTAAAAGAGCCTAAACCAAAATAAGACCAAATAAAATGAAACAAAATAATAAAAGAACAAACCGAAATAAAAACGCGTAAAGCAAGGTCAAATAAAATAAGATAAACCAACATAAAATAAAATCATAAGAAATAACCCCAAAGAAAATAGAATCAAATCAAATCCAATAACATCACAGGAAAGAAACGAAACTAAACTAACATAAACCAACCTAACAAGACAGAAAATAAAATGAAGTAAAATCAAGTCAAATCAACTGAAATCAAATCCTCTTTCTACTTGTATCCTTTTTGATTTGTGTCCTCGAAAGTGTTTCTGGAGCTGTAAACCCCCTGGCATTTCAGGCAAATAGTGGTCTCCTTGTTATTCGCCTCATCGTGAGTGCAGGGAATAGACTAGAGGTGAAGAGAAGAGAAGGGCTGAGTTGGAAGGGACCTGCAGCGATCCTTCCGGACTCTCTAGCTGAGGTGAAGACGACTAGCAGGAGCAAGGCAAAGGCTGAGAGGGCTGCCGTCACTTTCCGGAAAGGGATTGAGGGTGAAGGCCAAGGGAGGAGAAAAGCTCTTGAGTGCAAGGAAAAAGATGGTCAAGAAGAGAAAAGGATTTGGGACTTCTTTCCCAGAAGAAGACCTCAGCATAAGCAGGGGAGTAGCAAATGTGCCTTGGTGCATGGGTCAGGAACGGCGAGGCCATCCTGCACGTGCTCTCCGTCTCTGCCCAGTTCACGCCGAGGGAAGCAAAAGCCTTGCTTTCACCTCTGGCATCCCCGCAACCAAAGGAATGCAGATGGGACAAACAGCCTTGACGACGTAGTCTGAATGTCCAGATGTATTTAGCGGGACGCCCAGCAGCTGTGCCCAGGGCATGGCCAGCAAGGGCAGGGACAGCCCCCTGAGGCTCCTGGGCCCAGGGGCTGCCTCGGGGCCAGCAGCCCAAAGGCCTTCCTGGGAAGGATGCTGGGCGGAGGGCCGGCGGGCGGGGCTGCGCAGGGGGGGCCCCGTCACCCCCGTGTCACAGTGCCAGCACCCGGCAACGCAGCAGTCACCATGCCCCGGGGCAGCATAAAAGGGAGCACGCTCCCGCGTCGCGCTGCCATAGCTGGCCTGGGGGCAGCGCCAAGACGTGCGAGAGGAAGTCCTTGAGGAGGCGGTGGAATTACTTGGCGAGGGCTGAGGGAGGAAGGCCGGAGGGGGCTCGACGAGGCTGCTGGAGACGAGAAGAACCCCCAACAGCTGGAGGTTGGTGAGGCTGGCTGGCCTTTTCAGCTGGCTAGCAGTGGCAAGAGCAAGGGAATGGCTTCCTGAGGAGCACTGCAGAGCTCGCCATCCTCATCCCCTGCGGAGCCAGTGTCAGCAGCCGTGAGGAATGGGATGCAGAGATGTTGGCGGGGGTGCCGGTGCTTTGGAGCAGCCGCTGGTGCCTTGCCAGGCGCCGGAAGGATCGTTGTCCCCCAGATGGATCAGACCGGGGGCGTTTTGCCCCTCTGGGAAGGCCCTGAGGTGGCAGCAGGTGGAGGGAGAATCGGGGTTGGGCATCTCCTGGGAGGCGTGAGCAGCCTGCGGGCCGAGGAGGCAGGTCTTGCTCACGTGCTGAGGGAATAGCCCATGGCCGGCGACGCTGGGGTCAGGAAGGAATTTTGCCCCGGGGCAGAGTGGCTGTGGTGCCCGGGGGTTTTTTGCCTTCCTCTGCAGCATTGAGCATGAGCACTTGTCAGGGCTCCTCTGGGCCATTTTGGCTGGGTTACTGCCTGCTGCTCATGCACCACGAAGGTGGCCTCTCGTGCCCTGCAGCTGCGGGGAGGAAGGCTTTTTTTCCCCCCACGGTGGGCTAGCAAGTGTCCCCGGGGGTTTTTTGTCTTCCTCTGCAGCACTGAGCACGGCCCCGTGCCAGGGCTCCTTTGGGCCGTTTTGGCTAGGTGCCTGCTGCTCCTGCTCCACGAAGGTGGCCCTCATGCCCCGCATGCGGGGGGAGGACGCTTTCTAGACTCCCGGGGCGGACGCCCAGGGTGGCCCCCGGGGGTTGCTGCTTCTCCTGCGTAGCATTGAGCGCAGCCCCTTGTCAGGGCTCCTCTGGGCCCTTTGGGCTCAGTTCTTGCCCGCTGCTCTTGCACCTGCGAGGCGCCCCTCGTGCCCTGGCGCTCCCTGGCTCTTTTGCCCATTGCAGGTTTGGAGCAGGAGCGAGCTCTGCTCTTGCCTTGGCTCCGTTTCCCGAGGTGTCCTTGCTTGTGCAAAACAGCCTGTGCTTGGAAGGGCTGCAGGCTTGCTGCACCATGCGGAGCTGCAGCTTTTCAGCTCTCCCTGCATGCGATGCAAGCGCAGGGCAGGCAGGAGAGCGCTTTTCATGCCTCCCTGGCCAAGCAGCACAGCGGAGCAAGTTTTGGAAGGCAAAAGGGGTGCTTGTCATCGACACGTGTCCTACTTGTGAAAATACCCCAGGGCACCACACCCCTCCTCTTCTTCTGCTTTTCGGTGTGTGGTCGGTAGCCATCCTCCTTCTTCAAGTTCTTCTGCACTGTTGAGAAACGAGGGACTGCTTGGCCTGTCTTCCTGCTGCTCCTTTCTGCAGCTTTCCTTTGCCAGACTGCAAGGGATGCTTTTTCAAACTAAACTAAAGAACACATCAGCCTGCTCCTGGCTGCACATGCGCATTGTGTTCATGCTTGTGAGCCTCGGCTCTGAAAGAGATTCAGCAAAATAGCCTAAAAGAGCCTAAACCAAAATAAGACCAAATAAAATGAAACAAAATAATAAAAGAACAAACCGAAATAAAAACGCGTAAAGCAAGGTCAAATAAAATAAGATAAACCAACATAAAATAAAATCATAAGAAATAACCCCAAAGAAAATAGAATCAAATCAAATCCAATAACATCACAGGAAAGAAACGAAACTAAACTAACATAAACCAACCTAACAAGACAGAAAATAAAATGAAGTAAAATCAAGTCAAATCAACTGAAATCAAATCCTCTTTCTACTTGTATCCTTTTTGATTTGTGTCCTCGAAAGTGTTTCTGGAGCTGTAAACCCCCTGGCATTTCAGGCAAATAGTGGTCTCCTTGTTATTCGCCTCATCGTGAGTGCAGGGAATAGACTAGAGGTGAAGAGAAGAGAAGGGCTGAGTTGGAAGGGACCTGCAGCGATCCTTCCGGACTCTCTAGCTGAGGTGAAGACGACTAGCAGGAGCAAGGCAAAGGCTGAGAGGGCTGCCGTCACTTTCCGGAAAGGGATTGAGGGTGAAGGCCAAGGGAGGAGAAAAGCTCTTGAGTGCAAGGAAAAAGATGGTCAAGAAGAGAAAAGGATTTGGGACTTCTTTCCCAGAAGAAGACCTCAGCATAAGCAGGGGAGTAGCAAATGTGCCTTGGTGCATGGGTCAGGAACGGCGAGGCCATCCTGCACGTGCTCTCCGTCTCTGCCCAGTTCACGCCGAGGGAAGCAAAAGCCTTGCTTTCACCTCTGGCATCCCCGCAACCAAAGGAATGCAGATGGGACAAACAGCCTTGACGACGTAGTCTGAATGTCCAGATGTATTTAGTGGGACGCCCAGCAGCTGTGCCCAGGGCATGGCCAGCAAGGGCAGGGACAGCCCCCTGAGGCTCCTGGGCCCAGGGGCTGCCTCGGGGCCAGCAGCCCAAAGGCCTTCCTGGGAAGGATGCTGGGCGGAGGGCCGGCGGGCGGGGCTGCGCAGGGGGGGCCCCGTCACCCCCGTGTCACAGTGCCAGCACCCGGCAACGCAGCAGTCACCATGCCCCGGGGCAGCATAAAAGGGAGCACGCTCCCGCGTCGCGCTGCCATAGCTGGCCTGGGGGCAGCGCCAAGACGTGTGAGAGGAAGTCCTTGAGGAGGCGGTGGAATTACTTGGCGAGGGCTGAGGGAGGAAGGCCGGAGGGGGCTCGACGAGGCTGCTGGAGACGAGAAGAACCCCCAACAGCTGGAGGTTGGTGAGGCTGGCTGGCCTTTTCAGCTGGCTAGCAGTGGCAAGAGCAAGGGAATGGCTTCCTGAGGAGCACTGCAGAGCTCGCCATCCTCATCCCCTGCGGAGCCAGTGTCAGCAGCCGTGAGGAATGGGATGCAGAGATGTTGGCGGGGGTGCCGGTGCTTTGGAGCAGCCGCTGGTGCCTTGCCAGGCGCCGGAAGGATCGTTGTCCCCCAGATGGATCAGGCCGGGGGCGTTTTGCCCCTCTGGGAAGGCCCTGAGGTGGCAGCAGGTGGAGGGAGAATCGGGGTTGGGCATCTCCTGGGAGGCGTGAGCAGCCTGCGGGCCGAGGAGGCAGGTCTTGCTCACGTGCTGAGGGAATAGCCCATGGCCGGCGACGCTGGGGTCAGGAAGGAATTTTCCCCCGGGGCAGATTGGCTGTGGTGCCCGGGGGTTTTTTGCCTTCCTCTGCAGCATTGAGCATGAGCACTTGTCAGGGCTCCTCTGGGCCATTTTGGCTGGGTTACTGCCTGCTGCTCATGCACCACGAAGGTGGCCTCTCGTGCCCTGCAGCTGCGGGGAGGAAGGCTTTTTTTCCCCCCACGGTGGGCTAGCAAGTGTCCCCGGGGGTTTTTTGCCTTCCTCTGCAGCACTGAGCACGGCCCCGTGCCAGGGCTCCTTTGGGCCGTTTTGGCTAGGTGCCTGCTGCTCCTGCTCCACAAAGGTGGCCCTCGTGCCCCGCATGCGGGGGGAGGACGCTTTCTAGACTCCCGGGGCGGACGCCCAGGGTGGCCCCCCGGGGTTGCTTCTTCTCCTGCGTAGCATTGGGCGCAGCCCCTTGTCAGGGCTCCTCTGGGCCCTTTGGGCTCAGTTCTTGCCCGCTGCTCTTGCACCTGCGAGGCGCCCCTCATGCCCTGGCGCTCCCTGGCTCTTTTGCCCATTGCAGGTTTGGAGCAGGAGCGAGCTCTGCTCTTGCCTTGGCTGCGTTTCCCGAGGTGTCCTTGCTTGTGCAAAACAGCCTGTGCTTGGAAGGGCTGCAGGCTTGCTGCACCATGCGGAGCTGCAGCTTTTCAGCTCTCCCTGCATGCGATGCAAGCGCAGGGCAGGCAGGAGAGCGCTTTTCATGCCTCCCTGGCCAAGCAGCACAGCGGAGCAAGTTTTGGAAGGCAAAAGGGGTGCTTGTCATCGACACGTGTCCTACTTGTGAAAATAGCCCAGGGCAGCACACCCCTCCTCTTCTTCTACTTTTCGGTGTGTGGTCGGTACCCATCCTCCTTCTTCAAGTTCTTCTGCACTGTTGAGAAACGAGGGACTGCTTGGCCTGTCTTCCTGCTGCTCCTTTCTGCAGCTTTCCTTTGCCAGACTGCAAGGGATGCTTTTTCAAACTAAACTAAAGAACACATCAGCCTGCTCCTGGCTGCACATGCGCATTGTGTTCATGCTTGTGAGCCTCGGCTCTGAAAGAGATTCAGCAAAATAGCCTAAAAGAGCCTAAACCAAAATAAGACCAAATAAAATGAAACAAAATAATAAAAGAACAAACCGAAATAAAAACGCGTAAAGCAAGGTCAAATAAAATAAGATAAACCAACATAAAATAAAATCATAAGAAATAACCCCAAAGAAAATAGAATCAAATCAAATCCAATAACATCACAGGAAAGAAACGAAACTAAACTAACATAAACCAACCTAACAAGACAGAAAATAAAATGAAGTAAAATCAAGTCAAATCAACTGAAATCAAATCCTCTTTCTACTTGTATCCTTTTTGATTTGTGTCCTCGAAAGTGTTTCTGGAGCTGTAAACCCCCTGGCATTTCAGGCAAATAGTGGTCTCCTTGTTATTCGCCTCATCGTGAGTGCAGGGAATAGACTAGAGGTGAAGAGAAGAGAAGGGCTGAGTTGGAAGGGACCTGCAGCGATCCTTCCGGACTCTCTAGCTGAGGTGAAGACGACTAGCAGGAGCAAGGCAAAGGCTGAGAGGGCTGCCGTCACTTTCCGGAAAGGGATTGAGGGTGAAGGCCAAGGGAGGAGAAAAGCTCTTGAGTGCAAGGAAAAAGATGGTCAAGAAGAGAAAAGGATTTGGGACTTCTTTCCCAGAAGAAGACCTCAGCATAAGCAGGGGAGTAGCAAATGTGCCTTGGTGCATGGGTCAGGAACGGCGAGGCCATCCTGCACGTGCTCTCCGTCTCTGCCCAGTTCACGCCGAGGGAAGCAAAAGCCTTGCTTTCACCTCTGGCATCCCCACAACCAAAGGAATGCAGATGGGACAAACAGCCTTGACGACGTAGTCTGAATGTCCAGATGTATTTAGCGGGACGCCCAGCAGCTGTGCCCAGGGCATGGCCAGCAAGGGCAGGGACAGCCCCCTGAGGCTCCTGGGCCCAGGGGCTGCCTCGGGGCCAGCAGCCCAAAGGCCTTCCTGGGAAGGATGCTGGGCGGAGGGCCGGCGGGCGGGGCTGCGCAGGGGGGGCCCCGTCACCCCCGTGTCACAGTGCCAGCACCCGGCAACGCAGCAGTCACCATGCCCCGGGGCAGCATAAAAGGGAGCACGCTCCCGCGTCGCGCTGCCATAGCTGGCCTGGGGGCAGCGCCAAGACGTGCGAGAGGAAGTCCTTGAGGAGGCGGTGGAATTACTTGGCGAGGGCTGAGGGAGGAAGGCCGGAGGGGGCTCGACGAGGCTGCTGGAGACGAGAAGAACCCCCAACAGCTGGAGGTTGGTGAGGCTGGCTGGCCTTTTCAGCTGGCTAGCAGTGGCAAGAGCAAGGGAATGGCTTCCTGAGGAGCACTGCAGAGCTCGCCATCCTCATCCCCTGCGGAGCCAGTGTCAGCAGCCGTGAGGAATGGGATGCAGAGATGTTGGCGGGGGTGCCGGTGCTTTGGAGCAGCCGCTGGTGCCTTGCCAGGCGCCGGAAGGATCGTTGTCCCCCAGATGGATCAGACCGGGGGCGTTTTGCCCCTCTGGGAAGGCCCTGAGGTGGCAGCAGGTGGAGGGAGAATCGGGGTTGGGCATCTCCTGGGAGGCGTGAGCAGCCTGCGGGCCGAGGAGGCAGGTCTTGCTCACGTGCTGAGGGAATAGCCCATGGCCGGCGACGCTGGGGTCAGGAAGGAATTTTGCCCCGGGGCAGAGTGGCTGTGGTGCCCGGGGGTTTTTTGCCTTCCTCTGCAGCATTGAGCATGAGCACTTGTCAGGGCTCCTCTGGGCCATTTTGGCTGGGTTACTGCCTGCTGCTCATGCACCACGAAGGTGGCCTCTCGTGCCCTGCAGTTGCGGGGAGGAAGGCTTTTTTTCCCCCCATGGTGGGCTAGCAAGTGTCCCCGGGGGTTTTTTGCCTTCCTCTGCAGCACTGAGCACGGCCCCGTGCCAGGGCTCCTTTGGGCCGTTTTGGCTAGGTGCCTGCTGCTCCTGCTCCACGAAGCTGGCCCTCGTGCCCCGCATGCGGGGGGAGGACGCTTTCTAGACTCCCGGGGCGGACGCCCAGGGTGGCCCCCGGGGGTTGCTTCTTCTCCTGCGTAGCATTGAGCGCAGCCCCTTGTCAGGGCTCCTCTGGGCCCTTTGGGCTCAGTTCTTGCCCGCTGCTCTTGCACCTGCGAGGCGCCCCTCGTGCCCTGGCGCTCCCTGGCTCTTTTGCCCATTGCAGGTTTGGAGCAGGAGCGAGCTCTGCTCTTGCCTTGGCTCCGTTTCCCGAGGTGTCCTTGCTTGTGCAAAACAGCCTGTGCTTGGAAGGGCTGCAGGCTTGCTGCACCATGCGGAGCTGCAGCTTTTCAGCTCTCCCTGCATGCGATGCAAGCGCAGGGCAGGCAGGAGAGCGCTTTTCATGCCTCCCTGGCCAAGCAGCACAGCGGAGCAAGTTTTGGAAGGCAAAAGGGGTGCTTGTCATCGACACGTGTCCTACTTGTGAAAATAGCCCAGGGCACCACACCCCTCCTCTTCTTCTGCTTTTCGGTGTGTGGTCGGTAGCCATCCTCCTTCTTCAAGTTCTTCTGCACTGTTGAGAAACGAGGGACTGCTTGGCCTGTCTTCCTGCTGCTCCTTTCTGCAGCTTTCCTTTGCCAGACTGCAAGGGATGCTTTTTCAAACTAAACTAAAGAACACATCAGCCTGCTCCTGGCTGCACATGCGCATTGTGTTCATGCTTGTGAGCCTCGGCTCTGAAAGAGATTCAGCAAAATAGCCTAAAAGAGCCTAAACCAAAATAAGACCAAATAAAATGAAACAAAATAATAAAAGAACAAACCGAAATAAAAACGCGTAAAGCAAGGTCAAATAAAATAAGATAAACCAACATAAAATAAAATCATAAGAAATAACCCCAAAGAAAATAGAATCAAATCAAATCCAATAACATCACAGGAAAGAAACGAAACTAAACTAACATAAACCAACCTAACAAGACAGAAAATAAAATGAAGTAAAATCAAGTCAAATCAACTGAAATCAAATCCTCTTTCTACTTGTATCCTTTTTGATTTGTGTCCTCGAAAGTGTTTCTGGAGCTGTAAACCCCCTGGCATTTCAGGCAAACAGTGGTCTCCTTGTTATTCGCCTCATCGTGAGTGCAGGGAATAGACTAGAGGTGAAGAGAAGAGAAGGGCTGAGTTGGAAGGGACCTGCAGCGATCCTTCCGGACTCTCTAGCTGAGGTGAAGACGACTAGCAGGAGCAAGGCAAAGGCTGAGAGGGCTGCCGTCACTTTCCGGAAAGGGATTGAGGGTGAAGGCCAAGGGAGGAGAAAAGCTCTTGAGTGCAAGGAAAAAGATGGTCAAGAAGAGAAAAGGATTTGGGACTTCTTTCCCAGAAGAAGACCTCAGCATAAGCAGGGGAGTAGCAAATGTGCCTTGGTGCATGGGTCAGGAACGGCGAGGCCATCCTGCACGTGCTCTCCGTCTCTGCCCAGTTCACGCCGAGGGAAGCAAAAGCCTTGCTTTCACCTCTGGCATCCCCGCAACCAAAGGAATGCAGATGGGACAAACAGCCTTGACGACGTAGTCTGAATGTCCAGATGTATTTAGTGGGACGCCCAGCAGCTGTGCCCAGGGCATGGCCAGCAAGGGCAGGGACAGCCCCCTGAGGCTCCTGGGCCCAGGGGCTGCCTCGGGGCCAGCAGCCCAAAGGCCTTCCTGGGAAGGATGCTGGGCGGAGGGCCGGCGGGCGGGGCTGCGCAGGGGGGGCCCCGTCACCCCCGTGTCACAGTGCCAGCACCCGGCAACGCAGCAGTCACCATGCCCCGGGGCAGCATAAAAGGGAGCACGCTCCCGCGTCGCGCTGCCATAGCTGGCCTGGGGGCAGCGCCAAGACGTGTGAGAGGAAGTCCTTGAGGAGGCGGTGGAATTACTTGGCGAGGGCTGAGGGAGGAAGGCCGGAGGGGGCTCGACGAGGCTGCTGGAGACGAGAAGAACCCCCAACAGCTGGAGGTTGGTGAGGCTGGCTGGCCTTTTCAGCTGGCTAGCAGTGGCAAGAGCAAGGGAATGGCTTCCTGAGGAGCACTGCAGAGCTCGCCATCCTCATCCCCTGCGGAGCCAGTGTCAGCAGCCGTGAGGAATGGGATGCAGAGATGTTGGCGGGGGTGCCGGTGCTTTGGAGCAGCCGCTGGTGCCTTGCCAGGCGCCGGAAGGATCGTTGTCCCCCAGATGGATCAGACCGGGGGCGTTTTTCCCCTCTGGGAAGGCCCTGAGGTGGCAGCAGGTGGAGGGAGAATCGGGGTTGGGCATCTCCTGGGAGGCGTGAGCAGCCTGCGGGCCGAGGAGGCAGGTCTTGCTCACGTGCTGAGGGAATAGCCCATGGCCGGCGACGCTGGGGTCAGGAAGGAATTTTCCCCCGGGGCAGATTGGCTGTGGTGCCCGGGGGTTTTTTGCCTTCCTCTGCAGCATTGAGCATGAGCACTTGTCAGGGCTCCTCTGGGCCATTTTGGCTGGGTTACTGCCTGCTGCTCATGCACCACGAAGGTGGCCTCTCGTGCCCTGCAGCTGCGGGGAGGAAGGCTTTTTTTCCCCCCACGGTGGGCTAGCAAGTGTCCCCGGGGGTTTTTTGCCTTCCTCTGCAGCACTGAGCACGGCCCCGTGCCAGGGCTCCTTTGGGCCGTTTTGGCTAGGTGCCTGCTGCTCCTGCTCCACAAAGGTGGCCCTCGTGCCCCGCATGCGGGGGGAGGACGCTTTCTAGACTCCCGGGGCGGACGCCCAGGGTGGCCCCCCGGGGTTGCTTCTTCTCCTGCGTAGCATTGGGCGCAGCCCCTTGTCAGGGCTCCTCTGGGCCCTTTGGGCTCAGTTCTTGCCCGCTGCTCTTGCACCTGCGAGGCGCCCCTCATGCCCTGGCGCTCCCTGGCTCTTTTGCCCATTGCAGGTTTGGAGCAGGAGCGAGCTCTGCTCTTGCCTTGGCTGCGTTTCCCGAGGTGTCCTTGCTTGTGCAAAACAGCCTGTGCTTGGAAGGGCTGCAGGCTTGCTGCACCATGCGGAGCTGCAGCTTTTCAGCTCTCCCTGCATGCGATGCAAGCGCAGGGCAGGCAGGAGAGCGCTTTTCATGCCTCCCTGGCCAAGCAGCACAGCGGAGCAAGTTTTGGAAGGCAAAAGGGGTGCTTGTCATCGACACGTGTCCTACTTGTGAAAATAGCCCAGGGCAGCACACCCCTCCTCTTCTTCTACTTTTCGGTGTGTGGTCGGTACCCATCCTCCTTCTTCAAGTTCTTCTGCACTGTTGAGAAACGAGGGACTGCTTGGCCTGTCTTCCTGCTGCTCCTTTCTGCAGCTTTCCTTTGCCAGACTGCAAGGGATGCTTTTTCAAACTAAACTAAAGAACACATCAGCCTGCTCCTGGCTGCACATGCGCATTGTGTTCATGCTTGTGAGCCTCGGCTCTGAAAGAGATTCAGCAAAATAGCCTAAAAGAGCCTAAACCAAAATAAGACCAAATAAAATGAAACAAAATAATAAAAGAACAAACCGAAATAAAAACGCGTAAAGCAAGGTCAAATAAAATAAGATAAACCAACATAAAATAAAATCATAAGAAATAACCCCAAAGAAAATAGAATCAAATCAAATCCAATAACATCACAGGAAAGAAACGAAACTAAACTAACATAAACCAACCTAACAAGACAGAAAATAAAATGAAGTAAAATCAAGTCAAATCAACTGAAATCAAATCCTCTTTCTACTTGTATCCTTTTTGATTTGTGTCCTCGAAAGTGTTTCTGGAGCTGTAAACCCCCTGGCATTTCAGGCAAATAGTGGTCTCCTTGTTATTCGCCTCATCGTGAGTGCAGGGAATAGACTAGAGGTGAAGAGAAGAGAAGGGCTGAGTTGGAAGGGACCTGCAGCGATCCTTCCGGACTCTCTAGCTGAGGTGAAGACGACTAGCAGGAGCAAGGCAAAGGCTGAGAGGGCTGCCGTCACTTTCCGGAAAGGGATGGAGGGTGAAGGCCAAGGGAGGAGAAAAGCTCTTGAGTGCAAGGAAAAAGATGGTCAAGAAGAGAAAAGGATTTGGGACTTCTTTCCCAGAAGAAGACCTCAGCATAAGCAGGGGAGTAGCAAATGTGCCTTGGTGCATGGGTCAGGAACGGCGAGGCCATCCTGCACGTGCTCTCCGTCTCTGCCCAGTTCACGCCGAGGGAAGCAAAAGCCTTGCTTTCACCTCTGGCATCCCCGCAACCAAAGGAATGCAGATGGGACAAACAGCCTTGACGACGTAGTCTGAATGTCCAGATGTATTTAGTGGGACGCCCAGCAGCTGTGCCCAGGGCATGGCCAGCAAGGGCAGGGACAGCCCCCTGAGGCTCCTGGGCCCAGGGGCTGCCTCGGGGCCAGCAGCCCAAAGGCCTTCCTGGGAAGGATGCTGGGCGGAGGGCCGGCGGGCGGGGCTGCGCAGGGGGGGCCCCGTCACCCCCGTGTCACAGTGCCAGCACCCGGCAACGCAGCAGTCACCATGCCCCGGGGCAGCATAAAAGGGAGCACGCTCCCGCGTCGCGCTGCCATAGCTGGCCTGGGGGCAGCGCCAAGACGTGTGAGAGGAAGTCCTTGAGGAGGCGGTGGAATTACTTGGCGAGGGCTGAGGGAGGAAGGCCGGAGGGGGCTCGACGAGGCTGCTGGAGACGAGAAGAACCCCCAACAGCTGGAGGTTGGTGAGGCTGGCTGGCCTTTTCAGCTGGCTAGCAGTGGCAAGAGCAAGGGAATGGCTTCCTGAGGAGCACTGCAGAGCTCGCCATCCTCATCCCCTGCGGAGCCAGTGTCAGCAGCCGTGAGGAATGGGATGCAGAGATGTTGGCGGGGGTGCCGGTGCTTTGGAGCAGCCGCTGGTGCCTTGCCAGGCGCCGGAAGGATCGTTGTCCCCCAGATGGATCAGGCCGGGGGCGTTTTGCCCCTCTGGGAAGGCCCTGAGGTGGCAGCAGGTGGAGGGAGAATCGGGGTTGGGCATCTCCTGGGAGGCGTGAGCAGCCTGCGGGCCGAGGAGGCAGGTCTTGCTCACGTGCTGAGGGAATAGCCCATGGCCGGCGACGCTGGGGTCAGGAAGGAATTTTCCCCCGGGGCAGATTGGCTGTGGTGCCCGGGGGTTTTTTGCCTTCCTCTGCAGCATTGAGCATGAGCACTTGTCAGGGCTCCTCTGGGCCATTTTGGCTGGGTTACTGCCTGCTGCTCATGCACCACGAAGGTGGCCTCTCGTGCCCTGCAGCTGCGGGGAGGAAGGCTTTTTTTCCCCCCACGGTGGGCTAGCAAGTGTCCCCGGGGGTTTTTTGCCTTCCTCTGCAGCACTGAGCACGGCCCCGTGCCAGGGCTCCTTTGGGCCGTTTTGGCTAGGTGCCTGCTGCTCCTGCTCCACGAAGGTGGCCCTCGTGCCCCGCATGCGGGGGGAGGACGCTTTCTAGACTCCCGGGGCGGACGCCCAGGGTGGCCCCCGGGGGTTGCTGCTTCTCCTGCGTAGCATTGAGCGCAGCCCCTTGTCAGGGCTCCTCTGGGCCCTTTGGGCTCAGTTCTTGCCCGCTGCTCTTGCACCTGCGAGGCGCCCCTCATGCCCTGGCGCTCCCTGGCTCTTTTGCCCATTGCAGGTTTGGAGCAGGAGCGAGCTCTGCTCTTGCCTTGGCTGCGTTTCCCGAGGTGTCCTTGCTTGTGCAAAACAGCCTGTGCTTGGAAGGGCTGCAGGCTTGCTGCACCATGCGGAGCTGCAGCTTTTCAGCTCTCCCTGCATGCGATGCAAGCGCAGGGCAGGCAGGAGAGCGCTTTTCATGCCTCCCTGGCCAAGCAGCACAGCGGAGCAAGTTTTGGAAGGCAAAAGGGGTGCTTGTCATCGACACGTGTCCTACTTGTGAAAATAGCCCAGGGCAGCACACCCCTCCTCTTCTTCTACTTTTCGGTGTGTGGTCGGTACCCATCCTCCTTCTTCAAGTTCTTCTGCACTGTTGAGAAACGAGGGACTGCTCGGCCTGTCTTCCTGCTGCTCCTTTCTGCAGCTTTCCTTTGCCAGACTGCAAGGGATGCTTTTTCAAACTAAACTAAAGAACACATCAGCCTGCTCCTGGCTGCACATGCGCATTGTGTTCATGCTTGTGAGTCTCGGCTCTGAAAGAGATTCAGCAAAATAGCCTAAAAGAGCCTAAACCAAAATAAGATCAAATAAAATGAAACAAAATAATAAAAGAACAAACCAAAATAAAAACGCGTAAAGCAAGGTCAAATAAAATAAGATAAACCAACATAAAATAAAATCATAAGAAATAACCCCAAAGAGAATAAAATCAAATCAAATCCAATAACATCACAGGAAAGAAACGAAACTAAACTAACATAAACCAACCTAACAAGACAGAAAATAAAATGAAGTAAAATCAAGTCAAATCAACTGAAATCAAATCCTCTTTCTACTTGTATCCTTTTTGATTTGTGTCCTCGAAAGTGTTTCTGGAGCTGTAAACCCCCTGGCATTTCAGGCAAACAGTGGTCTCCTTGTTATTCGCCTCATCGTGAGTGCAGGGAATAGAACACAAGTGAAGAGAAGAGAAGGGTTGAGTTGGAAGGGACCTGCAGCGATCCTTCCGGACTCTCTAGCTGAGGGGAAGACGACTAGCAGGAGCAAGGCAAAGGCTGAGAGGGCTGCCGTCACTTTCCGGAAAGGTATGGAGGGTGAAGGCCAAGGGAGGAGAAAAGCTCTTGAGTGCAAGGAAAAAGATGGTCAAGAAGAGAAAAGGATTTGGGACTTCTTTCCCAGAAGAAGACCTCAGCATAAGCAGGGGAGTAGCAAATGTGCCTTGGTGCATGGGTCAGGAACGGCGAGGCCATCCTGCACGTGCTCTCCGTCTCTGCCCAGTTCACGCCGAGGGAAGCAAAAGCCTTGCTTTCACCTCTGGCATCCCCGCAACCAAAGGAATGCAGATGGGACAAACAGCCTTGACGACGTAGTCTGAATGTCCAGATGTATTTAGTGGGACGCCCAGCAGCTGTGCCCAGGGCATGGCCAGCAAGGGCAGGGACAGCCCCCTGAGGCTCCTGGGCCCAGGGGCTGCCTCGGGGCCAGCAGCCCAAAGGCCTTCCTGGGAAGGATGCTGGGCGGAGGGCCGGCGGGCGGGGCTGCGCAGGGGGGGCCCCGTCACCCCCGTGTCACAGTGCCAGCACCCGGCAACGCAGCAGTCACCATGCCCCGGGGCAGCATAAAAGGGAGCACGCTCCCGCGTCGCGCTGCCATAGCTGGCCTGGGGGCAGCGCCAAGACGTGCGAGAGGAAGTCCTTGAGGAGGCGGTGGAATTACTTGGCGAGGGCTGAGGGAGGAAGGCCGGAGGGGGCTCGACGAGGCTGCTGGAGACGAGAAGAACCCCCAACAGCTGGAGGTTGGTGAGGCAGGCTGGCCTTTTCAGCTGGCTAGCAGTGGCAAGAGCAAGGGAATGGCTTCCTGAGGAGCACTGCAGAGCTCGCCATCCTCATCCCCTGCGGAGCCAGTGTCAGCAGCCGTGAGGAATGGGATGCAGAGATGTTGGCAGGGGTGCCGGTGCTTTGGAGCAGCCACTGGTGCCTTGCCAGGTGCCGGAAGGATCGTTGTCCCCCAGATGGATCAGGCCGGGGGCGTTTTGCCCCTCTGGGAAGGCCCTGAGGTGGCAGCAGGTGGAGGGAGAATCGGGGTTGGGCATCTCCTGGGAGGCGTGAGCAGCCTGCGGGCCGAGGAGGCAGGTCTTGCTCACGTGCTCAGGGAATAGCCCATGGCCGGCGATGCTGGGGTCAGGAAGGAATTTTGCCCCGGGGCAGATTGGCTGTGGTGCCCGGGAGTTTTTTGCCTTCCTCTGCAGCATTGAGCATGAGCACTTGTCAGGGCTCCTCTGGGCCATTTTGGCTGGGTTACTGCCTGCTGCTCATGCACCACGAAGGTGGCCTCTCGTGCCCTGCAGCTGCGGGGAGGAAGGCTTTTTTTCCCCCCACGGTGGGCTAGCAAGTGTCCCCGGGGGTTTTTTGCCTTCCTCTGCAGCACTGAGCACGGCCCTGTGCCAGGGCTCCTTTGGGCCGTTTTGGCTAGGTGCCTGCTGCTCCTGCTCCACGAAGGTGGCCCTCGTGCCCCGCATGCGGGGGGAGGACGCTTTCTAGACTCCCGGGGCGGACGCCCAGGGTGGCCCCCCGGGGTTGCTTCTTCTCCTGCGTAGCATTGAGCGCAGCCCCTTGTCAGGGCTCCTCTGGGCCCTTTGGGCTCAGTTCTTGCCCGCTGCTCTTGCACCTGCGAGGCGCCCCTCGTGCCCTGGCGCTCCCTGGCTCTTTTGCCCATTGCAGGTTTGGAGCAGGAGCGAGCTCTGCTCTTGCCTTGGCTGCGTTTCCCGAGGTGTCCTTGCTTGTGCAAAACAGCCTGTGCTTGGAAGGGCTGCAGGCTTGCTGCACCATGCAGAGCTGCTGCTTTTCAGCTCCCCCTGCATGCGATGCAAGCGCAGGGCAGGCAGGAGAGCGCTTTTCATGCCTCCCTGGCCAAGCAGCACAGCGGAGCAAGTTTTGGAAGGCAAAAGGGGTGCTTGTCATCGACACGTGTCCTACTTGTGAAAATACCCCAGGGCACCACACCCCTCCTCTTCTTCTGCTTTTCGGTGTGTGGTCGGTAGCCATCCTCCTTCTTCAAGTTCTTCTGCACTGTTGAGAAACGAGGGACTGCTCGGCCTGTCTTCCTGCTGCTCCTTTCTGCAGCTTTCCTTTGCCAGACTGCAAGGCATGCTTTTTCAAACTAAACTAAAGAACACATCAGCCTGCTCCTGGCTGCACATGCGCATTGTGTTCATGCTTGTGAGCCTCGGCTCTGAAAGAGATTCAGCAAAATAGCCTAAAAGAGCCTAAACCAAAATAAGACCAAATAAAATGAAACAAAATAATAAAAGAACAAACCAAAATAAAAACGCGTAAAGCAAGGTCAAATAAAATAAGATAAACCAACATAAAATAAAATCATAAGAAATAACCCCAAAGAAAATAGAATCAAATCAAATCCAATAACATCACAGGAAAGAAACGAAACTAAACTAACATAAACCAACCTAACAAGACAGAAAATAAAATGAAGTAAAATCAAGTCAAATCAACTGAAATCAAATCCTCTTTCTACTTGTATCCTTTTTGATTTGTGTCCTCGAAAGTGTTTCTGGAGCTGTAAACCCCCTGGCATTTCAGGCAAACAGTGGTCTCCTTGTTATTCGCCTCATCGTGAGTGCAGGGAATAGACTAGAGGTGAAGAGAAGAGAAGGGCTGAGTTGGAAGGGACCTGCAGCGATCCTTCCGGACTCTCTAGCTGAGGTGAAGACGACTAGCAGGAGCAAGGCAAAGGCTGAGAGGGCTGCCGTCACTTTCCGGAAAGGGATGGAGGGTGAAGGCCAAGGGAGGAGAAAAGCTCTTGAGTGCAAGGAAAAAGATGGTCAAGAAGAGAAAAGGATTTGGGACTTCTTTCCCAGAAGAAGACCTCAGCATAAGCAGGGGAGTAGCAAATGTGCCTTGGTGCATGGGTCAGGAACGGCGAGGCCATCCTGCACGTGCTCTCCGTCTCTGCCCAGTTCACGCCGAGGGAAGCAAAAGCCTTGCTTTCACCTCTGGCATCCCCGCAACCAAAGGAATGCAGATGGGACAAACAGCCTTGACGACGTAGTCTGAATGTCCAGATGTATTTAGTGGGACGCCCAGCAGCTGTGCCCAGGGCATGGCCAGCAAGGGCAGGGACAGCCCCCTGAGGCTCCTGGGCCCAGGGGCTGCCTCGGGGCCAGCAGCCCAAAGGCCTTCCTGGGAAGGATGCTGGGCGGAGGGCCGGCGGGCGGGGCTGCGCAGGGGGGGCCCCGTCACCCCCGTGTCACAGTGCCAGCACCCGGCAACGCAGCAGTCACCATGCCCCGGGGCAGCATAAAAGGGAGCACGCTCCCGCGTCGCGCTGCCATAGCTGGCCTGGGGGCAGCGCCAAGACGTGCGAGAGGAAGTCCTTGAGGAGGCGGTGGAATTACTTGGCGAGGGCTGAGGGAGGAAGGCCGGAGGGGGCTCGACGAGGCTGCTGGAGACGAGAAGAACCCCCAACAGCTGGAGGTTGGTGAGGCTGGCTGGCCTTTTCAGCTGGCTAGCAGTGGCAAGAGCAAGGGAATGGCTTCCTGAGGAGCACTGCAGAGCTCGCCATCCTCATCCCCTGCGGAGCCAGTGTCAGCAGCCGTGAGGAATGGGATGCAGAGATGTTGGCGGGGGTGCCGGTGCTTTGGAGCAGCCGCTGGTGCCTTGCCAGGCGCCGGAAGGATCGTTGTCCCCCAGATGGATCAGACCGGGGGCGTTTTGCCCCTCTGGGAAGGCCCTGAGGTGGCAGCAGGTGGAGGGAGAATCGGGGTTGGGCATCTCCTGGGAGGCGTGAGCAGCCTGCGGGCCGAGGAGGCAGGTCTTGCTCACGTGCTCAGGGAATAGCCCATGGCCGGCGACGCTGGGGTCAGGAAGGAATTTTGCCCCGGGGCAGAGTGGCTGTGGTGCCCGGGGGTTTTTTGCCTTCCTCTGCAGCATTGAGCATGAGCACTTGTCAGGGCTCCTCTGGGCCATTTTGGCTGGGTTACTGCCTGCTGCTCATGCACCACGAAGGTGGCCTCTCGTGCCCTGCAGCTGCGGGGAGGAAGGCTTTTTTTCCCCCCACGGTGGGCTAGCAAGTGTCCCCGGGGGTTTTTTGCCTTCCTCTGCAGCACTGAGCACGGCCCCGTGCCAGGGCTCCTTTGGGCCGTTTTGGCTAGGTGCCTGCTGCTCCTGCTCCACGAAGCTGGCCCTCGTGCCCCGCATGCGGGGGGAGGACGCTTTCTAGACTCCCGGGGCGGACGCCCAGGGTGGCCCCCCGGGGTTGCTTCTTCTCCTGCGTAGCATTGAGCGCAGCCCCTTGTCAGGGCTCCTCTGGGCCCTTTGGGCTCAGTTCTTGCCCGCTGCTCTTGCACCTGCGAGGCGCCCCTCGTGCCCTGGCGCTCCCTGGCTCTTTTGCCCATTGCAGGTTTGGAGCAGGAGCGAGCTCTGCTCTTGCCTTGGCTGCGTTTCCCGAGGTGTCCTTGCTTGTGCAAAACAGCCTGTGCTTGGAAGGGCTGCAGGCTTGCTGCACCATGCAGAGCTGCTGCTTTTCAGCTCCCCCTGCATGCGATGCAAGCGCAGGGCAGGCAGGAGAGCGCTTTTCATGCCTCCCTGGCCAAGCAGCACAGCGGAGCAAGTTTTGGAAGGCAAAAGGGGTGCTTGTCATCGACACGTGTCCTACTTGTGAAAATACCCCAGGGCACCACACCCCTCCTCTTCTTCTGCTTTTCGGTGTGTGGTCGGTAGCCATCCTCCTTCTTCAAGTTCTTCTGCACTGTTGAGAAACGAGGGACTGCTCGGCCTGTCTTCCTGCTGCTCCTTTCTGCAGCTTTCCTTTGCCAGACTGCAAGGCATGCTTTTTCAAACTAAACTAAAGAACACATCAGCCTGCTCCTGGCTGCACATGCGCATTGTGTTCATGCTTGTGAGCCTCGGCTCTGAAAGAGATTCAGCAAAATAGCCTAAAAGAGCCTAAACCAAAATAAGACCAAATAAAATGAAACAAAATAATAAAAGAACAAACCGAAATAAAAACGCGTAAAGCAAGGTCAAATAAAATAAGATAAACCAACATAAAATAAAATCATAAGAAATAACCCCAAAGAAAATAGAATCAAATCAAATCCAATAACATCACAGGAAAGAAACGAAACTAAACTAACATAAACCAACCTAACAAGACAGAAAATAAAATGAAGTAAAATCAAGTCAAATCAACTGAAATCAAATCCTCTTTCTACTTGTATCCTTTTTGATTTGTGTCCTCGAAAGTGTTTCTGGAGCTGTAAACCCCCTGGCATTTCAGGCAAACAGTGGTCTCCTTGTTATTCGCCTCATCGTGAGTGCAGGGAATAGACTAGAGGTGAAGAGAAGAGAAGGGCTGAGTTGGAAGGGACCTGCAGCGATCCTTCCGGACTCTCTAGCTGAGGTGAAGACGACTAGCAGGAGCAAGGCAAAGGCTGAGAGGGCTGCCGTCACTTTCCGGAAAGGGATTGAGGGTGAAGGCCAAGGGAGGAGAAGAGCTCTTGAGTGCAAGGAAAAAGATGGTCAAGAAGAGAAAAGGATTTGGGACTTCTTTCCCAGAAGAAGACCTCAGCATAAGCAGGGGAGTAGCAAATGTGCCTTGGTGCATGGGTCAGGAACGGCGAGGCCATCCTGCACGTGCTCTCCGTCTCTGCCCAGTTCACGCCGAGGGAAGCAAAAGCCTTGCTTTCACCTCTGGCATCCCCGCAACCAAAGGAATGCAGACGGGACAAACAGCCTTGACGACGTAGTCTGAATGTCCAGATGTATTTAGTGGGACGCCCAGCAGCTGTGCCCAGGGCATGGCCAGCAAGGGCAGGGACAGCCCCCTGAGGCTCCTGGGCCCAGGGGCTGCCTCGGGGCCAGCAGCCCAAAGGCCTTCCTGGGAAGGATGCTGGGCGGAGGGCCGGCGGGCGGGGCTGCGCAGGGGGGGCCCCGTCACCCCCGTGTCACAGTGCCAGCACCCGGCAACGCAGCAGTCACCATGCCCCGGGGCAGCATAAAAGGGAGCACGCTCCCGCGTCGCGCTGCCATAGCTGGCCTGGAGGCAGCGCCAAGAGGTGCGAGAGGAAGTCCTTGAGGAGGCGGTGGAATTACTTGGCGAGGGCTGAGGGAGGAAGGCCGGAGGGGGCTCGACGAGGCTGCTGGAGACGAGAAGAACCCCCAACAGCTGGAGGTTGGTGAGGCTGGCTGGCCTTTTCAGCTGGCTAGCAGTGGCAAGAGCAAGGGAATGCCTTCCTGAGGAGCACTGCAGAGCTCGCCATCCTCATCCCCTGCGGAGCCAGTGTCAGCAGCCGTGAGGAATGGGATGCAGAGATGTTGGCGGGGGTGCCGGTGCTTTGGAGCAGCCGCTGGTGCCTTGCCAGGTGCCGGAAGGATCGTTGTCCCCCAGATGGATCAGGCCGGGGGCGTTTTGCCCCTCTGGGAAGGCCCTGAGGTGGCAGCAGGTGGAGGGAGAATCGGGGTTGGGCATCTCCTGGGAGGCGTGAGCAGCCTGCAGGCCGAGGAGGCAGGTCTTGCTCACGTGCTGAGGGAATAGCCCATGGCCGGCGACGCTGGGGTCAGGAAGGAATTTTGCCCCGGGGCAGAGTGGCTGTGGTGCCCGGGAGTTTTTTGCCTTCCTCTGCAGCATTGAGCATGAGCACTTGTCAGGGCTCCTCTGGGCCATTTTGGCTGGGTTACTGCCTGCTGCTCATGCACCACGAAGGTGGCCTCTCGTGCCCTGCAGCTGCGGGGAGGAAGGCTTTTTTTCCACCCATGGTGGGCTAGCAAGTGTCCCCGGGGGTTTTTTGCCTTCCTCTGCAGCACTGAGCACGGCCCCGTGCCAGGGCTCCTTTGGGCCGTTTTGGCTAGGTGCCTGCTGCTCCTGCTCCACGAAGGTGGCCCTCGTGCCCCGCATGCGGGGGGAGGACGCTTTCTAGACTCCCGGGGCGGACGCCCAGGGTGGCCCCCCGGGGTTGCTTCTTCTCCTGCGTAGCATTGGGCGCAGCCCCTTGTCAGGGCTCCTCTGGGCCCTTTGGGCTCAGTTCTTGCCCGCTGCTCTTGCACCTGCGAGGCGCCCCTCGTGCCCTGGCGCTCCCTGGCTCTTTTGCCCATTGCAGGTTTGGAGCAGGAGCGAGCTCTGCTCTTGCCTTGGCTGCGTTTCCCGAGGTGTCCTTGCTTGTGCAAAACAGCCTGTGCTTGGAAGGGCTGCAGGCTTGCTGCACCATGCGGAGCTGCAGCTTTTCAGCTCTCCCTGCATGCGATGCAAGCGCAGGGCAGGCAGGAGAGCGCTTTTCATGCCTCCCTGGCCAAGCAGCACAGCGGAGCAAGTTTTGGAAGGCAAAAGGGGTGCTTGTCATCGACACGTGTCCTACTTGTGAAAATAGCCCAGGGCAGCACACCCCTCCTCTTCTTCTACTTTTCGGTGTGTGGTCGGTACCCATCCTCCTTCTTCAAGTTCTTCTGCACTGTTGAGAAACGAGGGACTGCTTGGCCTGTCTTCCTGCTGCTCCTTTCTGCAGCTTTCCTTTGCCAGACTGCAAGGGATGCTTTTTCAAACTAAACTAAAGAACACATCAGCCTGCTCCTGGCTGCACATGCGCATTGTGTTCATGCTTGTGAGTCTCGGCTCTGAAAGAGATTCAGCAAAATAGCCTAAAAGAGCCTAAACCAAAATAAGATCAAATAAAATGAAACAAAATAATAAAAGAACAAACCAAAATAAAAACGCGTAAAGCAAGGTCAAATAAAATAAGATAAACCAACATAAAATAAAATCATAAGAAATAACCCCAAAGAGAATAAAATCAAATCCAATAACATCACAGGAAAGAAACGAAACTAAACTAACATAAACCAACATAGCAAGACAGAAAATAAAATACAGTAAAATAAAGTCAAATCAAGTGAAATCAAATCCTCTTTCTACTTGTATCCTTTTTGATTTGTGTCCTCAAAAGTGTTTCTGGAGCTGTAAACCCCCTGGCATTTCAGGCAAACAGTGGTCTCCTTGTTATTCGCCTCATCGTGAGTGCAGGGAATAGACTAGAGGTGAAGAGAAGAGAAGGGCTGAGTTGGAAGGGACCTGCAGCGATCCTTCCGGACTCTCTAGCTGAGGTGAAGACGACTAGCAGGAGCAAGGCAAAGGCTGAGAGGGCTGCCGTCACTTTCCGGAAAGGGATTGAGGGTGAAGGCCAAGGGAGGAGAAAAGCTCTTGAGTGCAAGGAAAAAGATGGTCAAGAAGAGAAAAGGATTTGGGACTTCTTTCCCAGAAGAAGACCTCAGCATAAGCAGGGGAGTAGCAAATGTGCCTTGGTGCATGGGTCAGGAACGGCGAGGCCATCCTGCACGTGCTCTCCGTCTCTGCCCAGTTCAGGCAGAGGGAAGCAAAAGCCTTGCTTTCACCTCTGGCATCCCCGCAACCAAAGGAATGCAGATGGGACAAACAGCCTTGACGACGTAGTCTGAATGTCCAGATGTATTTAGCGGGACGCCCAGCAGCTGTGCCCAGGGCATGGCCAGCAAGGGCAGGGAAAGCCCCCTGAGCCTCCTGGGCCCAGGGACTGCCTCGGGGCCAGCAGCCCAAAGGCCTTCCTGGGAAGGATGCTGGGCGGAGGGCCGGCGGGCGGGGCTGCGCAGGGGGGGCCCCGTCACCCCCGTGTCACAGTGCCAGCACCCGGCAACGCAGCAGTCACCATGCCCCGGGGCAGCATAAAAGGGAGCACGCTCCCGCGTCGTGCTGCCATAGCTGGCCTGGGGGCAGCGCCAAGACGTGCGAGAGGAAGTCCTTGAGGAGGCGGTGGAATTACTTGGCGAGGGCTGAGGGAGGAAGGCCGGAGGGGGCTCGACGAGGCTGCTGGAGACGAGAAGAACCCCCAACAGCTGGAGGTTGGTGAGGCTGGCTGGCCTTTTCAGCTGGCTAGCAGTGGCAAGAGCAAGGGAATGGCTTCCTGAGGAGCACTGCAGAGCTCGCCATCCTCATCCCCTGCGGAGCCAGTGTCAGCAGCCGTGAGGAATGGGATGCAGAGATGTTGGCGGGGGTGCCGGTGCTTTGGAGCAGCCGCTGGTGCCTTGCCAGGCGCCGGAAGGATCGTTGTCCCCCAGATGGATCAGGCCGGGGGCGTTTTGCCCCTCTGGGAAGGCCCTGAGGTGGCAGCAGGTGGAGGGAGAATCGGGGTTGGGCATCTCCTGGGAGGCGTGAGCAGCCTGCGGGCCGAGGAGGCAGGTCTTGCTCACGTGCTGAGGGAATAGCCCATGGCCGGCGACGCTGGGGTCAGGAAGGAATTTTGCCCCGGGGCAGAGTGGCTGTGGTGCCCGGGGGTTTTTTGCCTTCCTCTGCAGCATTGAGCATGAGCACTTGTCAGGGCTCCTCTGGGCCATTTTGGCTGGGTTACTGCCTGCTGCTCATGCACCACGAAGGTGGCCTCTCGTGCCCTGCAGCTGCGGGGAGGAAGGCTTTTTTTCCCCCCACGGTGGGCTAGCAAGTGTCCCCGGGGGTTTTTTGCCTTCCTCTGCAGCACTGAGCACGGCCCCGTGCCAGGGCTCCTTTGGGCCGTTTTGGCTAGGTGCCTGCTGCTCCTGCTCCACGAAGCTGGCCCTCGTGCCCCGCATGCGGGGGGAGGACGCTTTCTAGACTCCCGGGGCGGACGCCCAGGGTGGCCCCCGGGGGTTGCTTCTTCTCCTGCGTAGCATTGGGCGCAGCCCCTTGTCAGGGCTCCTCTGGGCCCTTTGGGCTCAGTTCTTGCCCGCTGCTCTTGCACCTGCGAGGCGCCCCTCGTGCCCTGGCGCTCCCTGGCTCTTTTGCCCATTGCAGGTTTGGAGCAGGAGCGAGCTCTGCTCTTGCCTTGGCTCCGTTTCCCGAGGTGTCCTTGCTTGTGCAAAACAGCCTGTGCTTGGAAGGGCTGCAGGCTTGCTGCACCATGCGGAGCTGCAGCTTTTCAGCTCTCCCTGCATGCGATGCAAGCGCAGGGCAGGCAGGAGAGCGCTTTTCATGCCTCCCTGGCCAAGCAGCACAGCGGAGCAAGTTTTGGAAGGCAAAAGGGGTGCTTGTCATCGACACGTGTCCTACTTGTGAAAATACCCCAGGGCACCACACCCCTCCTCTTCTTCTGCTTTTCGGTGTGTGGTCGGTAGCCATCCTCCTTCTTCAAGTTCTTCTGCACTGTTGAGAAACGAGGGACTGCTCGGCCTGTCTTCCTGCTGCTCCTTTCTGCAGCTTTCCTTTGCCAGACTGCAAGGCATGCTTTTTCAAACTAAACTAAAGAACACATCAGCCTGCTCCTGGCTGCACATGCGCATTGTGTTCATGCTTGTGAGCCTCGGCTCTGAAAGAGATTCAGCAAAATAGCCTAAAAGAGCCTAAACCAAAATAAGACCAAATAAAATGAAACAAAATAATAAAAGAACAAACCAAAATAAAAACGCGTAAAGCAAGGTCAAATAAAATAAGATAAACCAACATAAAATAAAATCATAAGAAATAACCCCAAAGAAAATAGAATCAAATCAAATCCAATAACATCACAGGAAAGAAACGAAACTAAACTAACATAAACCAACCTAACAAGACAGAAAATAAAATGAAGTAAAATCAAGTCAAATCAAGTGAAATCAAATCCTCTTTCTACTTGTATCCTTTTTGATTTGTGTCCTCGAAAGTGTTTCTGGAGCTGTAAACCCCCTGGCATTTCAGGCAAACAGTGGTCTCCTTGTTATTCGCCTCATCGTGAGTGCAGGGAATAGACTAGAGGTGAAGAGAAGAGAAGGGCTGAGTTGGAAGGGACCTGCAGCGATCCTTCCGGACTCTCTAGCTGAGGTGAAGACGACTAGCAGGAGCAAGGCAAAGGCTGAGAGGGCTGCCATCACTTTCCGGAAAGGGATTGAGGGTGAAGGCCAAGGGAGGAGAAAAGCTCTTGAGTGCAAGGAAAAAGATGGTCAAGAAGAGAAAAGGATTTGGGACTTCTTTCCCAGAAGAAGACCTCAGCATAAGCAGGGGAGTAGCAAATGTGCCTTGGTGCATGGGTCAGGAACGGCGAGGCCATCCTGCACGTGCTCTCCGTCTCTGCCCAGTTCACGCCGAGGGAAGCAAAAGCCTTGCTTTCACCTCTGGCATCCCCGCAACCAAAGGAATGCAGATGGGACAAACAGCCTTGACGACGTAGTCTGAATGTCCAGATGTATTTAGTGGGACGCCCAGCAGCTGTGCCCAGGGCATGGCCAGCAAGGGCAGGGACAGCCCCCTGAGGCTCCTGGGCCCAGGGGCTGCCTCGGGGCCAGCAGCCCAAAGGCCTTCCTGGGAAGGATGCTGGGCGGAGGGCCGGCGGGCGGGGCTGCGCAGGGGGGGCCCCGTCACCCCCGTGTCACAGTGCCAGCACCCGGCAACGCAGCAGTCACCATGCCCCGGGGCAGCATAAAAGGGAGCACGCTCCCGCGTCGCGCTGCCATAGCTGGCCTGGGGACAGCGCCAAGACGTGCGAGAGGAAGTCCTTGAGGAGGCGGTGGAATTACTTGGCGAGGGCTGAGGGAGGAAGGCCGGAGGGGGCTCGACGAGGCTGCTGGAGACGAGAAGAACCCCCAACAGCTGGAGGTTGGTGAGGCAGGCTGGCCTTTTCAGCTGGCTAGCAGTGGCAAGAGCAAGGGAATGGCTTCCTGAGGAGCACTGCAGAGCTCGCCATCCTCATCCCCTGCGGAGCCAGTGTCAGCAGCCGTGAGGAATGGGATGCAGAGATGTTGGCAGGGGTGCCGGTGCTTTGGAGCAGCCACTGGTGCCTTGCCAGGTGCCGGAAGGATCGTTGTCCCCCAGATGGATCAGGCCGGGGGCGTTTTGCCCCTCTGGGAAGGCCCTGAGGTGGCAGCAGGTGGAGGGAGAATCGGGGTTGGGCATCTCCTGGGAGGCGTGAGCAGCCTGCGGGCCGAGGAGGCAGGTCTTGCTCACGTGCTCAGGGAATAGCCCATGGCCGGCGACGCTGGGGTCAGGAAGGAATTTTGCCCCGGGGCAGATTGGCTGTGGTGCCCGGGAGTTTTTTGCCTTCCTCTGCAGCATTGAGCATGAGCACTTGTCAGGGCTCCTCTGGGCCATTTTGGCTGGGTTACTGCCTGCTGCTCATGCACCACGAAGGTGGCCTCTCGTGCCCTGCAGCTGCGGGGAGGAAGGCTTTTTTTCCCCCCACGGTGGGCTAGCAAGTGTCCCCGGGGGTTTTTTGCCTTCCTCTGCAGCACTGAGCACGGCCCCGTGCCAGGGCTCCTTTGGGCCGTTTTGGCTAGGTGCCTGCTGCTCCTGCTCCACGAAGCTGGCCCTCGTGCCCCGCATGCGGGGGGAGGACGCTTTCTAGACTCCCGGGGCGGACGCCCAGGGTGGCCCCCCGGGGTTGCTTCTTCTCCTGCGTAGCATTGAGCGCAGCCCCTTGTCAGGGCTCCTCTGGGCCCTTTGGGCTCAGTTCTTGCCCGCTGCTCTTGCACCTGCGAGGCGCCCCTCGTGCCCTGGCGCTCCCTGGCTCTTTTGCCCATTGCAGGTTTGGAGCAGGAGCGAGCTCTGCTCTTGCCTTGGCTGCGTTTCCCGAGGTGTCCTTGCTTGTGCAAAACAGCCTGTGCTTGGAAGGGCTGCAGGCTTGCTGCACCATGCAGAGCTGCTGCTTTTCAGCTCCCCCTGCATGCGATGCAAGCGCAGGGCAGGCAGGAGAGCGCTTTTCATGCCTCCCTGGCCAAGCAGCACAGCGGAGCAAGTTTTGGAAGGCAAAAGGGGTGCTTGTCATCGACACGTGTCCTACTTGTGAAAATACCCCAGGGCACCACACCCCTCCTCTTCTTCTGCTTTTCGGTGTGTGGTCGGTAGCCATCCTCCTTCTTCAAGTTCTTCTGCACTGTTGAGAAACGAGGGACTGCTCGGCCTGTCTTCCTGCTGCTCCTTTCTGCAGCTTTCCTTTGCCAGACTGCAAGGCATGCTTTTTCAAACTAAACTAAAGAACACATCAGCCTGCTCCTGGCTGCACATGCGCATTGTGTTCATGCTTGTGAGCCTCGGCTCTGAAAGAGATTCAGCAAAATAGCCTAAAAGAGCCTAAACCAAAATAAGATCAAATAAAATGAAACAAAATAATAAAAGAACAAACCAAAATAAAAACGCGTAAAGCAAGGTCAAATAAAATAAGATAAACCAACATAAAATAAAATCATAAGAAATAACCCCAAAGAAAATAGAATCAAATCAAATCCAATAACATCACAGGAAAGAAACGAAACTAAACTAACATAAACCAACCTAACAAGACAGAAAATAAAATGAAGTAAAATCAAGTCAAATCAAGTGAAATCAAATCCTCTTTCTACTTGTATCCTTTTTGATTTGTGTCCTCGAAAGTGTTTCTGGAGCTGTAAACCCCCTGGCATTTCAGGCAAACAGTGGTCTCCTTGTTATTCGCCTCATCGTGAGTGCAGGGAATAGACTAGAGGTGAAGAGAAGAGAAGGGCTGAGTTGGAAGGGACCTGCAGCGATCCTTCCGGACTCTCTAGCTGAGGTGAAGACGACTAGCAGGAGCAAGGCAAAGGCTGAGAGGGCTGCCGTCACTTTCCGGAAAGGGATGGAGGGTGAAGGCCAAGGGAGGAGAAAAGCTCTTGAGTGCAAGGAAAAAGATGGTCAAGAAGAGAAAAGGATTTGGGACTTCTTTCCCAGAAGAAGACCTCAGCATAAGCAGGGGAGTAGCAAATGTGCCTTGGTGCATGGGTCAGGAACGGCGAGGCCATCCTGCACGTGCTCTCCGTCTCTGCCCAGTTCACGCCGAGGGAAGCAAAAGCCTTGCTTTCACCTCTGGCATCCCCGCAACCAAAGGAATGCAGATGGGACAAACAGCCTTGACGACGTAGTCTGAATGTCCAGATGTATTTAGTGGGACGCCCAGCAGCTGTGCCCAGGGCATGGCCAGCAAGGGCAGGGACAGCCCCCTGAGGCTCCTGGGCCCAGGGGCTGCCTCGGGGCCAGCAGCCCAAAGGCCTTCCTGGGAAGGATGCTGGGCGGAGGGCCGGCGGGCGGGGCTGCGCAGGGGGGGCCCCGTCACCCCCGTGTCACAGTGCCAGCACCCGGCAACGCAGCAGTCACCATGCCCCGGGGCAGCATAAAAGGGAGCACGCTCCCGCGTCGCGCTGCCATAGCTGGCCTGGGGGCAGCGCCAAGACGTGCGAGAGGAAGTCCTTGAGGAGGCGGTGGAATTACTTGGCGAGGGCTGAGGGAGGAAGGCCGGAGGGGGCTCGACGAGGCTGCTGGAGACGAGAAGAACCCCCAACAGCTGGAGGTTGGTGAGGCTGGCTGGCCTTTTCAGCTGGCTAGCAGTGGCAAGAGCAAGGGAATGGCTTCCTGAGGAGCACTGCAGAGCTCGCCATCCTCATCCCCTGCGGAGCCAGTGTCAGCAGCCGTGAGGAATGGGATGCAGAGATGTTGGCGGGGGTGCCGGTGCTTTGGAGCAGCCGCTGGTGCCTTGCCAGGCGCCGGAAGGATCGTTGTCCCCCAGATGGATCAGACCGGGGGCGTTTTGCCCCTCTGGGAAGGCCCTGAGGTGGCAGCAGGTGGAGGGAGAATCGGGGTTGGGCATCTCCTGGGAGGCGTGAGCAGCCTGCGGGCCGAGGAGGCAGGTCTTGCTCACGTGCTGAGGGAATAGCCCATGGCCGGCGACGCTGGGGTCAGGAAGGAATTTTGCCCCGGGGCAGAGTGGCTGTGGTGCCCGGGGGTTTTTTGCCTTCCTCTGCAGCATTGAGCATGAGCACTTGTCAGGGCTCCTCTGGGCCATTTTGGCTGGGTTACTGCCTGCTGCTCATGCACCACGAAGGTGGCCTCTCGTGGCCTGCAGCTGCGGGGAGGAAGGCTTTTTTTCCCCCCACGGTGGGCTAGCAAGTGTCCCCGGGGGTTTTTTGCCTTCCTCTGCAGCACTGAGCACGGCCCCGTGCCAGGGCTCCTTTGGGCCGTTTTGGCTAGGTGCCTGCTGCTCCTGCTCCACGAAGCTGGCCCTCGTGCCCCGCATGCGGGGGGAGGACGCTTTCTAGACTCCCGGGGCGGACGCCCAGGGTGGCCCCCCGGGGTTGCTTCTTCTCCTGCGTAGCATTGAGCGCAGCCCCTTGTCAGGGCTCCTCTGGGCCCTTTGGGCTCAGTTCTTGCCCGCTGCTCTTGCACCTGCGAGGCGCCCCTCGTGCCCTGGCGCTCCCTGGCTCTTTTGCCCATTGCAGGTTTGGAGCAGGAGCGAGCTCTGCTCTTGCCTTGGCTGCGTTTCCCGAGGTGTCCTTGCTTGTGCAAAACAGCCTGTGCTTGGAAGGGCTGCAGGCTTGCTGCACCATGCAGAGCTGCTGCTTTTCAGCTCCCCCTGCATGCGATGCAAGCGCAGGGCAGGCAGGAGAGCGCTTTTCATGCCTCCCTGGCCAAGCAGCACAGCGGAGCAAGTTTTGGAAGGCAAAAGGGGTGCTTGTCATCGACACGTGTCCTACTTGTGAAAATACCCCAGGGCACCACACCCCTCCTCTTCTTCTGCTTTTCGGTGTGTGGTCGGTAGCCATCCTCCTTCTTCAAGTTCTTCTGCACTGTTGAGAAACGAGGGACTGCTCGGCCTGTCTTCCTGCTGCTCCTTTCTGCAGCTTTCCTTTGCCAGACTGCAAGGCATGCTTTTTCAAACTAAACTAAAGAACACATCAGCCTGCTCCTGGCTGCACATGCGCATTGTGTTCATGCTTGTGAGCCTCGGCTCTGAAAGAGATTCAGCAAAATAGCCTAAAAGAGCCTAAACCAAAATAAGATCAAATAAAATGAAACAAAATAATAAAAGAACAAACCAAAATAAAAACGCGTAAAGCAAGGTCAAATAAAATAAGATAAACCAACATAAAATAAAATCATAAGAAATAACCCCAAAGAAAATAGAATCAAATCAAATCCAATAACATCACAGGAAAGAAACGAAACTAACTAACATAAACCAACCTAACAAGACAGAAAATAAAATGAAGTAAAATCAAGTCAAATCAAATGAAATCAAATCCTCTTTCTACTTGTATCCTTTTTGATTTGTGTCCTCGAAAGTGTTTCTGGAGCTGTAAACCCCCTGGCATTTCAGGCAAACAGTGGTCTCCTTGTTATTCGCCTCATCGTGAGTGCAGGGAATAGACTAGAGGTGAAGAGAAGAGAAGGGCTGAGTTGGAAGGGACCTGCAGCGATCCTTCCGGACTCTCTAGCTGAGGTGAAGACGACTAGCAGGAGCAAGGCAAAGGCTGAGAGGGCTGCCGTCACTTTCCGGAAAGGTATGGAGGGTGAAGGCCAAGGGAGGAGAAAAGCTCTTGAGTGCAAGGAAAAAGATGGTCAAGAAGAGAAAAGGATTTGGGACTTCTTTCCCAGAAGAAGACCTCAGCATAAGCAGGGGAGTAGCAAATGTGCCTTGGTGCATGGGTCAGGAACGGCGAGGCCATCCTGCACGTGCTCTCCGTCTCTGCCCAGTTCACGCCGAGGGAAGCAAAAGCCTTGCTTTCACCTCTGGCATCCCCACAACCAAAGGAATGCAGATGGGACAAACAGCCTTGACGACGTAGTCTGAATGTCCAGATGTATTTAGTGGGACGCCCAGCAGCTGTGCCCAGGGCATGGCCAGCAAGGGCAGGGACAGCCCCCTGAGGCTCCTGGGCCCAGGGGCTGCCTCGGGGCCAGCAGCCCAAAGGCCTTCCTGGGAAGGATGCTGGGCGGAGGGCCGGCGGGCGGGGCTGCGCAGGGGGGGCCCCGTCACCCCCGTGTCACAGTGCCAGCACCCGGCAACGCAGCAGTCACCATGCCCCGGGGCAGCATAAAAGGGAGCACGCTCCCGCGTCGCGCTGCCATAGCTGGCCTGGGGGCAGCGCCAAGACGTGCGAGAGGAAGTCCTTGAGGAGGCGGTGGAATTACTTGGCGAGGGCTGAGGGAGGAAGGCCGGAGGGGGCTCGACGAGGCTGCTGGAGACGAGAAGAACCCCCAACAGCTGGAGGTTGGTGAGGCTGGCTGGCCTTTTCAGCTGGCTAGCAGTGGCAAGAGCAAGGGAATGGCTTCCTGAGGAGCACTGCAGAGCTCGCCATCCTCATCCCCTGCGGAGCCAGTGTCAGCAGCCGTGAGGAATGGGATGCAGAGATGTTGGCGGGGGTGCCGGTGCTTTGGAGCAGCCGCTGGTGCCTTGCCAGGCGCCGGAAGGATCGTTGTCCCCCAGATGGATCAGACCGGGGGCGTTTTGCCCCTCTGGGAAGGCCCTGAGGTGGCAGCAGGTGGAGGGAGAATCGGGGTTGGGCATCTCCTGGGAGGCGTGAGCAGCCTGCGGGCCGAGGAGGCAGGTCTTGCTCACGTGCTGAGGGAATAGCCCATGGCCGGCGACGCTGGGGTCAGGAAGGAATTTTGCCCCGGGGCAGAGTGGCTGTGGTGCCCGGGGGTTTTTTGCCTTCCTCTGCAGCATTGAGCATGAGCACTTGTCAGGGCTCCTCTGGGCCATTTTGGCTGGGTTACTGCCTGCTGCTCATGCACCACGAAGGTGGCCTCTCGTGCCCTGCAGCTGCGGGGAGGAAGGCTTTTTTTCCCCCCACGGTGGGCTAGCAAGTGTCCCCGGGGGTTTTTTGCCTTCCTCTGCAGCACTGAGCACGGCCCCGTGCCAGGGCTCCTTTGGGCCGTTTTGGCTAGGTGCCTGCTGCTCCTGCTCCACGAAGCTGGCCCTCGTGCCCCGCATGCGGGGGGAGGACGCTTTCTAGACTCCCGGGGCGGACGCCCAGGGTGGCCCCCGGGGGTTGCTTCTTCTCCTGCGTAGCATTGAGCGCAGCCCCTTGTCAGGGCTCCTCTGGGCCCTTTGGGCTCAGTTCTTGCCCGCTGCTCTTGCACCTGCGAGGCGCCCCTCGTGCCCTGGCGCTCCCTGGCTCTTTTGCCCATTGCAGGTTTGGAGCAGGAGCGAGCTCTGCTCTTGCCTTGGCTGCGTTTCCCGAGGTGTCCTTGCTTGTGCAAAACAGCCTGTGCTTGGAAGGGCTGCAGGCTTGCTGCACCATGCAGAGCTGCTGCTTTTCAGCTCCCCCTGCATGCGATGCAAGCGCAGGGCAGGCAGGAGAGCGCTTTTCATGCCTCCCTGGCCAAGCAGCACAGCGGAGCAAGTTTTGGAAGGCAAAAGGGGTGCTTGTCATCGACACGTGTCCTACTTGTGAAAATAGCCCAGGGCAGCACACCCCTCCTCTTCTTCTGCTTTTCGGTGTGTGGTCGGTAGCCATCCTCCTTCTTCAAGTTCTTCTGCACTGTTGAGAAACGAGGGACTGCTCGGCCTGTCTTCCTGCTGCTCCTTTCTGCAGCTTTCCTTTGCCAGACTGCAAGGCATGCTTTTTCAAACTAAACTAAAGAACACATCAGCCTGCTCCTGGCTGCACATGCGCATTGTGTTCATGCTTGTGAGCCTCGGCTCTGAAAGAGATTCAGCAAAATAGCCTAAAAGAGCCTAAACCAAAATAAGACCAAATAAAATGAAACAAAATAATAAAAGAACAAACCAAAATAAAAACGCGTAAAGCAAGGTCAAATAAAATAAGATAAACCAACATAAAATAAAATCATAAGAAATAACCCCAAAGAAAATAGAATCAAATCAAATCCAATAACATCACAGGAAAGAAACGAAACTAAACTAACATAAACCAACCTAACAAGACAGAAAATAAAATGAAGTAAAATCAAGTCAAATCAACTGAAATCAAATCCTCTTTCTACTTGTATCCTTTTTGATTTGTGTCCTCGAAAGTGTTTCTGGAGCTGTAAACCCCCTGGCATTTCAGGCAAACAGTGGTCTCCTTGTTATTCGCCTCATCGTGAGTGCAGGGAATAGACTAGAGGTGAAGAGAAGGGCTGAGTTGGAAGGGACCTGCAGCGATCCTTCCGGACTCTCTAGCTGAGGTGAAGACGACTAGCAGGAGCAAGGCAAAGGCTGAGAGGGCTGCCGTCACTTTCCGGAAAGGGATTGAGGGTGAAGGCCAAGGGAGGAGAAAAGCTCTTGAGTGCAAGGAAAAAGATGGTCAAGAAGAGAAAAGGATTTGGGACTTCTTTCCCAGAAGAAGACCTCAGCATAAGCAGGGGAGTAGCAAATGTGCCTTGGTGCATGGGTCAGGAACGGCGAGGCCATCCTGCACGTGCTCTCCGTCTCTGCCCAGTTCACGCCGAGGGAAGCAAAAGCCTTGCTTTCACCTCTGGCATCCCCGCAACCAAAGGAATGCAGATGGGACAAACAGCCTTGACGACGTAGTCTGAATGTCCAGATGTATTTAGTGGGACGCCCAGCAGCTGTGCCCAGGGCATGGCCAGCAAGGGCAGGGACAGCCCCCTGAGGCTCCTGGGCCCAGGGGCTGCCTCGGGGCCAGCAGCCCAAAGGCCTTCCTGGGAAGGATGCTGGGCGGAGGGCCGGCGGGCGGGGCTGCGCAGGGGGGGCCCCGTCACCCCCGTGTCACAGTGCCAGCACCCGGCAACGCAGCAGTCACCATGCCCCGGGGCAGCATAAAAGGGAGCACGCTCCCGCGTCGCGCTGCCATAGCTGGCCTGGGGGCAGCGCCAAGACGTGCGAGAGGAAGTCCTTGAGGAGGCGGTGGAATTACTTGGCGAGGGCTGAGGGAGGAAGGCCGGAGGGGGCTCGACGAGGCTGCTGGAGACGAGAAGAACCCCCAACAGCTGGAGGTTGGTGAGGCTGGCTGGCCTTTTCAGCTGGCTAGCAGTGGCAAGAGCAAGGGAATGGCTTCCTGAGGAGCACTGCAGAGCTCGCCATCCTCATCCCCTGCGGAGCCAGTGTCAGCAGCCGTGAGGAATGGGATGCAGAGATGTTGGCGGGGGTGCCGGTGCTTTGGAGCAGCCGCTGGTGCCTTGCCAGGCGCCGGAAGGATCGTTGTCCCCCAGATGGATCAGACCGGGGGCGTTTTGCCCCTCTGGGAAGGCCCTGAGGTGGCAGCAGGTGGAGGGAGAATCGGGGTTGGGCATCTCCTGGGAGGCGTGAGCAGCCTGCGGGCCGAGGAGGCAGGTCTTGCTCACGTGCTGAGGGAATAGCCCATGGCCGGCGACGCTGGGGTCAGGAAGGAATTTTGCCCCGGGGCAGAGTGGCTGTGGTGCCCGGGGGTTTTTTGCCTTCCTCTGCAGCATTGAGCATGAGCACTTGTCAGGGCTCCTCTGGGCCATTTTGGCTGGGTTACTGCCTGCTGCTCATGCACCACGAAGGTGGCCTCTCGTGGCCTGCAGCTGCGGGGAGGAAGGCTTTTTTTCCCCCCACGGTGGGCTAGCAAGTGTCCCCGGGGGTTTTTTGCCTTCCTCTGCAGCACTGAGCACGGCCCCGTGCCAGGGCTCCTTTGGGCCGTTTTGGCTAGGTGCCTGCTGCTCCTGCTCCACGAAGCTGGCCCTCGTGCCCCGCATGCGGGGGGAGGACGCTTTCTAGACTCCCGGGGCGGACGCCCAGGGTGGCCCCCCGGGGTTGCTTCTTCTCCTGCGTAGCATTGAGCGCAGCCCCTTGTCAGGGCTCCTCTGGGCCCTTTGGGCTCAGTTCTTGCCCGCTGCTCTTGCACCTGCGAGGCGCCCCTCGTGCCCTGGCGCTCCCTGGCTCTTTTGCCCATTGCAGGTTTGGAGCAGGAGCGAGCTCTGCTCTTGCCTTGGCTGCGTTTCCCGAGGTGTCCTTGCTTGTGCAAAACAGCCTGTGCTTGGAAGGGCTGCAGGCTTGCTGCACCATGCAGAGCTGCTGCTTTTCAGCTCCCCCTGCATGCGATGCAAGCGCAGGGCAGGCAGGAGAGCGCTTTTCATGCCTCCCTGGCCAAGCAGCACAGCGGAGCAAGTTTTGGAAGGCAAAAGGGGTGCTTGTCATCGACACGTGTCCTACTTGTGAAAATAGCCCAGGGCAGCACACCCCTCCTCTTCTTCTGCTTTTCGGTGTGTGGTCGGTAGCCATCCTCCTTCTTCAAGTTCTTCTGCACTGTTGAGAAACGAGGGACTGCTCGGCCTGTCTTCCTGCTGCTCCTTTCTGCAGCTTTCCTTTGCCAGACTGCAAGGCATGCTTTTTCAAACTAAACTAAAGAACACATCAGCCTGCTCCTGGCTGCACATGCGCATTGTGTTCATGCTTGTGAGCCTCGGCTCTGAAAGAGATTCAGCAAAATAGCCTAAAAGAGCCTAAACCAAAATAAGACCAAATAAAATGAAACAAAATAATAAAAGAACAAACCAAAATAAAAACGCGTAAAGCAAGGTCAAATAAAATAAGATAAACCAACATAAAATAAAATCATAAGAAATAACCCCAAAGAAAATAGAATCAAATCAAATCCAATAACATCACAGGAAAGAAACGAAACTAAACTAACATAAACCAACCTAACAAGACAGAAAATAAAATGAAGTAAAATCAAGTCAAATCAACTGAAATCAAATCCTCTTTCTACTTGTATCCTTTTTGATTTGTGTCCTCGAAAGTGTTTCTGGAGCTGTAAACCCCCTGGCATTTCAGGCAAACAGTGGTCTCCTTGTTATTCGCCTCATCGTGAGTGCAGGGAATAGACTAGAGGTGAAGAGAAGGGCTGAGTTGGAAGGGACCTGCAGCGATCCTTCCGGACTCTCTAGCTGAGGTGAAGACGACTAGCAGGAGCAAGGCAAAGGCTGAGAGGGCTGCCGTCACTTTCCGGAAAGGGATTGAGGGTGAAGGCCAAGGGAGGAGAAAAGCTCTTGAGTGCAAGGAAAAAGATGGTCAAGAAGAGAAAAGGATTTGGGACTTCTTTCCCAGAAGAAGACCTCAGCATAAGCAGGGGAGTAGCAAATGTGCCTTGGTGCATGGGTCAGGAACGGCGAGGCCATCCTGCACGTGCTCTCCGTCTCTGCCCAGTTCACGCCGAGGGAAGCAAAAGCCTTGCTTTCACCTCTGGCATCCCCGCAACCAAAGGAATGCAGATGGGACAAACAGCCTTGACGACGTAGTCTGAATGTCCAGATGTATTTAGCGGGACGCCCAGCAGCTGTGCCCAGGGCATGGCCAGCAAGGGCAGGGACAGCCCCCTGAGGCTCCTGGGCCCAGGGGCTGCCTCGGGGCCAGCAGCCCAAAGGCCTTCCTGGGAAGGATGCTGGGCAGAGGGCCGGCGGGCGGGGCTGCGCAGGGGGGGCCCCGTCACCCCCGTGTCACAGTGCCAGCACCCGGCAACGCAGCAGTCACCATGCCCCGGGGCAGCATAAAAGGGAGCACGCTCCCGCGTCGCGCTGCCATAGCTGGCCTGGGGGCAGCGCCAAGACGTGCGAGAGGAAGTCCTTGAGGAGGCGGTGGAATTACTTGGCGAGGGCTGAGGGAGGAAGGCCGGAGGGGGCTCGACGAGGCTGCTGGAGACGAGAAGAACCCCCAACAGCTGGAGGTTGGTGAGGCAGGCTGGCCTTTTCAGCTGGCTAGCAGTGGCAAGAGCAAGGGAATGGCTTCCTGAGGAGCACTGCAGAGCTCGCCATCCTCATCCCCTGCGGAGCCAGTGTCAGCAGCCGTGAGGAATGGGATGCAGAGATGTTGGCGGGGGTGCCGGTGCTTTGGAGCAGCCACTGGTGCCTTGCCAGGCGCCGGAAGGATCGTTGCCCCCCAGATGGATGAGGCCGGGGGCGTTTTGCCCCTCTGGGAAGGCCCTGAGGTGGCAGCAGGTGGAGGGAGAATCGGGGTTGGGCATCTCCTGGGAGGCGTGAGCAGCCTGCGGGCCGAGGAGGCAGGTCTTGCTCACGTGCTGAGGGAATAGCCCATGGCCGGCGACGCTGGGGTCAGGAAGGAATTTTGCCCCGGGGCAGAGTGGCTGTGGTGCCCGGGAGTTTTTTGCCTTCCTCTGCAGCATTGAGCATGAGCACTTGTCAGGGCTCCTCTGGGCCATTTTGGCTGGGTTACTGCCTGCTGCTCATGCACCACGAAGGTGGCCTCTCGTGGCCTGCAGCTGCGGGGAGGAAGGCTTTTTTTCCCCCCACGGTGGGCTAGCAAGTGTCCCCGGGGGTTTTTTGCCTTCCTCTGCAGCACTGAGCACGGCCCCGTGCCAGGGCTCCTTTGGGCCGTTTTGGCTAGGTGCCTGCTGCTCCTGCTCCACCAAGGTGGCCCTCGTGCCCCGCATGCGGGGGGAGGACGCTTTCTAGACTCCCGGGGCGGACGCCCAGGGTGGCCCCCGGGGTTGCTTCTTCTCCTGCGTAGCATTGAGCGCAGCCCCTTGTCAGGGCTCCTCTGGGCCCTTTGGGCTCAGTTCTTGCCCGCTGCTCTTGCACCTGCGAGGCGCCCCTCGTGCCCTGGCGCTCCCTGGCTCTTTTGCCCATTGCAGGTTTGGAGCAGGAGCGAGCTCTGCTCTTGCCTTGGCTCCGTTTCCCGAGGTGTCCTTGCTTGTGCAAAACAGCCTGTGCTTGGAAGGGCTGCAGGCTTGCTGCACCATGCGGAGCTGCAGCTTTTCAGCTCCCCCTGCATGCGATGCAAGCGCAGGGCAGGCAGGAGAGCGCTTTTCATGCCTCCCTGGCCAAGCAGCACAGCGGAGCAAGTTTTGGAAGGCAAAAGGGGTGCTTGTCATCGACACGTGTCCTACTTGTGAAAATACCCCAGGGCACCACACCCCTCCTCTTCTTCTGCTTTTCGGTGTGTGGTCGGTAGCCATCCTCCTTCTTCAAGTTCTTCTGCACTGTTGAGAAACGAGGGACTGCTTGGCCTGTCTTCCTGCTGCTCCTTTCTGCAGCTTTCCTTTGCCAGACTGCAAGGCATGCTTTTTCAAACTAAACTAAAGAACACATCAGCCTGCTCCTGGCTGCACATGCGCATTGTGTTCATGCTTGTGAGCCTCGGCTCTGAAAGAGATTCAGCAAAATAGCCTAAAAGAGCCTAAACCAAAATAAGACCAAATAAAATGAAACAAAATAATAAAAGAACAAACCGAAATAAAAACGCGTAAAGCAAGGTCAAATAAAATAAGATAAACCAACATAAAATAAAATCATAAGAAATAACCCCAAAGAAAATAGAATCAAATCAAACCAATAACATCACAGGAAAGAAACGAAACTAAACTAACATAAACCAACCTAACAAGACAGAAAATAAAATGAAGTAAAATCAAGTCAAATCAAATGAAATCAAATCCTCTTTCTACTTGTACCTTTTTGATTTGTGTCCTCGAAAGTGTTTCTGGAGCTGTAAACCCCCTGGCATTTCAGGCAAATAGTGGTCTCCTTGTTATTCGCCTCATCGTGAGTGCAGGGAATAGACTAGAGGTGAAGAGAAGAGAAGGGCTGAGTTGGAAGGGACCTGCAGCGATCCTTCCGGACTCTCTAGCTGAGGTGAAGACGACTAGCAGGAGCAAGGCAAAGGCTGAGAGGGCTGCCGTCACTTTCCGGAAAGGGATTGAGGGTGAAGGCCAAGGGAGGAGAAAAGCTCTTGAGTGCAAGGAAAAAGATGGTCAAGAAGAGAAAAGGATTTGGGACTTCTTTCCCAGAAGAAGACCTCAGCATAAGCAGGGGAGTAGCAAATGTGCCTTGGTGCATGGGTCAGGAACGGCGAGGCCATCCTGCACGTGCTCTCCGTCTCTGCCCAGTTCACGCCGAGGGAAGCAAAAGCCTTGCTTTCACCTCTGGCATCCCCGCAACCAAAGGAATGCAGATGGGACAAACAGCCTTGACGACGTAGTCTGAATGTCCAGATGTATTTAGCGGGACGCCCAGCAGCTGTGCCCAGGGCATGGCCAGCAAGGGCAGGGACAGCCCCCTGAGGCTCCTGGGCCCAGGGGCTGCCTCGGGGCCAGCAGCCCAAAGGCCTTCCTGGGAAGGATGCTGGGCGGAGGGCCGGCGGGCGGGGCTGCGCAGGGGGGGCCCCGTCACCCCCGTGTCACAGTGCCAGCACCCGGCAACGCAGCAGTCACCATGCCCCGGGGCAGCATAAAAGGGAGCACGCTCCCGCGTCGCGCTGCCATAGCTGGCCTGGGGGCAGCGCCAAGACGTGCGAGAGGAAGTCCTTGAGGAGGCGGTGGAATTACTTGGCGAGGGCTGAGGGAGGAAGGCCGGAGGGGGCTCGACGAGGCTGCTGGAGACGAGAAGAACCCCCAACAGCTGGAGGTTGGTGAGGCTGGCTGGCCTTTTCAGCTGGCTAGCAGTGGCAAGAGCAAGGGAATGGCTTCCTGAGGAGCACTGCAGAGCTCGCCATCCTCATCCCCTGCGGAGCCAGTGTCAGCAGCCGTGAGGAATGGGATGCAGAGATGTTGGCGGGGGTGCCGGTGCTTTGGAGCAGCCGCTGGTGCCTTGCCAGGCGCCGGAAGGATCGTTGTCCCCCAGATGGATCAGGCCGGGGGCGTTTTGCCCCTCTGGGAAGGCCCTGAGGTGGCAGCAGGTGGAGGGAGAATCGGGGTTGGGCATCTCCTGGGAGGCGTGAGCAGCCTGCGGGCCGAGGAGGCAGGTCTTGCTCACGTGCTGAGGGAATAGCCCATGGCCGGCGACGCTGGGGTCAGGAAGGAATTTTGCCCCGGGGCAGATTGGCTGTGGTGCCCGGGAGTTTTTTGCCTTCCTCTGCAGCATTGAGCACGAGCACTTGTCAGGGCTCCTCTGGGCCATTTTGGCTGGGTTACTGCCTGCTGCTCATGCACCACGAAGGTGGCCTCTCGTGCCCTGCAGCTGCGGGGAGGAAGGCTTTTTTCCCCCCACGGTGGGCTAGCAAGTGTCCCCGGGGGTTTTTTGCCTTCCTCTGCAGCACTGAGCACGGCCCCGTGCCAGGGCTCCTTTGGGCCGTTTTGGCTAGGTGCCTGCTGCTCCTGCTCCACGAAGGTGGCCCTCGTGCCCCGCATGCGGGGGGAGGACGCTTTCTAGACTCCCGGGGCGGACGCCCAGGGTGGCCCCCCGGGGTTGCTTCTTCTCCTGCGTAGCATTGAGCGCAGCCCCTTGTCAGGGCTCCTCTGGGCCCTTTGGGCTCAGTTCTTGCCCGCTGCTCTTGCACCTGCGAGGCGCCCCTCGTGCCCTGGCGCTCCCTGGCTCTTTTGCCCATTGCAGGTTTGGAGCAGGAGCGAGCTCTGCTCTTGCCTTGGCTCCGTTTCCCGAGGTGTCCTTGCTTGTGCAAAACAGCCTGTGCTGGGAAGGGCTGCAGGCTTGCTGCACCATGCGGAGCTGCAGCTTTTCAGCTCTCCCTGCATGCGATGCAAGCGCAGGGCAGGCAGGAGAGCGCTTTTCATGCCTCCCTGGCCAAGCAGCACAGCGGAGCAAGTTTTGGAAGGCAAAAGGGGTGCTTGTCATCGACACGTGTCCTACTTGTGAAAATACCCCAGGGCACCACACCCCTCCTCTTCTTCTGCTTTTCGGTGTGTGGTCGGTAGCCATCCTCCTTCTTCAAGTTCTTCTGCACTGTTGAGAAACGAGGGACTGCTTGGCCTGTCTTCCTGCTGCTCCTTTCTGCAGCTTTCCTTTGCCAGACTGCAAGGCATGCTTTTTCAAACTAAACTAAAGAACACATCAGCCTGCTCCTGGCTGCACATGCGCATTGTGTTCATGCTTGTGAGCCTCGGCTCTGAAAGAGATTCAGCAAAATAGCCTAAAAGAGCCTAAACCAAAATAAGACCAAATAAAATGAAACAAAATAATAAAAGAACAAACCGAAATAAAAACGCGTAAAGCAAGGTCAAATAAAATAAGATAAACCAACATAAAATAAAATCATAAGAAATAACCCCAAAGAAAATAGAATCAAATCAAACCAATAATATCACAGGAAAGAAACGAAACTAAACTAACATAAACCAACCTAACAAGACAGAAAATAAAATGAAGTAAAATCAAGTCAAATCAAATGAAATCAAATCCTCTTTCTACTTGTACCTTTTTGATTTGTGTCCTCGAAAGTGTTTCTGGAGCTGTAAACCCCCTGGCATTTCAGGCAAATAGTGGTCTCCTTGTTATTCGCCTCATCGTGAGTGCAGGGAATAGACTAGAGGTGAAGAGAAGAGAAGGGCTGAGTTGGAAGGGACCTGCAGCGATCCTTCCGGACTCTCTAGCTGAGGTGAAGACGACTAGCAGGAGCAAGGCAAAGGCTGAGAGGGCTGCCGTCACTTTCCGGAAAGGGATTGAGGGTGAAGGCCAAGGGAGGAGAAAAGCTCTTGAGTGCAAGGAAAAAGATGGTCAAGAAGAGAAAAGGATTTGGGACTTCTTTCCCAGAAGAAGACCTCAGCATAAGCAGGGGAGTAGCAAATGTGCCTTGGTGCATGGGTCAGGAACGGCGAGGCCATCCTGCACGTGCTCTCCGTCTCTGCCCAGTTCACGCCGAGGGAAGCAAAAGCCTTGCTTTCACCTCTGGCATCCCCGCAACCAAAGGAATGCAGATGGGACAAACAGCCTTGACGACATAGTCTGAATGTCCAGATGTATTTAGTGGGACGCCCAGCAGCTGTGCCCAGGGCATGGCCAGCAAGGGCAGGGACAGCCCCCTGAGGCTCCTGGGCCCAGGGGCTGCCTCGGGGCCAGCAGCCCAAAGGCCTTCCTGGGAAGGATGCTGGGCGGAGGGCCGGCGGGCGGGGCTGCGCAGGGGGGGCCCCGTCACCCCCGTGTCACAGTGCCAGCACCCGGCAACGCAGCAGTCACCATGCCCCGGGGCAGCATAAAAGGGAGCACGCTCCCGTGTCGCGCTGCCATAGCTGGCCTGGGGGCAGCGCCAAGACGTGCGAGAGGAAGTCCTTGAGGAGGCGGTGGAATTACTTGGCGAGGGCTGAGGGAGGAAGGCCGGAGGGGGCTCGACGAGGCTGCTGGAGACGAGAAGAACCACCAAGAGCTGGAGGTTGGTGAGGCTGGCTGGCCTTTTCAGCTGGCTAGCAGTGGCAAGAGCAAGGGAATGGCTTCCTGAGGAGCACTGCAGAGCTCGCCATCCTCATCCCCTGCGGAGCCAGTGTCAGCAGCCGTGAGGAATGGGATGCAGAGATGTTGGCGGGGGTGCCGGTGCTTTGGAGCAGCCGCTGGTGCCTTGCCAGGCGCCGGAAGGATCGTTGTCCCCCAGATGGATCAGACCGGGGGCGTTTTGCCCCTCTGGGAAGGCCCTGAGGTGGCAGCAGGTGGAGGGAGAATCGGGGTTGGGCATCTCCTGGGAGGCGTGAGCAGCCTGCGGGCCGAGGAGGCAGGTCTTGCTCAGGTGCTGAGGGAATAGCCCATGGCCGGCGACGCTGGGGTCAGGAAGGAATTTTGCCCCGGGGCAGAGTGGCTGTGGTGCCCGGGGGTTTTTTGCCTTCCTCTGCAGCATTGAGCATGAGCACTTGTCAGGGCTCCTCTGGGCCATTTTGGCTGGGTTACTGCCTGCTGCTCATGCACCACGAAGGTGGCCTCTCGTGCCCTGCAGCTGCGGGGAGGAAGGCTTTTTTTCCCCCCACGGTGGGCTAGCAAGTGTCCCCGGGGGTTTTTTGCCTTCCTCTGCAGCACTGAGCACGGCCCCGTGCCAGGGCTCCTTTGGGCCGTTTTGGCTAGGTGCCTGCTGCTCCTGCTCCACGAAGGTGGCCCTCGTGCCCCGCATGCGGGGGGAGGACGCTTTCTAGACTCCCGGGGCGGACGCCCAGGGTGGCCCCCGGGGGTTGCTTCTTCTCCTGCGTAGCATTGAGCGCAGCCCCTTGTCAGGGCTCCTCTGGGCCCTTTGGGCTCAGTTCTTGCCCGCTGCTCTTGCACCTGCGAGGCGCCCCTCGTGCCCTGGCGCTCCCTGGCTCTTTTGCCCATTGCAGGTTTGGAGCAGGAGCGAGCTCTGCTCTTGCCTTGGCTGCGTTTCCCGAGGTGTCCTTGCTTGTGCAAAACAGCCTGTGCTTGGAAGGGCTGCAGGCTTGCTGCACCATGCGGAGCTGCAGCTTTTCAGCTCTCCCTGCATGCGATGCAAGCGCAGGGCAGGCAGGAGAGCGCTTTTCATGCCTCCCTGGCCAAGCAGCACAGCGGAGCAAGTTTTGGAAGGCAAAAGGGGTGCTTGTCATCGACACGTGTCCTACTTGTGAAAATACCCCAGGGCACCACACCCCTCCTCTTCTTCTGCTTTTCGGTGTGTGGTCGGTACCCATCCTCCTTCTTCAAGTTCTTCTGCACTGTTGAGAAACGAGGGACTGCTTGGCCTGTCTTCCTGCTGCTCCTTTCTGCAGCTTTCCTTTGCCAGACTGCAAGGGATGCTTTTTCAAACTAAACTAAAGAACACATCAGCCTGCTCCTGGCTGCACATGCGCATTGTGTTCATGCTTGTGAGCCTCGGCTCTGAAAGAGATTCAGCAAAATAGCCTAAAAGAGCCTAAACCAAAATAAGATCAAATAAAATGAAACAAAATAATAAAAGAACAAACCGAAATAAAAACGCGTAAAGCAAGGTCAAATAAAATAAGATAAACCAACATAAAATAAAATCATAAGAAATAACCCCAAAGAAAATAGAATCAAATCAAATCCAATAACATCACAGGAAAGAAACGAAACTAAACTAACATAAACCAACCTAACAAGACAGAAAATAAAATGAAGTAAAATCAAGTCAAATCAACTGAAATCAAATCCTCTTTCTACTTGTATCCTTTTTGATTTGTGTCCTCGAAAGTGTTTCTGGAGCTGTAAACCCCCTGGCATTTCAGGCAAATAGTGGTCTCCTTGTTATTCGCCTCATCGTGAGTGCAGGGAATAGACTAGAGGTGAAGAGAAGAGAAGGGCTGAGTTGGAAGGGACCTGCAGCGATCCTTCCGGACTCTCTAGCTGAGGTGAAGACGACTAGCAGGAGCAAGGCAAAGGCTGAGAGGGCTGCCGTCACTTTCCGGAAAGGGATTGAGGGTGAAGGCCAAGGGAGGAGAAAAGCTCTTGAGTGCAAGGAAAAAGATGGTCAAGAAGAGAAAAGGATTTGGGACTTCTTTCCCAGAAGAAGACCTCAGCATAAGCAGGGGAGTAGCAAATGTGCCTTGGTGCATGGGTCAGGAACGGCGAGGCCATCCTGCACGTGCTCTCCGTCTCTGCCCAGTTCACGCCGAGGGAAGCAAAAGCCTTGCTTTCACCTCTGGCATCCCCGCAACCAAAGGAATGCAGATGGGACAAACAGCCTTGACGACGTAGTCTGAATGTCCAGATGTATTTAGTGGGACGCCCAGCAGCTGTGCCCAGGGCATGGCCAGCAAGGGCAGGGACAGCCCCCTGAGGCTCCTGGGCCCAGGGGCTGCCTCGGGGCCAGCAGCCCAAAGGCCTTCCTGGGAAGGATGCTGGGCGGAGGGCCGGCGGGCGGGGCTGCGCAGGGGGGGCCCCGTCACCCCCGTGTCACAGTGCCAGCACCCGGCAACGCAGCAGTCACCATGCCCCGGGGCAGCATAAAAGGGAGCACGCTCCCGCGTCGCGCTGCCATAGCTGGCCTGGGGGCAGCGCCAAGACGTGCGAGAGGAAGTCCTTGAGGAGGCGGTGGAATTACTTGGCGAGGGCTGAGGGAGGAAGGCCGGAGGGGGCTCGACGAGGCTGCTGGAGACGAGAAGAACCCCCAACAGCTGGAGGTTGGTGAGGCAGGCTGGCCTTTTCAGCTGGCTAGCAGTGGCAAGAGCAAGGGAATGGCTTCCTGAGGAGCACTGCAGAGCTCGCCATCCTCATCCCCTGCGGAGCCAGTGTCAGCAGCCGTGAGGAATGGGATGCAGAGATGTTGGCGGGGGTGCCGGTGCTTTGGAGCAGCCGCTGGTGCCTTGCCAGGCGCCGGAAGGATCGTTGTCCCCCAGATGGATGAGGCCGGGGGCGTTTTGCCCCTCTGGGAAGGCCCTGAGGTGGCAGCAGGTGGAGGGAGAATCGGGGTTGGGCATCTCCTGGGAGGCGTGAGCAGCCTGCGGGCCGAGGAGGCAGGTCTTGCTCAGGTGCTGAGGGAATAGCCCATGGCCGGCGACGCTGGGGTCAGGAAGGAATTTTGCCCCGGGGCAGAGTGGCTGTGGTGCCCGGGGGTTTTTTGCCTTCCTCTGCAGCATTGAGCATGAGCACTTGTCAGGGCTCCTCTGGGCCATTTTGGCTGGGTTACTGCCTGCTGCTCATGCACCACGAAGGTGGCCTCTCGTGCCCTGCAGCTGCGGGGAGGAAGGCTTTTTTTCCCCCCACGGTGGGCTAGCAAGTGTCCCCGGGGGTTTTTTGCCTTCCTCTGCAGCACTGAGCACGGCCCCGTGCCAGGGCTCCTTTGGGCCGTTTTGGCTAGGTGCCTGCTGCTCCTGCTCCACGAAGGTGGCCCTCGTGCCCCGCATGCGGGGGGAGGACGCTTTCTAGACTCCCGGGGCGGACGCCCAGGGTGGCCGCCGGGGGTTGCTTCTTCTCCTGCGTAGCATTGAGCGCAGCCCCTTGTCAGGGCTCCTCTGGGCCCTTTGGGCTCAGTTCTTGCCCGCTGCTCTTGCACCTGCGAGGCGCCCCTCGTGCCCTGGCGCTCCCTGGCTCTTTTGCCCATTGCAGGTTTGGAGCAGGAGCGAGCTCTGCTCTTGCCTTGGCTGCGTTTCCCGAGGTGTCCTTGCTTGTGCAAAACAGCCTGTGCTTGGAAGGGCTGCAGGCTTGCTGCACCATGCGGAGCTGCAGCTTTTCAGCTCTCCCTGCATGCGATGCAAGCGCAGGGCAGGCAGGAGAGCGCTTTTCATGCCTCCCTGGCCAAGCAGCACAGCGGAGCAAGTTTTGGAAGGCAAAAGGGGTGCTTGTCATCGACACGTGTCCTACTTGTGAAAATACCCCAGGGCACCACACCCCTCCTCTTCTTCTGCTTTTCGGTGTGTGGTCGGTACCCATCCTCCTTCTTCAAGTTCTTCTGCACTGTTGAGAAACGAGGGACTGCTTGGCCTGTCTTCCTGCTGCTCCTTTCTGCAGCTTTCCTTTGCCAGACTGCAAGGCATGCTTTTTCAAACTAAACTAAAGAACACATCAGCCTGCTCCTGGCTGCACATGCGCATTGTGTTCATGCTTGTGAGCCTCGGCTCTGAAAGAGATTCAGCAAAATAGCCTAAAAGAGCCTAAACCAAAATAAGACCAAATAAAATGAAACAAAATAATAAAAGAACAAACCGAAATAAAAACGCGTAAAGCAAGGTCAAATAAAATAAGATAAACCAACATAAAATAAAATCATAAGAAATAACCCCAAAGAAAATAGAATCAAATCAAATCCAATAACATCACAGGAAAGAAACGAAACTAAACTAACATAAACCAACCTAACAAGACAGAAAATAAAATGAAGTAAAATCAAGTCAAATCAACTGAAATCAAATCCTCTTTCTACTTGTATCCTTTTTGATTTGTGTCCTCGAAAGTGTTTCTGGAGCTGTAAACCCCCTGGCATTTCAGGCAAATAGTGGTCTCCTTGTTATTCGCCTCATCGTGAGTGCAGGGAATAGACTAGAGGTGAAGAGAAGAGAAGGGCTGAGTTGGAAGGGACCTGCAGCGATCCTTCCGGACTCTCTAGCTGAGGTGAAGACGACTAGCAGGAGCAAGGCAAAGGCTGAGAGGGCTGCCGTCACTTTCCGGAAAGGGATTGAGGGTGAAGGCCAAGGGAGGAGAAAAGCTCTTGAGTGCAAGGAAAAAGATGGTCAAGAAGAGAAAAGGATTTGGGACTTCTTTCCCAGAAGAAGACCTCAGCATAAGCAGGGGAGTAGCAAATGTGCCTTGGTGCATGGGTCAGGAACGGCGAGGCCATCCTGCACGTGCTCTCCGTCTCTGCCCAGTTCACGCCGAGGGAAGCAAAAGCCTTGCTTTCACCTCTGGCATCCCCGCAACCAAAGGAATGCAGATGGGACAAACAGCCTTGACGACGTAGTCTGAATGTCCAGATGTATTTAGTGGGACGCCCAGCAGCTGTGCCCAGGGCATGGCCAGCAAGGGCAGGGACAGCCCCCTGAGGCTCCTGGGCCCAGGGGCTGCCTCGGGGCCAGCAGCCCAAAGGCCTTCCTGGGAAGGATGCTGGGCGGAGGGCCGGCGGGCGGGGCTGCGCAGGGGGGGCCCCGTCACCCCCGTGTCACAGTGCCAGCACCCGGCAACGCAGCAGTCACCATGCCCCGGGGCAGCCTAAAAGGGAGCACGCTCCCGCGTCGCGCTGCCATAGCTGGCCTGGGGGCAGCGCCAAGACGTGCGAGAGGAAGTCCTTGAGGAGGCGGTGGAATTACTTGGCGAGGGCTGAGGGAGGAAGGCCGGAGGGGGCTCGACGAGGCTGCTGGAGACGAGAAGAACCCCCAACAGCTGGAGGTTGGTGAGGCAGGCTGGCCTTTTCAGCTGGCTAGCAGTGGCAAGAGCAAGGGAATGGCTTCCTGAGGAGCACTGCAGAGCTCGCCATCCTCATCCCCTGCGGAGCCAGTGTCAGCAGCCGTGAGGAATGGGATGCAGAGATGTTGGCGGGGGTGCCGGTGCTTTGGAGCAGCCGCTGGTGCCTTGCCAGGCGCCGGAAGGATCGTTGTCCCCCAGATGGATCAGGCCGGGGGCGTTTTGCCCCTCTGGGAAGGCCCTGAGGTGGCAGCAGGTGGAGGGAGAATCGGGGTTGGGCATCTCCTGGGAGGCGTGAGCAGCCTGCGGGCCGAGGAGGCAGGTCTTGCTCAGGTGCTGAGGGAATAGCCCATGGCCGGCGACGCTGGGGTCAGGAAGGAATTTTGCCCCGGGGCAGAGTGGCTGTGGTGCCCGGGGGTTTTTTGCCTTCCTCTGCAGCATTGAGCATGAGCACTTGTCAGGGCTCCTCTGGGCCATTTTGGCTGGGTTACTGCCTGCTGCTCATGCACCACGAAGGTGGCCTCTCGTGCCCTGCAGCTGCGGGGAGGAAGGCTTTTTTTCCCCCCACGGTGGGCTAGCAAGTGTCCCCGGGGGTTTTTTGCCTTCCTCTGCAGCACTGAGCACGGCCCCGTGCCAGGGCTCCTTTGGGCCGTTTTGGCTAGGTGCCTGCTGCTCCTGCTCCACGAAGGTGGCCCTCGTGCCCCGCATGCGGGGGGAGGACGCTTTCTAGACTCCCGGGGCGGACGCCCAGGGTGGCCCCCGGGGGTTGCTTCTTCTCCTGCGTAGCATTGAGCGCAGCCCCTTGTCAGGGCTCCTCTGGGCCCTTTGGGCTCAGTTCTTGCCCGCTGCTCTTGCACCTGCGAGGCGCCCCTCGTGCCCTGGCGCTCCCTGGCTCTTTTGCCCATTGCAGGTTTGGAGCAGGAGCGAGCTCTGCTCTTGCCTTGGCTGCGTTTCCCGAGGTGTCCTTGCTTGTGCAAAACAGCCTGTGCTTGGAAGGGCTGCAGGCTTGCTGCACCATGCGGAGCTGCAGCTTTTCAGCTCTCCCTGCATGCGATGCAAGCGCAGGGCAGGCAGGAGAGCGCTTTTCATGCCTCCCTGGCCAAGCAGCACAGCGGAGCAAGTTTTGGAAGGCAAAAGGGGTGCTTGTCATCGACACGTGTCCTACTTGTGAAAATACCCCAGGGCACCACACCCCTCCTCTTCTTCTGCTTTTCGGTGTGTGGTCGGTAGCCATCCTCCTTCTTCAAGTTCTTCTGCACTGTTGAGAAACGAGGGACTGCTTGGCCTGTCTTCCTGCTGCTCCTTTCTGCAGCTTTCCTTTGCCAGACTGCAAGGGATGCTTTTTCAAACTAAACTAAAGAACACATCAGCCTGCTCCTGGCTGCACATGCGCATTGTGTTCATGCTTGTGAGCCTCGGCTCTGAAAGAGATTCAGCAAAATAGCCTAAAAGAGCCTAAACCAAAATAAGACCAAATAAAATGAAACAAAATAATAAAAGAACAAACCGAAATAAAAACGCGTAAAGCAAGGTCAAATAAAATAAGATAAACCAACATAAAATAAAATCATAAGAAATAACCCCAAAGAAAATAGAATCAAATCAAATCCAATAACATCACAGGAAAGAAACGAAACTAAACTAACATAAACCAACCTAACAAGACAGAAAATAAAATACAGTAAAATCAAGTCAAATCAACTGAAATCAAATCCTCTTTCTACTTGTATCCTTTTTGATTTGTGTCCTCGAAAGTGTTTCTGGAGCTGTAAACCCCCTGGCATTTCAGGCAAATAGTGGTCTCCTTGTTATTCGCCTCATCGTGAGTGCAGGGAATAGACTAGAGGTGAAGAGAAGAGAAGGGCTGAGTTGGAAGGGACCTGCAGCGATCCTTCCGGACTCTCTAGCTGAGGTGAAGACGACTAGCAGGAGCAAGGCAAAGGCTGAGAGGGCTGCCGTCACTTTCCGGAAAGGGATTGAGGGTGAAGGCCAAGGGAGGAGAAAAGCTCTTGAGTGCAAGGAAAAAGATGGTCAAGAAGAGAAAAGGATTTGGGACTTCTTTCCCAGAAGAAGACCTCAGCATAAGCAGGGGAGTAGCAAATGTGCCTTGGTGCATGGGTCAGGAACGGCGAGGCCATCCTGCACGTGCTCTCCGTCTCTGCCCAGTTCACGCCGAGGGATGCAAAAGCCTTGCTTTCACCTCTGGCATCCCCGCAACCAAAGGAATGCAGATGGGACAAACAGCCTTGACGACGTAGTCTGAATGTCCAGATGTATTTAGTGGGACGCCCAGCAGCTGTGCCCAGGGCATGGCCAGCAAGGGCAGGGACAGCCCCCTGAGGCTCCTGGGCCCAGGGGCTGCCTCGGGGCCAGCAGCCCAAAGGCCTTCCTGGGAAGGATGCTGGGCGGAGGGCCGGCGGGCGGGGCTGCGCAGGGGGGGCCCCGTCACCCCCGTGTCACAGTGCCAGCACCCGGCAACGCAGCAGTCACCATGCCCCGGGGCAGCATAAAAGGGAGCACGCTCCCGCGTCGCGCTGCCATAGCTGGCCTGGGGGCAGCGCCAAGACGTGCGAGAGGAAGTCCTTGAGGAGGCGGTGGAATTACTTGGCGAGGGCTGAGGGAGGAAGGCCGGAGGGGGCTCGACGAGGCTGCTGGAGACGAGAAGAACCCCCAACAGCTGGAGGTTGGTGAGGCAGGCTGGCCTTTTCAGCTGGCTAGCAGTGGCAAGAGCAAGGGAATGGCTTCCTGAGGAGCACTGCAGAGCTCGCCATCCTCATCCCCTGCGGAGCCAGTGTCAGCAGCCGTGAGGAATGGGATGCAGAGATGTTGGCGGGGGTGCCGGTGCTTTGGAGCAGCCGCTGGTGCCTTGCCAGGCGCCGGAAGGATCGTTGTCCCCCAGATGGATCAGACCGGGGGCGTTTTGCCCCTCTGGGAAGGCCCTGAGGTGGCAGCAGGTGGAGGGAGAATCGGGGTTGGGCATCTCCTGGGAGGCGTGAGCAGCCTGCGGGCCGAGGAGGCAGGTCTTGCTCACGTGCTGAGGGAATAGCCCATGGCCGGCGACGCTGGGGTCAGGAAGGAATTTTGCCCCGGGGCAGAGTGGCTGTGGTGCCCGGGGGTTTTTTGCCTTCCTCTGCAGCATTGAGCATGAGCACTTGTCAGGGCTCCTCTGGGCCATTTTGGCTGGGTTACTGCCTGCTGCTCATGCACCACGAAGGTGGCCTCTCGTGCCCTGCAGCTGCGGGGAGGAAGGCTTTTTTTCCCCCCACGGTGGGCTAGCAAGTGTCCCCGGGGGTTTTTTGCCTTCCTCTGCAGCACTGAGCACGGCCCCGTGCCAGGGCTCCTTTGGGCCGTTTTGGCTAGGTGCCTGCTGCTCCTGCTCCACGAAGGTGGCCCTCGTGCCCCGCATGCGGGGGGAGGACGCTTTCTAGACTCCCGGGGCGGACGCCCAGGGTGGCCCCCGGGGGTTGCTTCTTCTCCTGCGTAGCATTGAGCGCAGCCCCTTGTCAGGGCTCCTCTGGGCCCTTTGGGCTCAGTTCTTGCCCGCTGCTCTTGCACCTGCGAGGCGCCCCTCGTGCCCTGGCGCTCCCTGGCTCTTTTGCCCATTGCAGGTTTGGAGCAGGAGCGAGCTCTGCTCTTGCCTTGGCTGCGTTTCCCGAGGTGTCCTTGCTTGTGCAAAACAGCCTGTGCTTGGAAGGGCTGCAGGCTTGCTGCACCATGCGGAGCTGCAGCTTTTCAGCTCTCCCTGCATGCGATGCAAGCGCAGGGCAGGCAGGAGAGCGCTTTTCATGCCTCCCTGGCCAAGCAGCACAGCGGAGCAAGTTTTGGAAGGCAAAAGGGGTGCTTGTCATCGACACGTGTCCTACTTGTGAAAATAGCCCAGGGCACCACACCCCTCCTCTTCTTCTGCTTTTCGGTGTGTGGTCGGTAGCCATCCTCCTTCTTCAAGTTCTTCTGCACTGTTGAGAAACGAGGGACTGCTTGGCCTGTCTTCCTGCTGCTCCTTTCTGCAGCTTTCCTTTGCCAGACTGCAAGGGATGCTTTTTCAAACTAAACTAAAGAACACATCAGCCTGCTCCTGGCTGCACATGCGCATTGTGTTCATGCTTGTGAGCCTCGGCTCTGAAAGAGATTCAGCAAAATAGCCTAAAAGAGCCTAAACCAAAATAAGACCAAATAAAATGAAACAAAATAATAAAAGAACAAACCGAAATAAAAACGCGTAAAGCAAGGTCAAATAAAATAAGATAAACCAACATAAAATAAAATCATAAGAAATAACCCCAAAGAAAATAGAATCAAATCAAATCCAATAACATCACAGGAAAGAAACGAAACTAAACTAACGTAAACCAACCTAACAAGACAGAAAATAAAATACAGTAAAATCAAGTCAAATCAACTGAAATCAAATCCTCTTTCTACTTGTATCCTTTTTGATTTGTGTCCTCGAAAGTGTTTCTGGAGCTGTAAACCCCCTGGCATTTCAGGCAAATAGTGGTCTCCTTGTTATTCGCCTCATCGTGAGTGCAGGGAATAGACTAGAGGTGAAGAGAAGAGAAGGGCTGAGTTGGAAGGGACCTGCAGCGATCCTTCCGGACTCTCTAGCTGAGGTGAAGACGACTAGCAGGAGCAAGGCAAAGGCTGAGAGGGCTGCCGTCACTTTCCGGAAAGGGATTGAGGGTGAAGGCCAAGGGAGGAGAAAAGCTCTTGAGTGCAAGGAAAAAGATGGTCAAGAAGAGAAAAGGATTTGGGACTTCTTTCCCAGAAGAAGACCTCAGCATAAGCAGGCGAGTAGCAAATGTGCCTTGGTGCATGGGTCAGGAACGGCGAGGCCATCCTGCACGTGCTCTCCGTCTCTGCCCAGTTCACGCCGAGGGAAGCAAAAGCCTTGCTTTCACCTCTGGCATCCCCGCAACCAAAGGAATGCAGATGGGACAAACAGCCTTGACGACGTAGTCTGAATGTCCAGATGTATTTAGCGGGACGCCCAGCAGCTGTGCCCAGGGCATGGCCAGCAAGGGCAGGGACAGCCCCCTGAGGCTCCTGGGCCCAGGGGCTGCCTCGGGGCCAGCAGCCCAAAGGCCTTCCTGGGAAGGATGCTGGGCGGAGGGCCGGCGGGCGGGGCTGCGCAGGGGGGGCCCCGTCACCCCCGTGTCACAGTGCCAGCACCCGGCAACGCAGCAGTCACCATGCCCCGGGGCAGCATAAAAGGGAGCACGCTCCCGCGTCGCGCTGCCATAGCTGGCCTGGGGGCAGCGCCAAGATGTGCGAGAGGAAGTCCTTGAGGAGGCGGTGGAATTACTTGGCGAGGGCTGAGGGAGGAAGGCCGGAGGGGGCTCGACGAGGCTGCTGGAGACGAGAAGAACCCCCAACAGCTGGAGGTTGGTGAGGCTGGCTGGCCTTTTCAGCTGGCTAGCAGTGGCAAGAGCAAGGGAATGGCTTCCTGAGGAGCACTGCAGAGCTCGCCATCCTCATCCCCTGCGGAGCCAGTGTCAGCAGCCGTGAGGAATGGGATGCAGAGATGTTGGCGGGGGTGCCGGTGCTTTGGAGCAGCCGCTGGTGCCTTGCCAGGCGCCGGAAGGATCGTTGTCCCCCAGATGGATGAGGCCGGGGGCGTTTTGCCCCTCTGGGAAGGCCCTGAGGTGGCAGCAGGTGGAGGGAGAATCGGGGTTGGGCATCTCCTGGGAGGCGTGAGCAGCCTGCGGGCCGAGGAGGCAGGTCTTGCTCAGGTGCTGAGGGAATAGCCCATGGCCGGCGACGCTGGGGTCAGGAAGGAATTTTGCCCCGGGGCAGAGTGGCTGTGGTGCCCGGGGGTTTTTTGCCTTCCTCTGCAGCATTGAGCATGAGCACTTGTCAGGGCTCCTCTGGGCCATTTTGGCTGGGTTACTGCCTGCTGCTCATGCACCACGAAGGTGGCCTCTCGTGCCCTGCAGCTGCGGGGAGGAAGGCTTTTTTTCCCCCCACGGTGGGCTAGCAAGTGTCCCCGGGGGTTTTTTGCCTTCCTCTGCAGCACTGAGCACGGCCCCGTGCCAGGGCTCCTTTGGGCCGTTTTGGCTAGGTGCCTGCTGCTCCTGCTCCACGAAGGTGGCCCTCGTGCCCCGCATGCGGGGGGAGGACGCTTTCTAGACTCCCGGGGCGGACGCCCAGGGTGGCCCCCGGGGGTTGCTTCTTCTCCTGCGTAGCATTGAGCGCAGCCCCTTGTCAGGGCTCCTCTGGGCCCTTTGGGCTCAGTTCTTGCCCGCTGCTCTTGCACCTGCGAGGCGCCCCTCGTGCCCTGGCGCTCCCTGGCTCTTTTGCCCATTGCAGGTTTGGAGCAGGAGCGAGCTCTGCTCTTGCCTTGGCTGCGTTTCCCGAGGTGTCCTTGCTTGTGCAAAACAGCCTGTGCTTGGAAGGGCTGCAGGCTTGCTGCACCATGCGGAGCTGCAGCTTTTCAGCTCTCCCTGCATGCGATGCAAGCGCAGGGCAGGCAGGAGAGCGCTTTTCATGCCTCCCTGGCCAAGCAGCACAGCGGAGCAAGTTTTGGAAGGCAAAAGGGGTGCTTGTCATCGACACGTGTCCTACTTGTGAAAATACCCCAGGGCACCACACCCCTCCTCTTCTTCTGCTTTTCGGTGTGTGGTCGGTAGCCATCCTCCTTCTTCAAGTTCTTCTGCACTGTTGAGAAACGAGGGACTGCTTGGCCTGTCTTCCTGCTGCTCCTTTCTGCAGCTTTCCTTTGCCAGACTGCAAGGCATGCTTTTTCAAACTAAACTAAAGAACACATCAGCCTGCTCCTGGCTGCACATGCGCATTGTGTTCATGCTTGTGAGCCTCGGCTCTGAAAGAGATTCAGCAAAATAGCCTAAAAGAGCCTAAACCAAAATAAGACCAAATAAAATGAAACAAAATAATAAAAGAACAAACCGAAATAAAAACGCGTAAAGCAAGGTCAAATAAAATAAGATAAACCAACATAAAATAAAATCATAAGAAATAACCCCAAAGAAAATAGAATCAAATCAAATCCAATAACATCACAGGAAAGAAACGAAACTAAACTAACGTAAACCAACCTAACAAGACAGAAAATAAAATGAAGTAAAATCAAGTCAAATCAACTGAAATCAAATCCTCTTTCTACTTGTATCCTTTTTGATTTGTGTCCTCGAAAGTGTTTCTGGAGCTGTAAACCCCCTGGCATTTCAGGCAAATAGTGGTCTCCTTGTTATTCGCCTCATCGTGAGTGCAGGGAATAGACTAGAGGTGAAGAGAAGAGAAGGGCTGAGTTGGAAGGGACCTGCAGCGATCCTTCCGGACTCTCTAGCTGAGGTGAAGACGACTAGCAGGAGCAAGGCAAAGGCTGAGAGGGCTGCCGTCACTTTCCGGAAAGGGATTGAGGGTGAAGGCCAAGGGAGGAGAAAAGCTCTTGAGTGCAAGGAAAAAGATGGTCAAGAAGAGAAAAGGATTTGGGACTTCTTTCCCAGAAGAAGACCTCAGCATAAGCAGGGGAGTAGCAAATGTGCCTTGGTGCATGGGTCAGGAACGGCGAGGCCATCCTGCACGTGCTCTCCGTCTCTGCCCAGTTCACGCCGAGGGAAGCAAAAGCCTTGCTTTCACCTCTGGCATCCCCGCAACCAAAGGAATGCAGATGGGACAAACAGCCTTCACGACGTAGTCTGAATGTCCAGATGTATTTAGCGGGACGCCCAGCAGCTGTGCCCAGGGCATGGCCAGCAAGGGCAGGGACAGCCCCCTGAGGCTCCTGGGCCCAGGGGCTGCCTCGGGGCCAGCAGCCCAAAGGCCTTCCTGGGAAGGATGCTGGGCGGAGGGCCGGCGGGCGGGGCTGCGCAGGGGGGGCCCCGTCACCCCCGTGTCACAGTGCCAGCACCCGGCAACGCAGCAGTCACCATGCCCCGGGGCAGCATAAAAGGGAGCACGCTCCCGCGTCGCGCTGCCATAGCTGGCCTGGGGGCAGCGCCAAGACGTGCGAGAGGAAGTCCTTGAGGAGGCGGTGGAATTACTTGGCGAGGGCTGAGGGAGGAAGGCCGGAGGGGGCTCGACGAGGCTGCTGGAGACGAGAAGAACCCCCAACAGCTGGAGGTTGGTGAGGCTGGCTGGCCTTTTCAGCTGGCTAGCAGTGGCAAGAGCAAGGGAATGGCTTCCTGAGGAGCACTGCAGAGCTCGCCATCCTCATCCCCTGCGGAGCCAGTGTCAGCAGCCGTGAGGAATGGGATGCAGAGATGTTGGCGGGGGTGCCGGTGCTTTGGAGCAGCCGCTGGTGCCTTGCCAGGCGCCGGAAGGATCGTTGTCCCCCAGATGGATCAGGCCGGGGGCGTTTTGCCCCTCTGGGAAGGCCCTGAGGTGGCAGCAGGTGGAGGGAGAATCGGGGTTGGGCATCTCCTGGGAGGCGTGAGCAGCCTGCGGGCCGAGGAGGCAGGTCTTGCTCACGTGCTGAGGGAATAGCCCATGGCCGGCGACGCTGGGGTCAGGAAGGAATTTTGCCCCGGGGCAGAGTGGCTGTGGTGCCCGGGGGTTTTTTGCCTTCCTCTGCAGCATTGAGCATGAGCACTTGTCAGGGCTCCTCTGGGCCATTTTGGCTGGGTTACTGCCTGCTGCTCATGCACCACGAAGGTGGCCTCTCGTGCCCTGCAGCTGCGGGGAGGAAGGCTTTTTTTCCCCCCACGGTGGGCTAGCAAGTGTCCCCGGGGGTTTTTTGCCTTCCTCTGCAGCACTGAGCACGGCCCCGTGCCAGGGCTCCTTTGGGCCGTTTTGGCTAGGTGCCTGCTGCTCCTGCTCCACGAAGGTGGCCCTCGTGCCCCGCATGCGGGGGGAGGACGCTTTCTAGACTCCCGGGGCGGACGCCCAGGGTGGCCGCCGGGGGTTGCTTCTTCTCCTGCGTAGCATTGAGCGCAGCCCCTTGTCAGGGCTCCTCTGGGCCCTTTGGGCTCAGTTCTTGCCCGCTGCTCTTGCACCTGCGAGGCGCCCCTCGTGCCCTGGCGCTCCCTGGCTCTTTTGCCCATTGCAGGTTTGGAGCAGGAGCGAGCTCTGCTCTTGCCTTGGCTGCGTTTCCCGAGGTGTCCTTGCTTGTGCAAAACAGCCTGTGCTTGGAAGGGCTGCAGGCTTGCTGCACCATGCGGAGCTGCAGCTTTTCAGCTCTCCCTGCATGCGATGCAAGCGCAGGGCAGGCAGGAGAGCGCTTTTCATGCCTCCCTGGCCAAGCAGCACAGCGGAGCAAGTTTTGGAAGGCAAAAGGGGTGCTTGTCATCGACACGTGTCCTACTTGTGAAAATGCCCCAGGGCACCACACCCCTCCTCTTCTTCTGCTTTTCGGTGTGTGGTCGGTACCCATCCTCCTTCTTCAAGTTCTTCTGCACTGTTGAGAAACGAGGGACTGCTTGGCCTGTCTTCCTGCTGCTCCTTTCTGCAGCTTTCCTTTGCCAGACTGCAAGGGATGCTTTTTCAAACTAAACTAAAGAACACATCAGCCTGCTCCTGGCTGCACATGCGCATTGTGTTCATGCTTGTGAGCCTCGGCTCTGAAAGAGATTCAGCAAAATAGCCTAAAAGAGCCTAAACCAAAATAAGACCAAATAAAATGAAACAAAATAATAAAAGAACAAACCGAAATAAAAACGCGTAAAGCAAGGTCAAATAAAATAAGATAAACCAACATAAAATAAAATCATAAGAAATAACCCCAAAGAAAATAGAATCAAATCAAATCCAATAACATCACAGGAAAGAAACGAAACTAAACTAACGTAAACCAACCTAACAAGACAGAAAATAAAATGAAGTAAAATCAAGTCAAATCAACTGAAATCAAATCCTCTTTCTACTTGTATCCTTTTTGATTTGTGTCCTCGAAAGTGTTTCTGGAGCTGTAAACCCCCTGGCATTTCAGGCAAACAGTGGTCTCCTTGTTATTCGCCTCATCGTGAGTGCAGGGAATAGACTAGAGGTGAAGAGAAGAGAAGGGCTGAGTTGGAAGGGACCTGCAGCGATCCTTCCGGACTCTCTAGCTGAGGTGAAGACGACTAGCAGGAGCAAGGCAAAGGCTGAGAGGGCTGCCGTCACTTTCCGGAAAGGGATTGAGGGTGAAGGCCAAGGGAGGAGAAAAGCTCTTGAGTGCAAGGAAAAAGATGGTCAAGAAGAGAAAAGGATTTGGGACTTCTTTCCCAGAAGAAGACCTCAGCATAAGCAGGGGAGTAGCAAATGTGCCTTGGTGCATGGGTCAGGAACGGCGAGGCCATCCTGCACGTGCTCTCCGTCTCTGCCCAGTTCACGCCGAGGGAAGCAAAAGCCTTGCTTTCACCTCTGGCATCCCCGCAACCAAAGGAATGCAGATGGGACAAACAGCCTTGACGACGTAGTCTGAATGTCCAGATGTATTTAGCGGGACGCCCAGCAGCTGTGCCCAGGGCATGGCCAGCAAGGGCAGGGACAGCCCCCTGAGGCTCCTGGGCCCAGGGGCTGCCTCGGGGCCAGCAGCCCAAAGGCCTTCCTGGGAAGGATGCTGGGCGGAGGGCCGGCAGGCGGGGCTGCGCAGGGGGGGCCCCGTCACCCCCGTGTCACAGTGCCAGCACCCGGCAACGCAGCAGTCACCATGCCCCGGGGCAGCATAAAAGGGAGCACGCTCCCGCGTCGCGCTGCCATAGCTGGCCTGGGGGCAGCGCCAAGACGTGCGAGAGGAAGTCCTTGAGGAGGCGGTGGAATTACTTGGCGAGGGCTGAGGGAGGAAGGCCGGAGGGGGCTCGACGAGGCTGCTGGAGACGAGAAGAACCCCCAACAGCTGGAGGTTGGTGAGGCTGGCTGGCCTTTTCAGCTGGCTAGCAGTGGCAAGAGCAAGGGAATGGCTTCCTGAGGAGCACTGCAGAGCTCGCCATCCTCATCCCCTGCGGAGCCAGTGTCAGCAGCCGTGAGGAATGGGATGCAGAGATGTTGGCGGGGGTGCCGGTGCTTTGGAGCAGCCGCTGGTGCCTTGCCAGGCGCCGGAAGGATCGTTGTCCCCCAGATGGATGAGGCCGGGGGCGTTTTGCCCCTCTGGGAAGGCCCTGAGGTGGCAGCAGGTGGAGGGAGAATCGGGGTTGGGCATCTCCTGGGAGGCGTGAGCAGCCTGCGGGCCGAGGAGGCAGGTCTTGCTCAGGTGCTGAGGGAATAGCCCATGGCCGGCGACGCTGGGGTCAGGAAGGAATTTTGCCCCGGGGCAGAGTGGCTGTGGTGCCCGGGGGTTTTTTGCCTTCCTCTGCAGCATTGAGCATGAGCACTTGTCAGGGCTCCTCTGGGCCATTTTGGCTGGGTTACTGCCTGCTGCTCATGCACCACGAAGGTGGCCTCTCGTGCCCTGCAGCTGCGGGGAGGAAGGCTTTTTTTCCCCCCACGGTGGGCTAGCAAGTGTCCCCGGGGGTTTTTTGCCTTCCTCTGCAGCACTGAGCACGGCCCCGTGCCAGGGCTCCTTTGGGCCGTTTTGGCTAGGTGCCTGCTGCTCCTGCTCCACCAAGGTGGCCCTCGTGCCCCGCATGCGGGGGGAGGACGCTTTCTAGACTCCCGGGGCGGACGCCCAGGGTGGCCCCCGGGGGTTGCTTCTTCTCCTGCGTAGCATTGGGCGCAGCCCCTTGTCAGGGCTCCTCTGGGCCCTTTGGGCTCAGTTCTTGCCCGCTGCTCTTGCACCTGCGAGGCGCCCCTCGTGCCCTGGCGCTCCCTGGCTCTTTTGCCCATTGCAGGTTTGGAGCAGGAGCGAGCTCTGCTCTTGCCTTGGCTGCGTTTCCCGAGGTGTCCTTGCTTGTGCAAAACAGCCTGTGCTTGGAAGGGCTGCAGGCTTGCTGCACCATGCGGAGCTGCAGCTTTTCAGCTCTCCCTGCATGCGATGCAAGCGCAGGGCAGGCAGGAGAGCGCTTTTCATGCCTCCCTGGCCAAGCAGCACAGCGGAGCAAGTTTTGGAAGGCAAAAGGGGTGCTTGTCATCGACACGTGTCCTACTTGTGAAAATACCCCAGGGCAGCACACCCCTCCTCTTCTTCTGCTTTTCGGTGTGTGGTCGGTAGCCATCCTCCTTCTTCAAGTTCTTCTGCACTGTTGAGAAACGAGGGACTGCTCGGCCTGTCTTCCTGCTGCTCCTTTCTGCAGCTTTCCTTTGCCAGACTGCAAGGGATGCTTTTTCAAACTAAACTAAAGAACACATCAGCCTGCTCCTGGCTGCACATGCGCATTGTGTTCATGCTTGTGAGCCTCGGCTCTGAAAGAGATTCAGCAAAATAGCCTAAAAGAGCCTAAACCAAAATAAGACCAAATAAAATGAAACAAAATAATAAAAGAACAAACCGAAATAAAAACGCGTAAAGCAAGGTCAAATAAAATAAGATAAACCAACATAAAATAAAATCATAAGAAATAACCCCAAAGAAAATAGAATCAAATCAAATCCAATAACATCACAGGAAAGAAACGAAACTAAACTAACATAAACCAACCTAACAAGACAGAAAATAAAATGAAGTAAAATCAAGTCAAATCAACTGAAATCAAATCCTCTTTCTACTTGTATCCTTTTTGATTTGTGTCCTCGAAAGTGTTTCTGGAGCTGTAAACCCCCTGGCATTTCAGGCAAACAGTGGTCTCCTTGTTATTCGCCTCATCGTGAGTGCAGGGAATAGAACACAAGTGAAGAGAAGAGAAGGGTTGAGTTGGAAGGGACCTGCAGCGATCCTTCCGGACTCTCTAGCTGAGGTGAAGACGACTAGCAGGAGCAAGGCAAAGGCTGAGAGGGCTGCCGTCACTTTCCGGAAAGGGATTGAGGGTGAAGGCCAAGGGAGGAGAAAAGCTCTTGAGTGCAAGGAAAAAGATGGTCAAGAAGAGAAAAGGATTTGGGACTTCTTTCCCAGAAGAAGACCTCAGCATAAGCAGGGGAGTAGCAAATGTGCCTTGGTGCATGGGTCAGGAACAGCGAGGCCATCCTGCACGTGCTCTCCGTCTCTGCCCAGTTCACGCCGAGGGAAGCAAAAGCCTTGCTTTCACCTCTGGCATCCCCGCAACCAAAGGAATGCAGATGGGACAAACAGCCTTGACGACGTAGTCTGAATGTCCAGATGTATTTAGCGGGACGCCCAGCAGCTGTGCCCAGGGCATGGCCAGCAAGGGCAGGGACAGCCCCCTGAGGCTCCTGGGCCCAGGGGCTGCCTCGGGGCCAGCAGCCCAAAGGCCTTCCTGGGAAGGATGCTGGGCGGAGGGCCGGCGGGCGGGGCTGCGCAGGGGGGGCCCCGTCACCCCCGTGTCACAGTGCCAGCACCCGGCAACGCAGCAGTCACCATGCCCCGGGGCAGCATAAAAGGGAGCACGCTCCCGCGTCGCGCTGCCATAGCTGGCCTGGGGGCAGCGCCAAGACGTGCGAGAGGAAGTCCTTGAGGAGGCGGTGGAATTACTTGGCGAGGGCTGAGGGAGGAAGGCCGGAGGGGGCTCGACGAGGCTGCTGGAGACGAGAAGAACCCCCAACAGCTGGAGGTTGGTGAGGCTGGCTGGCCTTTTCAGCTGGCTAGCAGTGGCAAGAGCAAGGGAATGGCTTCCTGAGGAGCACTGCAGAGCTCGCCATCCTCATCCCCTGCGGAGCCAGTGTCAGCAGCCGTGAGGAATGGGATGCAGAGATGTTGGCGGGGGTGCCGGTGCTTTGGAGCAGCCGCTGGTGCCTTGCCAGGCGCCGGAAGGATCGTTGTCCCCCAGATGGATCAGACCGGGGGCGTTTTGCCCCTCTGGGAAGGCCCTGAGGTGGCAGCAGGTGGAGGGAGAATCGGGGTTGGGCATCTCCTGGGAGGCGTGAGCAGCCTGCGGGCCGAGGAGGCAGGTCTTGCTCAGGTGCTGAGGGAATAGCCCATGGCCGGCGACGCTGGGGTCAGGAAGGAATTTTGCCCCGGGGCAGAGTGGCTGTGGTGCCCGGGGGTTTTTTGCCTTCCTCTGCAGCATTGAGCATGAGCACTTGTCAGGGCTCCTCTGGGCCATTTTGGCTGGGTTACTGCCTGCTGCTCATGCACCACGAAGGTGGCCTCTCGTGCCCTGCAGCTGCGGGGAGGAAGGCTTTTTTTCCCCCCACGGTGGGCTAGCAAGTGTCCCCGGGGGTTTTTTGCCTTCCTCTGCAGCACTGAGCACGGCCCCGTGCCAGGGCTCCTTTGGGCCGTTTTGGCTAGGTGCCTGCTGCTCCTGCTCCACGAAGGTGGCCCTCGTGCCCCGCATGCGGGGGGAGGACGCTTTCTAGACTCCCGGGGCGGACGCCCAGGGTGGCCCCCGGGGGTTGCTTCTTCTCCTGCGTAGCATTGGGCGCAGCCCCTTGTCAGGGCTCCTCTGGGCCCTTTGGGCTCAGTTCTTGCCCGCTGCTCTTGCACCTGCGAGGCGCCCCTCGTGCCCTGGCGCTCCCTGGCTCTTTTGCCCATTGCAGGTTTGGAGCAGGAGCGAGCTCTGCTCTTGCCTTGGCTCCGTTTCCCGAGGTGTCCTTGCTTGTGCAAAACAGCCTGTGCTTGGAAGGGCTGCAGGCTTGCTGCACCATGCGGAGCTGCAGCTTTTCAGCTCTCCCTGCATGCGATGCAAGCGCAGGGCAGGCAGGAGAGCGCTTTTCATGCCTCCCTGGCCAAGCAGCACAGCGGAGCAAGTTTTGGAAGGCAAAAGGGGTGCTTGTCATCGACACGTGTCCTACTTGTGAAAATAGCCCAGGGCACCACACCCCTCCTCTTCTTCTGCTTTTCGGTGTGTGGTCGGTACCCATCCTCCTTCTTCAAGTTCTTCTGCACTGTTGAGAAACGAGGGACTGCTTGGCCTGTCTTCCTGCTGCTCCTTTCTGCAGCTTTCCTTTGCCAGACTGCAAGGGATGCTTTTTCAAACTAAACTAAAGAACACATCAGCCTGCTCCTGGCTGCACATGCGCATTGTGTTCATGCTTGTGAGCCTCGGCTCTGAAAGAGATTCAGCAAAATAGCCTAAAAGAGCCTAAACCAAAATAAGACCAAATAAAATGAAACAAAATAATAAAAGAACAAACCGAAATAAAAACGCGTAAAGCAAGGTCAAATAAAATAAGATAAACCAACATAAAATAAAATCATAAGAAATAACCCCAAAGAAAATAGAATCAAATCAAATCCAATAACATCACAGGAAAGAAACGAAACTAAACTAACATAAACCAACCTAACAAGACAGAAAATAAAATGAAGTAAAATCAAGTCAAATCAACTGAAATCAAATCCTCTTTCTACTTGTATCCTTTTTGATTTGTGTCCTCGAAAGTGTTTCTGGAGCTGTAAACCCCCTGGCATTTCAGGCAAATAGTGGTCTCCTTGTTATTCGCCTCATCGTGAGTGCAGGGAATAGAACACAAGTGAAGAGAAGAGAAGGGTTGAGTTGGAAGGGACCTGCAGCGATCCTTCCGGACTCTCTAGCTGAGGTGAAGACGACTAGCAGGAGCAAGGCAAAGGCTGAGAGGGCTGCCGTCACTTTCCGGAAAGGTATTGAGGGTGAAGGCCAAGGGAGGAGAAAAGCTCTTGAGTGCAAGGAAAAAGATGGTCAAGAAGAGAAAAGGATTTGGGACTTCTTTCCCAGAAGAAGACCTCAGCATAAGCAGGGGAGTAGCAAATGTGCCTTGGTGCATGGGTCAGGAACGGCGAGGCCATCCTGCACGTGCTCTCCGTCTCTGCCCAGTTCACGCCGAGGGAAGCAAAAGCCTTGCTTTCACCTCTGGCATCCCCACAACCAAAGGAATGCAGATGGGACAAACAGCCTTGACGACGTAGTCTGAATGTCCAGATGTATTTAGCGGGACGCCCAGCAGCTGTGCCCAGGGCATGGCCAGCAAGGGCAGGGACAGCCCCCTGAGGCTCCTGGGCCCAGGGGCTGCCTCGGGGCCAGCAGCCCAAAGGCCTTCCTGGGAAGGATGCTGGGCGGAGGGCCGGCGGGCGGGGCTGCGCAGGGGGGGCCCCGTCACCCCCGTGTCACAGTGCCAGCACCCGGCAACGCAGCAGTCACCATGCCCCGGGGCAGCATAAAAGGGAGCACGCTCCCGCGTCGCGCTGCCATAGCTGGCCTGGGGGCAGCGCCAAGACGTGCGAGAGGAAGTCCTTGAGGAGGCGGTGGAATTACTTGGCGAGGGCTGAGGGAGGAAGGCCGGAGGGGGCTCGACGAGGCTGCTGGAGACGAGAAGAACCCCCAACAGCTGGAGGTTGGTGAGGCAGGCTGGCCTTTTCAGCTGGCTAGCAGTGGCAAGAGCAAGGGAATGCCTTCTTGAGGAGCACTGCAGAGCTCGCCATCCTCATCCCCTGCGGAGCCAGTGTCAGCAGCCGTGAGGAATGGGATGCAGAGATGTTGGCGGGGGTGCCGGTGCTTTGGAGCAGCCGCTGGTGCCTTGCCAGGCGCCGGAAGGATCGTTGTCCCCCAGATGGATCAGACCGGGGGCGTTTTGCCCCTCTGGGAAGGCCCTGAGGTGGCAGCAGGTGGAGGGAGAATCGGGGTTGGGCATCTCCTGGGAGGCGTGAGCAGCCTGCGGGCCGAGGAGGCAGGTCTTGCTCACGTGCTGAGGGAATAGCCCATGGCCGGCGACGCTGGGGTCAGGAAGGAATTTTGCCCCGGGGCAGAGTGGCTGTGGTGCCCGGGGGTTTTTTGCCTTCCTCTGCAGCATTGAGCATGAGCACTTGTCAGGGCTCCTCTGGGCCATTTTGGCTGGGTTACTGCCTGCTGCTCATGCACCACGAAGGTGGCCTCTCGTGGCCTGCAGCTGCGGGGAGGAAGGCTTTTTTCCCCCCACGGTGGGCTAGCAAGTGTCCCCGGGGGTTTTTTGCCTTCCTCTGCAGCACTGAGCACGGCCCCTTGCCAGGGCTCCTTTGGGCCGTTTTGGCTAGGTGCCTGCTGCTCCTGCTCCACGAAGGTGGCCCTCGTGCCCCGCATGCGGGGGGAGGACGCTTTCTAGACTCCCGGGGCGGACGCCCAGGGTGGCCCCCGGGGGTTGCTTCTTCTCCTGCGTAGCATTGAGCGCAGCCCCTTGTCAGGGCTCCTCTGGGCCCTTTGGGCTCAGTTCTTGCCCGCTGCTCTTGCACCTGCGAGGCGCCCCTCGTGCCCTGGCGCTCCCTGGCTCTTTTGCCCATTGCAGGTTTGGAGCAGGAGCGAGCTCTGCTCTTGCCTTGGCTGCGTTTCCCGAGGTGTCCTTGCTTGTGCAAAACAGCCTGTGCTGGGAAGGGCTGCAGGCTTGCTGCACCATGCGGAGCTGCAGCTTTTCAGCTCTCCCTGCATGCGATGCAAGCGCAGGGCAGGCAGGAGAGCGCTTTTCATGCCTCCCTGGCCAAGCAGCACAGCGGAGCAAGTTTTGGAAGGCAAAAGGGGTGCTTGTCATCGACACGTGTCCTACTTGTGAAAATAGCCCAGGGCAGCACACCCCTCCTCTTCTTCTGCTTTTCGGTGTGTGGTCGGTAGCCATCCTCCTTCTTCAAGTTCTTCTGCACTGTTGAGAAACGAGGGACTGCTTGGCCTGTCTTCCTGCTGCTCCTTTCTGCAGCTTTCCTTTGCCAGACTGCAAGGGATGCTTTTTCAAACTAAACTAAAGAACACATCAGCCTGCTCCTGGCTGCACATGCGCATTGTGTTCATGCTTGTGAGCCTCGGCTCTGAAAGAGATTCAGCAAAATAGCCTAAAAGAGCCTAAACCAAAATAAGACCAAATAAAATGAAACAAAATAATAAAAGAACAAACCGAAATAAAAACGCGTAAAGCAAGGTCAAATAAAATAAGATAAACCAACATAAAATAAAATCATAAGAAATAACCCCAAAGAAAATAGAATCAAATCAAATCCAATAACATCACAGGAAAGAAACGAAACTAAACTAACATAAACCAACCTAACAAGACAGAAAATAAAATGAAGTAAAATCAAGTCAAATCAAATGAAATCAAATCCTCTTTCTACTTGTATCCTTTTTGATTTGTGTCCTCGAAAGTGTTTCTGGAGCTGTAAACCCCCTGGCATTTCAGGCAAATAGTGGTCTCCTTGTTATTCGCCTCATCGTGAGTGCAGGGAATAGACTAGAGGTGAAGAGAAGAGAAGGGCTGAGTTGGGAGGGACCTGCAGCGATCCTTCCGGACTCTCTAGCTGAGGTGAAGACGACTAGCAGGAGCAAGGCAAAGGCTGAGAGGGCTGCCGTCACTTTCCGGAAAGGGATTGAGGGTGAAGGCCAAGGGAGGAGAAAAGCTCTTGAGTGCAAGGAAAAAGATGGTCAAGAAGAGAAAAGGATTTGGGACTTCTTTCCCAGAAGAAGACCTCAGCATAAGCAGGGGAGTAGCAAATGTGCCTTGGTGCATGGGTCAGGAACAGCGAGGCCATCCTGCACGTGCTCTCCGTCTCTGCCCAGTTCACGCCGAGGGAAGCAAAAGCCTTGCTTTCACCTCTGGCATCCCCGCAACCAAAGGAATGCAGATGGGACAAACAGCCTTGACGACGTAGTCTGAATGTCCAGATGTATTTAGCGGGACGCCCAGCAGCTGTGCCCAGGGCATGGCCAGCAAGGGCAGGGACAGCCCCCTGAGGCTCCTGGGCCCAGGGGCTGCCTCGGGGCCAGCAGCCCAAAGGCCTTCCTGGGAAGGATGCTGGGCGGAGGGCCGGCGGGCGGGGCTGCGCAGGGGGGGCCCCGTCACCCCCGTGTCACAGTGCCAGCACCCGGCAACGCAGCAGTCACCATGCCCCGGGGCAGCATAAAAGGGAGCACGCTCCCGCGTCGCGCTGCCATAGCTGGCCTGGGGGCAGCGCCAAGACGTGCGAGAGGAAGTCCTTGAGGAGGCGGTGGAATTACTTGGCGAGGGCTGAGGGAGGAAGGCCGGAGGGGGCTCGACGAGGCTGCTGGAGACGAGAAGAACCCCCAACAGCTGGAGGTTGGTGAGGCTGGCTGGCCTTTTCAGCTGGCTAGCAGTGGCAAGAGCAAGGGAATGGCTTCCTGAGGAGCACTGCAGAGCTCGCCATCCTCATCCCCTGCGGAGCCAGTGTCAGCAGCCGTGAGGAATGGGATGCAGAGATGTTGGCGGGGGTGCCGGTGCTTTGGAGCAGCCACTGGTGCCTTGCCAGGCGCCGGAAGGATCGTTGTCCCCCAGATGGATCAGACCGGGGGCGTTTTGCCCCTCTGGGAAGGCCCTGAGGTGGCAGCAGGTGGAGGGAGAATCGGGGTTGGGCATCTCCTGGGAGGCGTGAGCAGCCTGCGGGCCGAGGAGGCAGGTCTTGCTCACGTGCTGAGGGAATAGCCCATGGCCGGCGACGCTGGGGTCAGGAAGGAATTTTGCCCCGGGGCAGAGTGGCTGTGGTGCCCGGGGGTTTTTTGCCTTCCTCTGCAGCATTGAGCATGAGCACTTGTCAGGGCTCCTCTGGGCCATTTTGGCTGGGTTACTGCCTGCTGCTCATGCACCACGAAGGTGGCCTCTCGTGGCCTGCAGCTGCGGGGAGGAAGGCTTTTTTTCCCCCCACGGTGGGCTAGCAAGTGTCCCCGGGGGTTTTTTGCCTTCCTCTGCAGCACTGAGCACGGCCCCGTGCCAGGGCTCCTTTGGGCCGTTTTGGCTAGGTGCCTGCTGCTCCTGCTCCACGAAGGTGGCCCTCGTGCCCCGCATGCGGGGGGAGGACGCTTTCTAGACTCCCGGGGCGGACGCCCAGGGTGGCCGCCGGGGGTTGCTTCTTCTCCTGCGTAGCATTGAGCGCAGCCCCTTGTCAGGGCTCCTCTGGGCCCTTTGGGCTCAGTTCTTGCCCGCTGCTCTTGCACCTGCGAGGCGCCCCTCGTGCCCTGGCGCTCCCTGGCTCTTTTGCCCATTGCAGGTTTGGAGCAGGAGCGAGCTCTGCTCTTGCCTTGGCTGCGTTTCCCGAGGTGTCCTTGCTTGTGCAAAACAGCCTGTGCTTGGAAGGGCTGCAGGCTTGCTGCACCATGCGGAGCTGCAGCTTTTCAGCTCTCCCTGCATGCGATGCAAGCGCAGGGCAGGCAGGAGAGCGCTTTTCATGCCTCCCTGGCCAAGCAGCACAGCGGAGCAAGTTTTGGAAGGCAAAAGGGGTGCTTGTCATCGACACGTGTCCTACTTGTGAAAATACCCCAGGGCACCACACCCCTCCTCTTCTTCTGCTTTTCGGTGTGTGGTCGGTACCCATCCTCCTTCTTCAAGTTCTTCTGCACTGTTGAGAAACGAGGGACTGCTTGGCCTGTCTTCCTGCTGCTCCTTTCTGCAGCTTTCCTTTGCCAGACTGCAAGGGATGCTTTTTCAAACTAAACTAAAGAACACATCAGCCTGCTCCTGGCTGCACATGCGCATTGTGTTCATGCTTGTGAGCCTCGGCTCTGAAAGAGATTCAGCAAAATAGCCTAAAAGAGCCTAAACCAAAATAAGACCAAATAAAATGAAACAAAATAATAAAAGAACAAACCGAAATAAAAACGCGTAAAGCAAGGTCAAATAAAATAAGATAAACCAACATAAAATAAAATCATAAGAAATAACCCCAAAGAAAATAGAATCAAATCAAATCCAATAACATCACAGGAAAGAAACGAAACTAAACTAACATAAACCAACCTAACAAGACAGAAAATAAAATGAAGTAAAATCAAGTCAAATCAACTGAAATCAAATCCTCTTTCTACTTGTATCCTTTTTGATTTGTGTCCTCGAAAGTGTTTCTGGAGCTGTAAACCCCCTGGCATTTCAGGCAAACAGTGGTCTCCTTGTTATTCGCCTCATCGTGAGTGCAGGGAATAGACTAGAGGTGAAGAGAAGAGAAGGGTTGAGTTGGAAGGGACCTGCAGCGATCCTTCCGGACTCTCTAGCTGAGGTGAAGACGACTAGCAGGAGCAAGGCAAAGGCTGAGAGGGCTGCCGTCACTTTCCGGAAAGGGATTGAGGGTGAAGGCCAAGGGAGGAGAAAAGCTCTTGAGTGCAAGGAAAAAGATGGTCAAGAAGAGAAAAGGATTTGGGACTTCTTTCCCAGAAGAAGACCTCAGCATAAGCAGGGGAGTAGCAAATGTGCCTTGGTGCATGGGTCAGGAACAGCGAGGCCATCCTGCACGTGCTCTCCGTCTCTGCCCAGTTCACGCCGAGGGAAGCAAAAGCCTTGCTTTCACCTCTGGCATCCCCGCAACCAAAGGAATGCAGATGGGACAAACAGCCTTGACGACGTAGTCTGAATGTCCAGATGTATTTAGCGGGACGCCCAGCAGCTGTGCCCAGGGCATGGCCAGCAAGGGCAGGGACAGCCCCCTGAGGCTCCTGGGCCCAGGGGCTGCCTCGGGGCCAGCAGCCCAAAGGCCTTCCTGGGAAGGATGCTGGGCGGAGGGCCGGCGGGCGGGGCTGCGCAGGGGGGGCCCCGTCACCCCCGTGTCACAGTGCCAGCACCCGGCAACGCAGCAGTCACCATGCCCCGGGGCAGCATAAAAGGGAGCACGCTCCCGCGTCGCGCTGCCATAGCTGGCCTGGGGGCAGCGCCAAGACGTGCGAGAGGAAGTCCTTGAGGAGGCGGTGGAATTACTTGGCGAGGGCTGAGGGAGGAAGGCCGGAGGGGGCTCGACGAGGCTGCTGGAGACGAGAAGAACCCCCAACAGCTGGAGGTTGGTGAGGCTGGCTGGCCTTTTCAGCTGGCTAGCAGTGGCAAGAGCAAGGGAATGGCTTCCTGAGGAGCACTGCAGAGCTCGCCATCCTCATCCCCTGCGGAGCCAGTGTCAGCAGCCGTGAGGAATGGGATGCAGAGATGTTGGCGGGGGTGCCGGTGCTTTGGAGCAGCCACTGGTGCCTTGCCAGGCGCCGGAAGGATCGTTGTCCCCCAGATGGATCAGACCGGGGGCGTTTTGCCCCTCTGGGAAGGCCCTGAGGTGGCAGCAGGTGGAGGGAGAATCGGGGTTGGGCATCTCCTGGGAGGCGTGAGCAGCCTGCGGGCCGAGGAGGCAGGTCTTGCTCACGTGCTGAGGGAATAGCCCATGGCCGGCGACGCTGGGGTCAGGAAGGAATTTTGCCCCGGGGCAGAGTGGCTGTGGTGCCCGGGGGTTTTTTGCCTTCCTCTGCAGCATTGAGCATGAGCACTTGTCAGGGCTCCTCTGGGCCATTTTGGCTGGGTTACTGCCTGCTGCTCATGCACCACGAAGGTGGCCTCTCGTGCCCTGCAGCTGCGGGGAGGAAGGCTTTTTTTCCCCCCACGGTGGGCTAGCAAGTGTCCCCGGGGGTTTTTTGCCTTCCTCTGCAGCACTGAGCACGGCCCCGTGCCAGGGCTCCTTTGGGCCGTTTTGGCTAGGTGCCTGCTGCTCCTGCTCCACGAAGGTGGCCCTCGTGCCCCGCATGCGGGGGGAGGACGCTTTCTAGACTCCCGGGGCGGACGCCCAGGGTGGCCCCCGGGGGTTGCTTCTTCTCCTGCGTAGCATTGAGCGCAGCCCCTTGTCAGGGCTCCTCTGGGCCCTTTGGGCTCAGTTCTTGCCCGCTGCTCTTGCACCTGCGAGGCGCCCCTCGTGCCCTGGCGCTCCCTGGCTCTTTTGCCCATTGCAGGTTTGGAGCAGGAGCGAGCTCTGCTCTTGCCTTGGCTGCGTTTCCCGAGGTGTCCTTGCTTGTGCAAAACAGCCTGTGCTTGGAAGGGCTGCAGGCTTGCTGCACCATGCGGAGCTGCAGCTTTTCAGCTCTCCCTGCATGCGATGCAAGCGCAGGGCAGGCAGGAGAGCGCTTTTCATGCCTCCCTGGCCAAGCAGCACAGCGGAGCAAGTTTTGGAAGGCAAAAGGGGTGCTTGTCATCGACACGTGTCCTACTTGTGAAAATAGCCCAGGGCACCACACCCCTCCTCTTCTTCTGCTTTTCGGTGTGTGGTCGGTAGCCATCCTCCTTCTTCAAGTTCTTCTGCACTGTTGAGAAACGAGGGACTGCTTGGCCTGTCTTCCTGCTGCTCCTTTCTGCAGCTTTCCTTTGCCAGACTGCAAGGGATGCTTTTTCAAACTAAACTAAAGAACACATCAGCCTGCTCCTGGCTGCACATGCGCATTGTGTTCATGCTTGTGAGCCTCGGCTCTGAAAGAGATTCAGCAAAATAGCCTAAAAGAGCCTAAACCAAAATAAGACCAAATAAAATGAAACAAAATAATAAAAGAACAAACCGAAATAAAAACGCGTAAAGCAAGGTCAAATAAAATAAGATAAACCAACATAAAATAAAATCATAAGAAATAACCCCAAAGAAAATAGAATCAAATCAAATCCAATAACATCACAGGAAAGAAACGAAACTAAACTAACGTAAACCAACCTAACAAGACAGAAAATAAAATACAGTAAAATCAAGTCAAATCAACTGAAATCAAATCCTCTTTCTACTTGTATCCTTTTTGATTTGTGTCCTCGAAAGTGTTTCTGGAGCTGTAAACCCCCTGGCATTTCAGGCAAATAGTGGTCTCCTTGTTATTCGCCTCATCGTGAGTGCAGGGAATAGACTAGAGGTGAAGAGAAGAGAAGGGCTGAGTTGGAAGGGACCTGCAGCGATCCTTCCGGACTCTCTAGCTGAGGTGAAGACGACTAGCAGGAGCAAGGCAAAGGCTGAGAGGGCTGCCGTCACTTTCCGGAAAGGGATTGAGGGTGAAGGCCAAGGGAGGAGAAAAGCTCTTGAGTGCAAGGAAAAAGATGGTCAAGAAGAGAAAAGGATTTGGGACTTCTTTCCCAGAAGAAGACCTCAGCATAAGCAGGGGAGTAGCAAATGTGCCTTGGTGCATGGGTCAGGAACGGCGAGGCCATCCTGCACGTGCTCTCCGTCTCTGCCCAGTTCACGCCGAGGGAAGCAAAAGCCTTGCTTTCACCTCTGGCATCCCCGCAACCAAAGGAATGCAGATGGGACAAACAGCCTTCACGACGTAGTCTGAATGTCCAGATGTATTTAGCGGGACGCCCAGCAGCTGTGCCCAGGGCATGGCCAGCAAGGGCAGGGACAGCCCCCTGAGGCTCCTGGGCCCAGGGGCTGCCTCGGGGCCAGCAGCCCAAAGGCCTTCCTGGGAAGGATGCTGGGCGGAGGGCCGGCGGGCGGGGCTGCGCAGGGGGGGCCCCGTCACCCCCGTGTCACAGTGCCAGCACCCGGCAACGCAGCAGTCACCATGCCCCGGGGCAGCATAAAAGGGAGCACGCTCCCGCGTCGCGCTGCCATAGCTGGCCTGGGGGCAGCGCCAAGACGTGCGAGAGGAAGTCCTTGAGGAGGCGGTGGAATTACTTGGCGAGGGCTGAGGGAGGAAGGCCGGAGGGGGCTCGACGAGGCTGCTGGAGACGAGAAGAACCCCCAACAGCTGGAGGTTGGTGAGGCTGGCTGGCCTTTTCAGCTGGCTAGCAGTGGCAAGAGCAAGGGAATGGCTTCCTGAGGAGCACTGCAGAGCTCGCCATCCTCATCCCCTGCGGAGCCAGTGTCAGCAGCCGTGAGGAATGGGATGCAGAGATGTTGGCGGGGGTGCCGGTGCTTTGGAGCAGCCGCTGGTGCCTTGCCAGGCGCCGGAAGGATCGTTGTCCCCCAGATGGATCAGACCGGGGGCGTTTTGCCCCTCTGGGAAGGCCCTGAGGTGGCAGCAGGTGGAGGGAGAATCGGGGTTGGGCATCTCCTGGGAGGCGTGAGCAGCCTGCGGGCCGAGGAGGCAGGTCTTGCTCACGTGCTGAGGGAATAGCCCATGGCCGGCGACGCTGGGGTCAGGAAGGAATTTTGCCCCGGGGCAGAGTGGCTGTGGTGCCCGGGGGTTTTTTGCCTTCCTCTGCAGCATTGAGCATGAGCACTTGTCAGGGCTCCTCTGGGCCATTTTGGCTGGGTTACTGCCTGCTGCTCATGCACCACGAAGGTGGCCTCTCGTGCCCTGCAGCTGCGGGGAGGAAGGCTTTTTTCCCCCCACGGTGGGCTAGCAAGTGTCCCCGGGGGTTTTTTGCCTTCCTCTGCAGCACTGAGCACGGCCCCTTGCCAGGGCTCCTTTGGGCCGTTTTGGCTAGGTGCCTGCTGCTCCTGCTCCACGAAGGTGGCCCTCGTGCCCCGCATGCGGGGGGAGGACGCTTTCTAGACTCCCGGGGCGGACGCCCAGGGTGGCCCCCGGGGGTTGCTTCTTCTCCTGCGTAGCATTGAGCGCAGCCCCTTGTCAGGGCTCCTCTGGGCCCTTTGGGCTCAGTTCTTGCCCGCTGCTCTTGCACCTGCGAGGCGCCCCTCGTGCCCTGGCGCTCCCTGGCTCTTTTGCCCATTGCAGGTTTGGAGCAGGAGCGAGCTCTGCTCTTGCCTTGGCTCCGTTTCCCGAGGTGTCCTTGCTTGTGCAAAACAGCCTGTGCTTGGAAGGGCTGCAGGCTTGCTGCACCATGCGGAGCTGCAGCTTTTCAGCTCTCCCTGCATGCGATGCAAGCGCAGGGCAGGCAGGAGAGCGCTTTTCATGCCTCCCTGGCCAAGCAGCACAGCGGAGCAAGTTTTGGAAGGCAAAAGGGGTGCTTGTCATCGACACGTGTCCTACTTGTGAAAATAGCCCAGGGCAGCACACCCCTCCTCTTCTTCTGCTTTTCGGTGTGTGGTCGGTAGCCATCCTCCTTCTTCAAGTTCTTCTGCACTGTTGAGAAACGAGGGACTGCTTGGCCTGTCTTCCTGCTGCTCCTTTCTGCAGCTTTCCTTTGCCAGACTGCAAGGGATGCTTTTTCAAACTAAACTAAAGAACACATCAGCCTGCTCCTGGCTGCACATGCGCATTGTGTTCATGCTTGTGAGCCTCGGCTCTGAAAGAGATTCAGCAAAATAGCCTAAAAGAGCCTAAACCAAAATAAGACCAAATAAAATGAAACAAAATAATAAAAGAACAAACCGAAATAAAAACGCGTAAAGCAAGGTCAAATAAAATAAGATAAACCAACATAAAATAAAATCATAAGAAATAACCCCAAAGAAAATAGAATCAAATCAAATCCAATAACATCACAGGAAAGAAACGAAACTAAACTAACATAAACCAACCTAACAAGACAGAAAATAAAATGAAGTAAAATCAAGTCAAATCAACTGAAATCAAATCCTCTTTCTACTTGTATCCTTTTTGATTTGTGTCCTCGAAAGTGTTTCTGGAGCTGTAAACCCCCTGGCATTTCAGGCAAATAGTGGTCTCCTTGTTATTCGCCTCATCGTGAGTGCAGGGAATAGACTAGAGGTGAAGAGAAGAGAAGGGCTGAGTTGGAAGGGACCTGCAGCGATCCTTCCGGACTCTCTAGCTGAGGTGAAGACGACTAGCAGGAGCAAGGCAAAGGCTGAGAGGGCTGCCGTCACTTTCCGGAAAGGGATGGAGGGTGAAGGCCAAGGGAGGAGAAAAGCTCTTGAGTGCAAGGAAAAAGATGGTCAAGAAGAGAAAAGGATTTGGGACTTCTTTCCCAGAAGAAGACCTCAGCATAAGCAGGGGAGTAGCAAATGTGCCTTGGTGCATGGGTCAGGAACGGCGAGGCCATCCTGCACGTGCTCTCCGTCTCTGCCCAGTTCACGCCGAGGGAAGCAAAAGCCTTGCTTTCACCTCTGGCATCCCCGCAACCAAAGGAATGCAGATGGGACAAACAGCCTTGACGACGTAGTCTGAATGTCCAGATGTATTTAGCGGGACGCCCAGCAGCTGTGCCCAGGGCATGGCCAGCAAGGGCAGGGACAGCCCCCTGAGGCTCCTGGGCCCAGGGGCTGCCTCGGGGCCAGCAGCCCAAAGGCCTTCCTGGGAAGGATGCTGGGCGGAGGGCCGGCGGGCGGGGCTGCGCAGGGGGGGCCCCGTCACCCCCGTGTCACAGTGCCAGCACCCGGCAACGCAGCAGTCACCATGCCCCGGGGCAGCATAAAAGGGAGCACGCTCCCGCGTCGCGCTGCCATAGCTGGCCTGGGGGCAGCGCCAAGACGTGCGAGAGGAAGTCCTTGAGGAGGCGGTGGAATTACTTGGCGAGGGCTGAGGGAGGAAGGCCGGAGGGGGCTCGACGAGGCTGCTGGAGACGAGAAGAACCCCCAACAGCTGGAGGTTGGTGAGGCTGGCTGGCCTTTTCAGCTGGCTAGCAGTGGCAAGAGCAAGGGAATGGCTTCCTGAGGAGCACTGCAGAGCTCGCCATCCTCATCCCCTGCGGAGCCAGTGTCAGCAGCCGTGAGGAATGGGATGCAGAGATGTTGGCGGGGGTGCCGGTGCTTTGGAGCAGCCACTGGTGCCTTGCCAGGCGCCGGAAGGATCGTTGTCCCCCAGATGGATCAGACCGGGGGCGTTTTGCCCCTCTGGGAAGGCCCTGAGGTGGCAGCAGGTGGAGGGAGAATCGGGGTTGGGCATCTCCTGGGAGGCGTGAGCAGCCTGCGGGCCGAGGAGGCAGGTCTTGCTCACGTGCTGAGGGAATAGCCCATGGCCGGCGACGCTGGGGTCAGGAAGGAATTTTGCCCCGGGGCAGAGTGGCTGTGGTGCCCGGGGGTTTTTTGCCTTCCTCTGCAGCATTGAGCATGAGCACTTGTCAGGGCTCCTCTGGGCCATTTTGGCTGGGTTACTGCCTGCTGCTCATGCACCACGAAGGTGGCCTCTCGTGCCCTGCAGCTGCGGGGAGGAAGGCTTTTTTCCCCCCACGGTGGGCTAGCAAGTGTCCCCGGGGGTTTTTTGCCTTCCTCTGCAGCACTGAGCACGGCCCCTTGCCAGGGCTCCTTTGGGCCGTTTTGGCTAGGTGCCTGCTGCTCCTGCTCCACGAAGGTGGCCCTCGTGCCCCGCATGCGGGGGGAGGACGCTTTCTAGACTCCCGGGGCGGACGCCCAGGGTGGCCCCCGGGGGTTGCTTCTTCTCCTGCGTAGCATTGGGCGCAGCCCCTTGTCAGGGCTCCTCTGGGCCCTTTGGGCTCAGTTCTTGCCCGCTGCTCTTGCACCTGCGAGGCGCCCCTCGTGCCCTGGCGCTCCCTGGCTCTTTTGCCCATTGCAGGTTTGGAGCAGGAGCGAGCTCTGCTCTTGCCTTGGCTCCGTTTCCCGAGGTGTCCTTGCTTGTGCAAAACAGCCTGTGCTTGGAAGGGCTGCAGGCTTGCTGCACCATGCGGAGCTGCAGCTTTTCAGCTCTCCCTGCATGCGATGCAAGCGCAGGGCAGGCAGGAGAGCGCTTTTCATGCCTCCCTGGCCAAGCAGCACAGCGGAGCAAGTTTTGGAAGGCAAAAGGGGTGCTTGTCATCGACACGTGTCCTACTTGTGAAAATAGCCCAGGGCAGCACACCCCTCCTCTTCTTCTGCTTTTCGGTGTGTGGTCGGTAGCCATCCTCCTTCTTCAAGTTCTTCTGCACTGTTGAGAAACGAGGGACTGCTTGGCCTGTCTTCCTGCTGCTCCTTTCTGCAGCTTTCCTTTGCCAGACTGCAAGGGATGCTTTTTCAAACTAAACTAAAGAACACATCAGCCTGCTCCTGGCTGCACATGCGCATTGTGTTCATGCTTGTGAGCCTCGGCTCTGAAAGAGATTCAGCAAAATAGCCTAAAAGAGCCTAAACCAAAATAAGACCAAATAAAATGAAACAAAATAATAAAAGAACAAACCGAAATAAAAACGCGTAAAGCAAGGTCAAATAAAATAAGATAAACCAACATAAAATAAAATCATAAGAAATAACCCCAAAGAAAATAGAATCAAATCAAATCCAATAACATCACAGGAAAGAAACGAAACTAAACTAACATAAACCAACCTAACAAGACAGAAAATAAAATGAAGTAAAATCAAGTCAAATCAACTGAAATCAAATCCTCTTCCTACTTGTATCCTTTTTGATTTGTGTCCTCGAAAGTGTTTCTGGAGCTGTAAACCCCCTGGCATTTCAGGCAAATAGTGGTCTCCTTGTTATTCGCCTCATCGTGAGTGCAGGGAATAGACTAGAGGTGAAGAGAAGAGAAGGGCTGAGTTGGAAGGGACCTGCAGCGATCCTTCCGGACTCTCTAGCTGAGGTGAAGACGACTAGCAGGAGCAAGGCAAAGGCTGAGAGGGCTGCTGTCACTTTCCGGAAAGGGATTGAGGGTGAAGGCCAAGGGAGGAGAAAAGCTCTTGAGTGCAAGGAAAAAGATGGTCAAGAAGAGAAAAGGATTTGGGACTTCTTTCCCAGAAGAAGACCTCAGCATAAGCAGGGGAGTAGCAAATGTGCCTTGGTGCATGGGTCAGGAACGGCGAGGCCATCCTGCACGTGCTCTCCGTCTCTGCCCAGTTCACGCCGAGGGAAGCAAAAGCCTTGCTTTCACCTCTGGCATCCCCGCAACCAAAGGAATGCAGATGGGACAAACAGCCTTGACGACGTAGTCTGAATGTCCAGATGTATTTAGCGGGACGCCCAGCAGCTGTGCCCAGGGCATGGCCAGCAAGGGCAGGGACAGCCCCCTGAGGCTCCTGGGCCCAGGGGCTGCCTCGGGGCCAGCAGCCCAAAGGCCTTCCTGGGAAGGATGCTGGGCGGAGGGCCGGCGGGCGGGGCTGCGCAGGGGGGGCCCCGTCACCCCCGTGTCACAGTGCCAGCACCCGACAACGCAGCAGTCACCATGCCCCGGGGCAGCATAAAAGGGAGCACGCTCCCGCGTCGCGCTGCCATAGCTGGCCTGGGGGCAGCGCCAAGACGTGCGAGAGGAAGTCCTTGAGGAGGCGGTGGAATTACTTGGCGAGGGCTGAGGGAGGAAGGCCGGAGGGGGCTCGACGAGGCTGCTGGAGACGAGAAGAACCCCCAACAGCTGGAGGTTGGTGAGGCTGGCTGGCCTTTTCAGCTGGCTAGCAGTGGCAAGAGCAAGGGAATGGCTTCCTGAGGAGCACTGCAGAGCTCGCCATCCTCATCCCCTGCGGAGCCAGTGTCAGCAGCCGTGAGGAATGGGATGCAGAGATGTTGGCGGGGGTGCCGGTGCTTTGGAGCAGCCGCTGGTGCCTTGCCAGGCGCCGGAAGGATCGTTGTCCCCCAGATGGATCAGACCGGGGGCGTTTTGCCCCTCTGGGAAGGCCCTGAGGTGGCAGCAGGTGGAGGGAGAATCGGGGTTGGGCATCTCCTGGGAGGCGTGAGCAGCCTGCGGGCCGAGGAGGCAGGTCTTGCTCAGGTGCTGAGGGAATAGCCCATGGCTGGCGACGCTGGGGTCAGGAAGGAATTTTGCCCCGGGGCAGAGTGGCTGTGGTGCCCGGGGGTTTTTTGCCTTCCTCTGCAGCATTGAGCATGAGCACTTGTCAGGGCTCCTCTGGGCCATTTTGGCTGGGTTACTGCCTGCTGCTCATGCACCACGAAGGTGGCCTCTCGTGCCCTGCAGCTGCGGGGAGGAAGGCTTTTTTTCCCCCCACGGTGGGCTAGCAAGTGTCCCCGGGGGTTTTTTGCCTTCCTCTGCAGCACTGAGCACGGCCCCTTGCCAGGGCTCCTTTGGGCCGTTTTGGCTAGGTGCCTGCTGCTCCTGCTCCACGAAGGTGGCCCTCGTGCCCCGCATGCGGGGGGAGGACGCTTTCTAGACTCCCGGGGCGGACGCCCAGGGTGGCCCCCGGGGGTTGCTTCTTCTCCTGCGTAGCATTGAGCGCAGCCCCTTGTCAGGGCTCCTCTGGGCCCTTTGGGCTCAGTTCTTGCCCGCTGCTCTTGCACCTGCGAGGCGCCCCTCGTGCCCTGGCGCTCCCTGGCTCTTTTGCCCATTGCAGGTTTGGAGCAGGAGCGAGCTCTGCTCTTGCCTTGGCTGCGTTTCCCGAGGTGTCCTTGCTTGTGCAAAACAGCCTGTGCTTGGAAGGGCTGCAGGCTTGCTGCACCATGCGGAGCTGCAGCTTTTCAGCTCTCCCTGCATGCGATGCAAGCGCAGGGCAGGCAGGAGAGCGCTTTTCATGCCTCCCTGGCCAAGCAGCACAGCGGAGCAAGTTTTGGAAGGCAAAAGGGGTGCTTGTCATCGACACGTGTCCTACTTGTGAAAATAGCCCAGGGCAGCACACCCCTCCTCTTCTTCTGCTTTTCGGTGTGTGGTCGGTAGCCATCCTCCTTCTTCAAGTTCTTCTGCACTGTTGAGAAACGAGGGACTGCTTGGCCTGTCTTCCTGCTGCTCCTTTCTGCAGCTTTCCTTTGCCAGACTGCAAGGGATGCTTTTTCAAACTAAACTAAAGAACACATCAGCCTGCTCCTGGCTGCACATGCGCATTGTGTTCATGCTTGTGAGCCTCGGCTCTGAAAGAGATTCAGCAAAATAGCCTAAAAGAGCCTAAACCAAAATAAGACCAAATAAAATGAAACAAAATAATAAAAGAACAAACCGAAATAAAAACGCGTAAAGCAAGGTCAAATAAAATAAGATAAACCAACATAAAATAAAATCATAAGAAATAACCCCAAAGAAAATAGAATCAAATCAAATCCAATAACATCACAGGAAAGAAACGAAACTAAACTAACATAAACCAACCTAACAAGACAGAAAATAAAATGAAGTAAAATCAAGTCAAATCAACTGAAATCAAATCCTCTTTCTACTTGTATCCTTTTTGATTTGTGTCCTCGAAAGTGTTTCTGGAGCTGTAAACCCCCTGGCATTTCAGGCAAATAGTGGTCTCCTTGTTATTCGCCTCATCGTGAGTGCAGGGAATAGACTAGAGGTGAAGAGAAGAGAAGGGCTGAGTTGGAAGGGACCTGCAGCGATCCTTCCGGACTCTCTAGCTGAGGTGAAGACGACTAGCAGGAGCAAGGCAAAGGCTGAGAGGGCTGCCGTCACTTTCCGGAAAGGTATTGAGGGTGAAGGCCAAGGGAGGAGAAAAGCTCTTGAGTGCAAGGAAAAAGATGGTCAAGAAGAGAAAAGGATTTGGGACTTCTTTCCCAGAAGAAGACCTCAGCATAAGCAGGGGAGTAGCAAATGTGCCTTGGTGCATGGGTCAGGAACGGCGAGGCCATCCTGCACGTGCTCTCCGTCTCTGCCCAGTTCACGCCGAGGGAAGCAAAAGCCTTGCTTTCACCTCTGGCATCCCCGCAACCAAAGGAATGCAGATGGGACAAACAGCCTTGACGACGTAGTCTGAATGTCCAGATGTATTTAGCGGGACGCCCAGCAGCTGTGCCCAGGGCATGGCCAGCAAGGGCAGGGACAGCCCCCTGAGGCTCCTGGGCCCAGGGGCTGCCTCGGGGCCAGCAGCCCAAAGGCCTTCCTGGGGACGGACGCTGGGCGGAGGGCCGGCGGGCGGGGCTGCGCAGGGGGGGCCCCGTCACCCCCGTGTCACAGTGCCAGCACCCGGCAACGCAGCAGTCACCATGCCCCGGGGCAGCATAAAAGGGAGCACGCTCCCGCGTCGCGCTGCCATAGCTGGCCTGGGGGCAGCGCCAAGACGTGCGAGAGGAAGTCCTTGAGGAGGCGGTGGAATTACTTGGCGAGGGCTGAGGGAGGAAGGCCGGAGGGGGCTCGACGAGGCTGCTGGAGACGAGAAGAACCCCCAACAGCTGGAGGTTGGTGAGGCTGGCTGGCCTTTTCAGCTGGCTAGCAGTGGCAAGAGCAAGGGAATGGCTTCCTGAGGAGCACTGCAGAGCTCGCCATCCTCATCCCCTGCGGAGCCAGTGTCAGCAGCCGTGAGGAATGGGATGCAGAGATGTTGGCGGGGGTGCCGGTGCTTTGGAGCAGCCGCTGGTGCCTTGCCAGGCGCCGGAAGGATCGTTGTCCCCCAGATGGATCAGACCGGGGGCGTTTTGCCCCTCTGGGAAGGCCCTGAGGTGGCAGCAGGTGGAGGGAGAATCGGGGTTGGGCATCTCCTGGGAGGCGTGAGCAGCCTGCGGGCCGAGGAGGCAGGTCTTGCTCAGGTGCTGAGGGAATAGCCCATGGCCGGCGACGCTGGGGTCAGGAAGGAATTTTGCCCCGGGGCAGAGTGGCTGTGGTGCCCGGGGGTTTTTTGCCTTCCTCTGCAGCATTGAGCATGAGCACTTGTCAGGGCTCCTCTGGGCCATTTTGGCTGGGTTACTGCCTGCTGCTCATGCACCACGAAGGTGGCCTCTCGTGCCCTGCAGCTGCGGGGAGGAAGGCTTTTTTTCCCCCCACGGTGGGCTAGCAAGTGTCCCCGGGGGTTTTTTGCCTTCCTCTGCAGCACTGAGCACGGCCCCGTGCCAGGGCTCCTTTGGGCCGTTTTGGCTAGGTGCCTGCTGCTCCTGCTCCACGAAGGTGGCCCTCGTGCCCCGCATGCGGGGGGAGGACGCTTTCTAGACTCCCGGGGCGGACGCCCAGGGTGGCCCCCGGGGGTTGCTTCTTCTCCTGCGTAGCATTGAGCGCAGCCCCTTGTCAGGGCTCCTCTGGGCCCTTTGGGCTCAGTTCTTGCCCGCTGCTCTTGCACCTGCGAGGCGCCCCTCGTGCCCTGGCGCTCCCTGGCTCTTTTGCCCATTGCAGGTTTGGAGCAGGAGCGAGCTCTGCTCTTGCCTTGGCTCCGTTTCCCGAGGTGTCCTTGCTTGTGCAAAACAGCCTGTGCTTGGAAGGGCTGCAGGCTTGCTGCACCATGCGGAGCTGCAGCTTTTCAGCTCTCCCTGCATGCGATGCAAGCGCAGGGCAGGCAGGAGAGCGCTTTTCATGCCTCCCTGGCCAAGCAGCACAGCGGAGCAAGTTTTGGAAGGCAAAAGGGGTGCTTGTCATCGACACGTGTCCTACTTGTGAAAATACCCCAGGGCACCACACCCCTCCTCTTCTTCTGCTTTTCGGTGTGTGGTCGGTAGCCATCCTCCTTCTTCAAGTTCTTCTGCACTGTTGAGAAACGAGGGACTGCTTGGCCTGTCTTCCTGCTGCTCCTTTCTGCAGCTTTCCTTTGCCAGACTGCAAGGGATGCTTTTTCAAACTAAACTAAAGAACACATCAGCCTGCTCCTGGCTGCACATGCGCATTGTGTTAATGCTTGTGAGCCTCGGCTCTGAAAGAGATTCAGCAAAATAGCCTAAAAGAGCCTAAACCAAAATAAGACCAAATAAAATGAAACAAAATAATAAAAGAACAAACCGAAATAAAAACGCGTAAAGCAAGGTCAAATAAAATAAGATAAACCAACATAAAATAAAATCATAAGAAATAACCCCAAAGAAAATAGAATCAAATCAAATCCAATAACATCACAGGAAAGAAACGAAACTAAACTAACATAAACCAACCTAACAAGACAGAAAATAAAATGAAGTAAAATCAAGTCAAATCAACTGAAATCAAATCCTCTTTCTACTTGTATCCTTTTTGATTTGTGTCCTCGAAAGTGTTTCTGGAGCTGTAAACCCCCTGGCATTTCAGGCAAATAGTGGTCTCCTTGTTATTCGCCTCATCGTGAGTGCAGGGAATAGACTAGAGGTGAAGAGAAGAGAAGGGCTGAGTTGGAAGGGACCTGCAGCGATCCTTCCGGACTCTCTAGCTGAGGTGAAGACGACTAGCAGGAGCAAGGCAAAGGCTGAGAGGGCTGCCGTCACTTTCCGGAAAGGGATTGAGGGTGAAGGCCAAGGGAGGAGAAAAGCTCTTGAGTGCAAGGAAAAAGATGGTCAAGAAGAGAAAAGGATTTGGGACTTCTTTCCCAGAAGAAGACCTCAGCATAAGCAGGGGAGTAGCAAATGTGCCTTGGTGCATGGGTCAGGAACGGCGAGGCCATCCTGCACGTGCTCTCCGTCTCTGCCCAGTTCACGCCGAGGGAAGCAAAAGCCTTGCTTTCACCTCTGGCATCCCCGCAACCAAAGGAATGCAGATGGGACAAACAGCCTTGACGACGTAGTCTGAATGTCCAGATGTATTTAGCGGGACGCCCAGCAGCTGTGCCCAGGGCATGGCCAGCAAGGGCAGGGACAGCCCCCTGAGGCTCCTGGGCCCAGGGGCTGCCTCGGGGCCAGCAGCCCAAAGGCCTTCCTGGGAAGGATGCTGGGCGGAGGGCCGGCGGGCGGGGCTGCGCAGGGGGGGCCCCGTCACCCCCGTGTCACAGTGCCAGCACCCGGCAACGCAGCAGTCACCATGCCCCGGGGCAGCATAAAAGGGAGCACGCTCCCGCGTCGCGCTGCCATAGCTGGCCTGGGGGCAGCGCCAAGACGTGCGAGAGGAAGTCCTTGAGGAGGCGGTGGAATTACTTGGCGAGGGCTGAGGGAGGAAGGCCGGAGGGGGCTCGACGAGGCTGCTGGAGACGAGAAGAACCCCCAACAGCTGGAGGTTGGTGAGGCTGGCTGGCCTTTTCAGCTGGCTAGCAGTGGCAAGAGCAAGGGAATGGCTTCCTGAGGAGCACTGCAGAGCTCGCCATCCTCATCCCCTGCGGAGCCAGTGTCAGCAGCCGTGAGGAATGGGATGCAGAGATGTTGGCGGGGGTGCCGGTGCTTTGGAGCAGCCGCTGGTGCCTTGCCAGGCGCCGGAAGGATCGTTGTCCCCCAGATGGATCAGACCGGGGGCGTTTTGCCCCTCTGGGAAGGCCCTGAGGTGGCAGCAGGTGGAGGGAGAATCGGGGTTGGGCATCTCCTGGGAGGCGTGAGCAGCCTGCGGGCCGAGGAGGCAGGTCTTGCTCACGTGCTGAGGGAATAGCCCATGGCCGGCGACGCTGGGGTCAGGAAGGAATTTTGCCCCGGGGCAGAGTGGCTGTGGTGCCCGGGGGTTTTTTGCCTTCCTCTGCAGCATTGAGCATGAGCACTTGTCAGGGCTCCTCTGGGCCATTTTGGCTGGGTTACTGCCTGCTGCTCATGCACCACGAAGGTGGCCTCTCGTGCCCTGCAGCTGCGGGGAGGAAGGCTTTTTTTCCCCCCACGGTGGGCTAGCAAGTGTCCCCGGGGGTTTTTTGCCTTCCTCTGCAGCACTGAGCACGGCCCCGTGCCAGGGCTCCTTTGGGCCGTTTTGGCTAGGTGCCTGCTGCTCCTGCTCCACGAAGGTGGCCCTCGTGCCCCGCATGCGGGGGGAGGACGCTTTCTAGACTCCCGGGGCGGACGCCCAGGGTGGCCCCCGGGGGTTGCTTCTTCTCCTGCGTAGCATTGAGCGCAGCCCCTTGTCAGGGCTCCTCTGGGCCCTTTGGGCTCAGTTCTTGCCCGCTGCTCTTGCACCTGCGAGGCGCCCCTCGTGCCCTGGCGCTCCCTGGCTCTTTTGCCCATTGCAGGTTTGGAGCAGGAGCGAGCTCTGCTCTTGCCTTGGCTGCGTTTCCCGAGGTGTCCTTGCTTGTGCAAAACAGCCTGTGCTGGGAAGGGCTGCAGGCTTGCTGCACCATGCGGAGCTGCAGCTTTTCAGCTCTCCCTGCATGCGATGCAAGCGCAGGGCAGGCAGGAGAGCGCTTTTCATGCCTCCCTGGCCAAGCAGCACAGCGGAGCAAGTTTTGGAAGGCAAAAGGGGTGCTTGTCATCGACACGTGTCCTACTTGTGAAAATACCCCAGGGCAGCACACCCCTCCTCTTCTTCTGCTTTTCGGTGTGTGGTTGGTAGCCATCCTCCTTCTTCAAGTTCTTCTGCACTGTTGAGAAACGAGGGACTGCTTGGCCTGTCTTCCTGCTGCTCCTTTCTGCAGCTTTCCTTTGCCAGACTGCAAGGGATGCTTTTTCAAACTAAACTAAAGAACACATCAGCCTGCTCCTGGCTGCACATGCGCATTGTGTTCATGCTTGTGAGCCTCGGCTCTGAAAGAGATTCAGCAAAATAGCCTAAAAGAGCCTAAACCAAAATAAGACCAAATAAAATGAAACAAAATAATAAAAGAACAAACCGAAATAAAAACGCGTAAAGCAAGGTCAAATAAAATAAGATAAACCAACATAAAATAAAATCATAAGAAATAACCCCAAAGAAAATAGAATCAAATCAAATCCAATAACATCACAGGAAAGAAACGAAACTAAACTAACATAAACCAACCTAACAAGACAGAAAATAAAATGAAGTAAAATCAAGTCAAATCAACTGAAATCAAATCCTCTTTCTACTTGTATCCTTTTTGATTTGTGTCCTCGAAAGTGTTTCTGGAGCTGTAAACCCCCTGGCATTTCAGGCAAATAGTGGTCTCCTTGTTATTCGCCTCATCGTGAGTGCAGGGAATAGACTAGAGGTGAAGAGAAGAGAAGGGCTGAGTTGGAAGGGACCTGCAGCGATCCTTCCGGACTCTCTAGCTGAGGTGAAGACGACTAGCAGGAGCAAGGCAAAGGCTGAGAGGGCTGCCGTCACTTTCCGGAAAGGTATGGAGGGTGAAGGCCAAGGGAGGAGAAAAGCTCTTGAGTGCAAGGAAAAAGATGGTCAAGAAGAGAAAAGGATTTGGGACTTCTTTCCCAGAAGAAGCCCTCAGCATAAGCAGGGGAGTAGCAAATGTGCCTTGGTGCATGGGTCAGGAACGGCGAGGCCATCCTGCACGTGCTCTCCGTCTCTGCCCAGTTCACGCCGAGGGAAGCAAAAGCCTTGCTTTCACCTCTGGCATCCCCGCAACCAAAGGAATGCAGATGGGACAAACAGCCTTGACGACGTAGTCTGAATGTCCAGATGTATTTAGTGGGACGCCCAGCAGCTGTGCCCAGGGCATGGCCAGCAAGGGCAGGGACAGCCCCCTGAGGCTCCTGGGCCCAGGGGCTGCCTCGGGGCCAGCAGCCCAAAGGCCTTCCTGGGAAGGATGCTGGGCGGAGGGCCGGCGGGCGGGGCTGCGCAGGGGGGGCCCCGTCACCCCCGTGTCACAGTGCCAGCACCCGGCAACGCAGCAGTCACCATGCCCCGGGGCAGCATAAAAGGGAGCACGCTCCCGCGTCGCGCTGCCATAGCTGGCCTGGGGGCAGCGCCAAGACGTGCGAGAGGAAGTCCTTGAGGAGGCGGTGGAATTACTTGGCGAGGGCTGAGGGAGGAAGGCCGGAGGGGGCTCGACGAGGCTGCTGGAGACGAGAAGAACCCCCAACAGCTGGAGGTTGGTGAGGCTGGCTGGCCTTTTCAGCTGGCTAGCAGTGGCAAGAGCAAGGGAATGGCTTCCTGAGGAGCACTGCAGAGCTCGCCATCCTCATCCCCTGCGGAGCCAGTGTCAGCAGCCGTGAGGAATGGGATGCAGAGATGTTGGCGGGGGTGCCGGTGCTTTGGAGCAGCCACTGGTGCCTTGCCAGGCGCCGGAAGGATCGTTGTCCCCCAGATGGATCAGACCGGGGGCGTTTTGCCCCTCTGGGAAGGCCCTGAGGTGGCAGCAGGTGGAGGGAGAATCGGGGTTGGGCATCTCCTGGGAGGCGTGAGCAGCCTGCGGGCCGAGGAGGCAGGTCTTGCTCACGTGCTGAGGGAATAGCCCATGGCCGGCGACGCTGGGGTCAGGAAGGAATTTTGCCCCGGGGCAGAGTGGCTGTGGTGCCCGGGGGTTTTTTGCCTTCCTCTGCAGCATTGAGCATGAGCACTTGTCAGGGCTCCTCTGGGCCATTTTGGCTGGGTTACTGCCTGCTGCTCATGCACCACGAAGGTGGCCTCTCGTGCCCTGCAGCTGCGGGGAGGAAGGCTTTTTTTCCCCCCACGGTGGGCTAGCAAGTGTCCCCGGGGGTTTTTTGCCTTCCTCTGCAGCACTGAGCACGGCCCCGTGCCAGGGCTCCTTTGGGCCGTTTTGGCTAGGTGCCTGCTGCTCCTGCTCCACCAAGGTGGCCCTCGTGCCCCGCATGCGGGGGGAGGACGCTTTCTAGACTCCCGGGGCGGACGCCCAGGGTGGCCCCCGGGGGTTGCTTCTTCTCCTGCGTAGCATTGGGCGCAGCCCCTTGTCAGGGCTCCTCTGGGCCCTTTGGGCTCAGTTCTTGCCCGCTGCTCTTGCACCTGCGAGGCGCCCCTCGTGCCCTGGCGCTCCCTGGCTCTTTTGCCCATTGCAGGTTTGGAGCAGGAGCGAGCTCTGCTCTTGCCTTGGCTCCGTTTCCCGAGGTGTCCTTGCTTGTGCAAAACAGCCTGTGCTTGGAAGGGCTGCAGGCTTGCTGCACCATGCGGAGCTGCAGCTTTTCAGCTCTCCCTGCATGCGATGCAAGCGCAGGGCAGGCAGGAGAGCGCTTTTCATGCCTCCCTGGCCAAGCAGCACAGCGGAGCAAGTTTTGGAAGGCAAAAGGGGTGCTTGTCATCGACACGTGTCCTACTTGTGAAAATAGCCCAGGGCAGCACACCCCTCCTCTTCTTCTGCTTTTCGGTGTGTGGTCGGTACCCATCCTCCTTCTTCAAGTTCTTCTGCACTGTTGAGAAACGAGGGACTGCTTGGCCTGTCTTCCTGCTGCTCCTTTCTGCAGCTTTCCTTTGCCAGACTGCAAGGGATGCTTTTTCAAACTAAACTAAAGAACACATCAGCCTGCTCCTGGCTGCACATGCGCATTGTGTTCATGCTTGTGAGCCTCGGCTCTGAAAGAGATTCAGCAAAATAGCCTAAAAGAGCCTAAACCAAAATAAGACCAAATAAAATGAAACAAAATAATAAAAGAACAAACCGAAATAAAAACGCGTAAAGCAAGGTCAAATAAAATAAGATAAACCAACATAAAATAAAATCATAAGAAATAACCCCAAAGAAAATAGAATCAAATCAAATCCAATAACATCACAGGAAAGAAACGAAACTAAACTAACATAAACCAACCTAACAAGACAGAAAATAAAATGAAGTAAAATCAAGTCAAATCAACTGAAATCAAATCCTCTTTCTACTTGTATCCTTTTTGATTTGTGTCCTCGAAAGTGTTTCTGGAGCTGTAAACCCCCTGGCATTTCAGGCAAATAGTGGTCTCCTTGTTATTCGCCTCATCGTGAGTGCAGGGAATAGACTAGAGGTGAAGAGAAGAGAAGAGAAGGGCTGAGTTGGAAGGGACCTGCAGCGATCCTTCCGGACTCTCTAGCTGAGGTGAAGACGACTAGCAGGAGCAAGGCAAAGGCTGAGAGGGCTGCCGTCACTTTCCGGAAAGGTATGGAGGGTGAAGGCCAAGGGAGGAGAAAAGCTCTTGAGTGCAAGGAAAAAGATGGTCAAGAAGAGAAAAGGATTTGGGACTTCTTTCCCAGAAGAAGACCTCAGCATAAGCAGGGGAGTAGCAAATGTGCCTTGGTGCATGGGTCAGGAACGGCGAGGCCATCCTGCACGTGCTCTCCGTCTCTGCCCAGTTCACGCCGAGGGAAGCAAAAGCCTTGCTTTCACCTCTGGCATCCCCGCAACCAAAGGAATGCAGATGGGACAAACAGCCTTCACGACGTAGTCTGAATGTCCAGATGTATTTAGTGGGACGCCCAGCAGCTGTGCCCAGGGCATGGCCAGCAAGGGCAGGGACAGCCCCCTGAGGCTCCTGGGCCCAGGGGCTGCCTCGGGGCCAGCAGCCCAAAGGCCTTCCTGGGAAGGATGCTGGGCGGAGGGCCGGCGGGCGGGGCTGCGCAGGGGGGGCCCCGTCACCCCCGTGTCACAGTGCCAGCACCCGGCAACGCAGCAGTCACCATGCCCCGGGGCAGCATAAAAGGGAGCACGCTCCCGCGTCGCGCTGCCATAGCTGGCCTGGGGGCAGCGCCAAGACGTGCGAGAGGAAGTCCTTGAGGAGGCGGTGGAATTACTTGGCGAGGGCTGAGGGAGGAAGGCCGGAGGGGGCTCGACGAGGCTGCTGGAGATGAGAAGAACCCCCAACAGCTGGAGGTTGGTGAGGCTGGCTGGCCTTTTCAGCTGGCTAGCAGTGGCAAGAGCAAGGGAATGGCTTCCTGAGGAGCACTGCAGAGCTCGCCATCCTCATCCCCTGCGGAGCCAGTGTCAGCAGCCGTGAGGAATGGGATGCAGAGATGTTGGCGGGGGTGCCGGTGCTTTGGAGCAGCCGCTGGTGCCTTGCCAGGCGCAGGAAGGATCGTTGTCCCCCAGATGGATCAGACCGGGGGCGTTTTGCCCCTCTGGGAAGGCCCTGAGGTGGCAGCAGGTGGAGGGAGAATCGGGGTTGGGCATCTCCTGGGAGGCGTGAGCAGCCTGCGGGCCGAGGAGGCAGGTCTTGCTCAGGTGCTGAGGGAATAGCCCATGGCCGGCGACGCTGGGGTCAGGAAGGAATTTTGCCCCGGGGCAGAGTGGCTGTGGTGCCCGGGGGTTTTTTGCCTTCCTCTGCAGCATTGAGCATGAGCACTTGTCAGGGCTCCTCTGGGCCATTTTGGCTGGGTTACTGCCTGCTGCTCATGCACCACGAAGGTGGCCTCTCGTGCCCTGCAGCTGCGGGGAGGAAGGCTTTTTTTCCCCCCACGGTGGGCTAGCAAGTGTCCCCGGGGGTTTTTTGCCTTCCTCTGCAGCACTGAGCACGGCCCCGTGCCAGGGCTCCTTTGGGCCGTTTTGGCTAGGTGCCTGCTGCTCCTGCTCCACGAAGGTGGCCCTCGTGCCCCGCATGCGGGGGGAGGACGCTTTCTAGACTCCCGGGGTGGACGCCCAGGGTGGCCCCCGGGGGTTGCTTCTTCTCCTGCGTAGCATTGAGCGCAGCCCCTTGTCAGGGCTCCTCTGGGCCCTTTGGGCTCAGTTCTTGCCCGCTGCTCTTGCACCTGCGAGGCGCCCCTCGTGCCATGGTGCTCCCTGGCTCTTTTGCCCATTGCAGGTTTGGAGCAGGAGCGAGCTCTGCTCTTGCCTTGGCTCCGTTTCCCGAGGTGTCCTTGCTTGTGCAAAACAGCCTGTGCTTGGAAGGGCTGCAGGCTTGCTGCACCATGCGGAGCTGCAGCTTTTCAGCTCTCCCTGCATGCGATGCAAGCGCAGGGCAGGCAGGAGAGCGCTTTTCATGCCTCCCTGGCCAAGCAGCACAGCGGAGCAAGTTTTGGAAGGCAAAAGGGGTGCTTGTCATCGACACGTGTCCTACTTGTGAAAATACCCCAGGGCACCACACCCCTCCTCTTCTTCTGCTTTTCGGTGTGTGGTCGGTAGCCATCCTCCTTCTTCAAGTTCTTCTGCACTGTTGAGAAACGAGGGACTGCTTGGCCTGTCTTCCTGCTGCTCCTTTCTGCAGCTTTCCTTTGCCAGACTGCAAGGGATGCTTTTTCAAACTAAACTAAAGAACACATCAGCCTGCTCCTGGCTGCACATGCGCATTGTGTTCATGCTTGTGAGCCTCGGCTCTGAAAGAGATTCAGCAAAATAGCCTAAAAGAGCCTAAACCAAAATAAGACCAAATAAAATGAAACAAAATAATAAAAGAACAAACCGAAATAAAAACGCGTAAAGCAAGGTCAAATAAAATAAGATAAACCAACATAAAATAAAATCATAAGAAATAACCCCAAAGAAAATAGAATCAAATCAAATCCAATAACATCACAGGAAAGAAACGAAACTAAACTAACGTAAACCAACCTAACAAGACAGAAAATAAAATACAGTAAAATCAAGTCAAATCAACTGAAATCAAATCCTCTTTCTACTTGTATCCTTTTTGATTTGTGTCCTCGAAAGTGTTTCTGGAGCTGTAAACCCCCTGGCATTTCAGGCAAATAGTGGTCTCCTTGTTATTCGCCTCATCGTGAGTGCAGGGAATAGACTAGAGGTGAAGAGAAGAGAAGGGCTGAGTTGGAAGGGACCTGCAGCGATCCTTCCGGACTCTCTAGCTGAGGTGAAGACGACTAGCAGGAGCAAGGCAAAGGCTGAGAGGGCTGCCGTCACTTTCCGGAAAGGGATTGAGGGTGAAGGCCAAGGGAGGAGAAAAGCTCTTGAGTGCAAGGAAAAAGATGGTCAAGAAGAGAAAAGGATTTGGGACTTCTTTCCCAGAAGAAGACCTCAGCATAAGCAGGGGAGTAGCAAATGTGCCTTGGTGCATGGGTCAGGAACGGCGAGGCCATCCTGCACGTGCTCTCCGTCTCTGCCCAGTTCACGCCGAGGGAAGCAAAAGCCTTGCTTTCACCTCTGGCATCCCCGCAACCAAAGGAATGCAGATGGGACAAACAGCCTTCACGACGTAGTCTGAATGTCCAGATGTATTTAGTGGGACGCCCAGCAGCTGTGCCCAGGGCATGGCCAGCAAGGGCAGGGACAGCCCCCTGAGGCTCCTGGGCCCAGGGGCTGCCTCGGGGCCAGCAGCCCAAAGGCCTTCCTGGGAAGGATGCTGGGCGGAGGGCCGGCGGGCGGGGCTGCGCAGGGGGGGCCCCGTCACCCCCGTGTCACAGTGCCAGCACCCGGCAACGCAGCAGTCACCATGCCCCGGGGCAGCATAAAAGGGAGCACGCTCCCGCGTCGCGCTGCCATAGCTGGCCTGGGGGCAGCGCCAAGACGTGCGAGAGGAAGTCCTTGAGGAGGCGGTGGAATTACTTGGTGAGGGCTGAGGGAGGAAGGCCGGAGGGGGCTCGACGAGGCTGCTGGAGACGAGAAGAACCACCAAGAGCTGGAGGTTGGTGAGGCTGGCTGGCCTTTTCAGCTGGCTAGCAGTGGCAAGAGCAAGGGAATGGCTTCCTGAGGAGCACTGCAGAGCTCGCCATCCTCATCCCCTGCGGAGCCAGTGTCAGCAGCCGTGAGGAATGGGATGCAGAGATGTTGGCGGGGGTGCCGGTGCTTTGGAGCAGCCGCTGGTGCCTTGCCAGGCGCCGGAAGGATCGTTGTCCCCCAGATGGATCAGACCGGGGGCGTTTTGCCCCTCTGGGAAGGCCCTGAGGTGGCAGCAGGTGGAGGGAGAATCGGGGTTGGGCATCTCCTGGGAGGCGTGAGCAGCCTGCGGGCCGAGGAGGCAGGTCTTGCTCACGTGCTGAGGGAATAGCCCATGGCCGGCGACGCTGGGGTCAGGAAGGAATTTTGCCCCGGGGCAGATTGGCTGTGGTGCCCGGGGGTTTTTTGCCTTCCTCTGCAGCATTGAGCATGAGCACTTGTCAGGGCTCCTCTGGGCCATTTTGGCTGGGTTACTGCCTGCTGCTCATGCACCACGAAGGTGGCCTCTCGTGCCCTGCAGCTGCGGGGAGGAAGGCTTTTTTTCCCCCCACGGTGGGCTAGCAAGTGTCCCCGGGGGTTTTTTGCCTTCCTCTGCAGCACTGAGCACGGCCCCGTGCCAGGGCTCCTTTGGGCCGTTTTGGCTAGGTGCCTGCTGCTCCTGCTCCACGAAGGTGGCCCTCGTGCCCCGCATGCGGGGGGAGGACGCTTTCTAGACTCCCGGGGCGCACGCCCAGGGTGGCCCCCGGGGGTTGCTTCTTCTCCTGCGTAGCATTGAGCGCAGCCCCTTGTCAGGGCTCCTCTGGGCCCTTTGGGCTCAGTTCTTGCCCGCTGCTCTTGCACCTGCGAGGCGCCCCTCGTGCCCTGGCGCTCCCTGGCTCTTTTGCCCATTGCAGGTTTGGAGCAGGAGCGAGCTCTGCTCTTGCCTTGGCTGCGTTTCCCGAGGTGTCCTTGCTTGTGCAAAACAGCCTGTGCTTGGAAGGGCTGCAGGCTTGCTGCACCATGCGGAGCTGCAGCTTTTCAGCTCTCCCTGCATGCGATGCAAGCGCAGGGCAGGCAGGAGAGCGCTTTTCATGCCTCCCTGGCCAAGCAGCACAGCGGAGCAAGTTTTGGAAGGCAAAAGGGGTGCTTGTCATCGACACGTGTCCTACTTGTGAAAATAGCCCAGGGCAGCACACCCCTCCTCTTCTTCTGCTTTTCGGTGTGTGGTCGGTACCCATCCTCCTTCTTCAAGTTCTTCTGCACTGTTGAGAAACGAGGGACTGCTTGGCCTGTCTTCCTGCTGCTCCTTTCTGCAGCTTTCCTTTGCCAGACTGCAAGGGATGCTTTTTCAAACTAAACTAAAGAACACATCAGCCTGCTCCTGGCTGCACATGCGCATTGTGTTCATGCTTGTGAGCCTCGGCTCTGAAAGAGATTCAGCAAAATAGCCTAAAAGAGCCTAAACCAAAATAAGACCAAATAAAATGAAACAAAATAATAAAAGAACAAACCGAAATAAAAACGCGTAAAGCAAGGTCAAATAAAATAAGATAAACCAACATAAAATAAAATCATAAGAAATAACCCCAAAGAAAATAGAATCAAATCAAACCAATAACATCACAGGAAAGAAACGAAACTAAACTAACATAAACCAACCTAACAAGACAGAAAATAAAATGAAGTAAAATCAAGTCAAATCAACTGAAATCAAATCCTCTTTCTACTTGTATCCTTTTTGATTTGTGTCCTCGAAAGTGTTTCTGGAGCTGTAAACCCCCTGGCATTTCAGGCAAACAGTGGTCTCCTTGTTATTCGCCTCATCGTGAGTGCAGGGAATAGACTAGAGGTGAAGAGAAGAGAAGGGCTGAGTTGGAAGGGACCTGCAGCGATCCTTCCGGACTCTCTAGCTGAGGTGAAGACGACTAGCAGGAGCAAGGCAAAGGCTGAGAGGGCTGCCGTCACTTTCCGGAAAGGGATTGAGGGTGAAGGCCAAGGGAGGAGAAAAGCTCTTGAGTGCAAGGAAAAAGATGGTCAAGAAGAGAAAAGGATTTGGGACTTCTTTCCCAGAAGAAGACCTCAGCATAAGCAGGGGAGTAGCAAATGTGCCTTGGTGCATGGGTCAGGAACGGCGAGGCCATCCTGCACGTGCTCTCCGTCTCTGCCCAGTTCACGCCGAGGGAAGCAAAAGCCTTGCTTTCACCTCTGGCATCCCCGCAACCAAAGGAATGCAGATGGGACAAACAGCCTTGACGACGTAGTCTGAATGTCCAGATGTATTTAGCGGGACGCCCAGCAGCTGTGCCCAGGGCATGGCCAGCAAGGGCAGGGACAGCCCCCTGAGGCTCCTGGGCCCAGGGGCTGCCTCGGGGCCAGCAGCCCAAAGGCCTTCCTGGGAAGGATGCTGGGCGGAGGGCCGGCGGGCGGGGCTGCGCAGGGGGGGCCCCGTCACCCCCGTGTCACAGTGCCAGCACCCGGCAACGCAGCAGTCACCATGCCCCGGGGCAGCATAAAAGGGAGCACGCTCCCGCGTCGCGCTGCCATAGCTGGCCTGGGGGCAGCGCCAAGACGTGCGAGAGGAAGTCCTTGAGGAGGCGGTGGAATTACTTGGCGAGGGCTGAGGGAGGAAGGCCGGAGGGGGCTCGACGAGGCTGCTGGAGATGAGAAGAACCCCCAACAGCTGGAGGTTGGTGAGGCTGGCTGGCCTTTTCAGCTGGCTAGCAGTGGCAAGAGCAAGGGAATGGCTTCCTGAGGAGCACTGCAGAGCTCGCCATCCTCATCCCCTGCGGAGCCAGTGTCAGCAGCCGTGAGGAATGGGATGCAGAGATGTTGGCGGGGGTGCCGGTGCTTTGGAGCAGCCGCTGGTGCCTTGCCAGGCGCAGGAAGGATCGTTGTCCCCCAGATGGATCAGACCGGGGGCGTTTTGCCCCTCTGGGAAGGCCCTGAGGTGGCAGCAGGTGGAGGGAGAATCGGGGTTGGGCATCTCCTGGGAGGCGTGAGCAGCCTGCGGGCCGAGGAGGCAGGTCTTGCTCACGTGCTGAGGGAATAGCCCATGGCCGGCGACGCTGGGGTCAGGAAGGAATTTTGCCCCGGGGCAGAGTGGCTGTGGTGCCCGGGGGTTTTTTGCCTTCCTCTGCAGCATTGAGCATGAGCACTTGTCAGGGCTCCTCTGGGCCATTTTGGCTGGGTTACTGCCTGCTGCTCATGCACCACGAAGGTGGCCTCTCGTGCCCTGCAGCTGCGGGGAGGAAGGCTTTTTTTCCCCCCACGGTGGGCTAGCAAGTGTCCCCGGGGGTTTTTTGCCTTCCTCTGCAGCACTGAGCACGGCCCCGTGCCAGGGCTCCTTTGGGCCGTTTTGGCTAGGTGCCTGCTGCTCCTGCTCCACGAAGGTGGCCCTCGTGCCCCGCATGCGGGGGGAGGACGCTTTCTAGACTCCCGGGGCGGACGCCCAGGGTGGCCCCCGGGGGTTGCTTCTTCTCCTGCGTAGCATTGAGCGCAGCCCCTTGTCAGGGCTCCTCTGGGCCCTTTGGGCTCAGTTCTTGCCCGCTGCTCTTGCACCTGCGAGGCGCCCCTCGTGCCCTGGCGCTCCCTGGCTCTTTTGCCCATTGCAGGTTTGGAGCAGGAGCGAGCTCTGCTCTTGCCTTGGCTCTGTTTCCCGAGGTGTCCTTGCTTGTGCAAAACAGCCTGTGCTGGGAAGGGCTGCAGGCTTGCTGCACCATGCGGAGCTGCAGCTTTTCAGCTCTCCCTGCATGCGATGCAAGCGCAGGGCAGGCAGGAGAGCGCTTTTCATGCCTCCCTGGCCAAGCAGCACAGCGGAGCAAGTTTTGGAAGGCAAAAGGGGTGCTTGTCATCGACACGTGTCCTACTTGTGAAAATAGCCCAGGGCAGCACACCCCTCCTCTTCTTCTGCTTTTCGGTGTGTGGTCGGTAGCCATCCTCCTTCTTCAAGTTCTTCTGCACTGTTGAGAAACGAGGGACTGCTTGGCCTGTCTTCCTGCTGCTCCTTTCTGCAGCTTTCCTTTGCCAGACTGCAAGGGATGCTTTTTCAAACTAAACTAAAGAACACATCAGCCTGCTCCTGGCTGCACATGCGCATTGTGTTCATGCTTGTGAGCCTCGGCTCTGAAAGAGATTCAGCAAAATAGCCTAAAAGAGCCTAAACCAAAATAAGACCAAATAAAATGAAACAAAATAATAAAAGAACAAACCGAAATAAAAACGCGTAAAGCAAGGTCAAATAAAATAAGATAAACCAACATAAAATAAAATCATAAGAAATAACCCCAAAGAAAATAGAATCAAATCAAATCCAATAACATCACAGGAAAGAAACGAAACTAAACTAACATAAACCAACCTAACAAGACAGAAAATAAAATGAAGTAAAATCAAGTCAAATCAAATGAAATCAAATCCTCTTTCTACTTGTATCCTTTTTGATTTGTGTCCTCGAAAGTGTTTCTGGAGCTGTAAACCCCCTGGCATTTCAGGCAAATAGTGGTCTCCTTGTTATTCGCCTCATCGTGAGTGCAGGGAATAGACTAGAGGTGAAGAGAAGAGAAGGGCTGAGTTGGAAGGGACCTGCAGCGATCCTTCCGGACTCTCTAGCTGAGGTGAAGACGACTAGCAGGAGCAAGGCAAAGGCTGAGAGGGCTGCCGTCACTTTCCGGAAAGGGATTGAGGGTGAAGGCCAAGGGAGGAGAAAAGCTCTTGAGTGCAAGGAAAAAGATGGTCAAGAAGAGAAAAGGATTTGGGACTTCTTTCCCAGAAGAAGACCTCAGCATAAGCAGGGGAGTAGCAAATGTCCCTTGGTGCATGGGTCAGGAACGGCGAGGCCATCCTGCACGTGCTCTCCGTCTCTGCCCAGTTCACGCCGAGGGAAGCAAAAGCCTTGCTTTCACCTCTGGCATCCCCGCAACCAAAGGAATGCAGATGGGACAAACAGCCTTGACGACGTAGTCTGAATGTCCAGATGTATTTAGTGGGACGCCCAGCAGCTGTGCCCAGGGCATGGCCAGCAAGGGCAGGGACAGCCCCCTGAGGCTCCTGGGCCCAGGGGCTGCCTCGGGGCCAGCAGCCCAAAGGCCTTCCTGGGAAGGATGCTGGGCGGAGGGCCGGCGGGCGGGGCTGCGCAGGGGGGGCCCCGTCACCCCCGTGTCACAGTGCCAGCACCCGGCAACGCAGCAGTCACCATGCCCCGGGGCAGCATAAAAGGGAGCACGCTCCCGCGTCGCGCTGCCATAGCTGGCCTGGGGGCAGCGCCAAGACGTGCGAGAGGAAGTCCTTGAGGAGGCGGTGGAATTACTTGGCGAGGGCTGAGGGAGGAAGGCCGGAGGGGGCTCGACGAGGCTGCTGGAGACGAGAAGAACCCCCAACAGCTGGAGGTTGGTGAGGCTGGCTGGCCTTTTCAGCTGGCTAGCAGTGGCAAGAGCAAGGGAATGGCTTCCTGAGGAGCACTGCAGAGCTCGCCATCCTCATCCCCTGCGGAGCCAGTGTCAGCAGCCATGAGGAATGGGATGCAGAGATGTTGGCGGGGGTGCCGGTGCTTTGGAGCAGCCGCTGGTGCCTTGCCAGGCGCCGGAAGGATCGTTGTCCCCCAGATGGATCAGGCCGGGGGCGTTTTGCCCCTCTGGGAAGGCCCTGAGGTGGCAGCAGGTGGAGGGAGAATCGGGGTTGGGCATCTCCTGGGAGGCGTGAGCAGCCTGCGGGCCGAGGAGGCAGGTCTTGCTCACGTGCTGAGGGAATAGCCCATGGCCGGCGACGCTGGGGTCAGGAAGGAATTTTGCCCCGGGGCAGAGTGGCTGTGGTGCCCGGGGGTTTTTTGCCTTCCTCTGCAGCATTGAGCATGAGCACTTGTCAGGGCTCCTCTGGGCCATTTTGGCTGGGTTACTGCCTGCTGCTCATGCACCACGAAGGTGGCCTCTTGTGCCCTGCAGCTGCGGGGAGGAAGGCTTTTTTTCCCCCCACGGTGGGCTAGCAAGTGTCCCCGGGGGTTTTTTGCCTTCCTCTGCAGCACTGAGCACGGCCCCGTGCCAGGGCTCCTTTGGGCCGTTTTGGCTAGGTGCCTGCTGCTCCTGCTCCACGAAGGTGGCCCTCGTGCCCCGCATGCGGGGGGAGGACGCTTTCTAGACTCCCGGGGCGGACGCCCAGGGTGGCCCCCGGGGGTTGCTTCTTCTCCTGCGTAGCATTGAGCGCAGCCCCTTGTCAGGGCTCCTCTGGGCCCTTTGGGCTCAGTTCTTGCCCGCTGCTCTTGCACCTGCGAGGCGCCCCTCGTGCCCTGGCGCTCCCTGGCTCTTTTGCCCATTGCAGGTTTGGAGCAGGAGCGAGCTCTGCTCTTGCCTTGGCTCTGTTTCCCGAGGTGTCCTTGCTTGTGCAAAACAGCCTGTGCTTGGAAGGGCTGCAGGCTTGCTGCACCATGCGGAGCTGCAGCTTTTCAGCTCTCCCTGCATGCGATGCAAGCGCAGGGCAGGCAGGAGAGCGCTTTTCATGCCTCCCTGGCCAAGCAGCACAGCGGAGCAAGTTTTGGAAGGCAAAAGGGGTGCTTGTCATCGACACGTGTCCTACTTGTGAAAATAGCCCAGGGCAGCACACCCCTCCTCTTCTTCTGCTTTTCGGTGTGTGGTCGGTAGCCATCCTCCTTCTTCAAGTTCTTCTGCACTGTTGAGAAACGAGGGACTGCTTGGCCTGTCTTCCTGCTGCTCCTTTCTGCAGCTTTCCTTTGCCAGACTGCAAGGGATGCTTTTTCAAACTAAACTAAAGAACACATCAGCCTGCTCCTGGCTGCACATGCGCATTGTGTTCATGCTTGTGAGCCTCGGCTCTGAAAGAGATTCAGCAAAATAGCCTAAAAGAGCCTAAACCAAAATAAGACCAAATAAAATGAAACAAAATAATAAAAGAACAAACCGAAATAAAAACGCGTAAAGCAAGGTCAAATAAAATAAGATAAACCAACATAAAATAAAATCATAAGAAATAACCCCAAAGAAAATAGAATCAAATCAAATCCAATAACATCACAGGAAAGAAACGAAACTAAACTAACATAAACCAACCTAACAAGACAGAAAATAAAATGAAGTAAAATCAAGTCAAATCAACTGAAATCAAATCCTCTTTCTACTTGTATCCTTTTTGATTTGTGTCCTCGAAAGTGTTTCTGGAGCTGTAAACCCCCTGGCATTTCAGGCAAATAGTGGTCTCCTTGTTATTCGCCTCATCGTGAGTGCAGGGAATAGACTAGAGGTGAAGAGAAGAGAAGGGCTGAGTTGGAAGGGACCTGCAGCGATCCTTCCGGACTCTCTAGCTGAGGTGAAGACGACTAGCAGGAGCAAGGCAAAGGCTGAGAGGGCTGCCGTCACTTTCCGGAAAGGGATTGAGGGTGAAGGCCAAGGGAGGAGAAAAGCTCTTGAGTGCAAGGAAAAAGATGGTCAAGAAGAGAAAAGGATTTGGGACTTCTTTCCCAGAAGAAGACCTCAGCATAAGCAGGGGAGTAGCAAATGTGCCTTGGTGCATGGGTCAGGAACGGCGAGGCCATCCTGCACGTGCTCTCCGTCTCTGCCCAGTTCACGCCGAGGGAAGCAAAAGCCTTGCTTTCACCTCTGGCATCCCCGCAACCAAAGGAATGCAGATGGGACAAACAGCCTTGACGACGTAGTCTGAATGTCCAGATGTATTTAGCGGGACGCCCAGCAGCTGTGCCCAGGGCATGGCCAGCAAGGGCAGGGACAGCCCCCTGAGGCTCCTGGGCCCAGGGGCTGCCTCGGGGCCAGCAGCCCAAAGGCCTTCCTGGGAAGGATGCTGGGCGGAGGGCCGGCGGGCGGGGCTGCGCAGGGGGGGCCCCGTCACCCCCGTGTCACAGTGCCAGCACCCGGCAACGCAGCAGTCACCATGCCCCGGGGCAGCATAAAAGGGAGCACGCTCCCGCGTCGCGCTGCCATAGCTGGCCTGGGGGCAGCGCCAAGACGTGCGAGAGGAAGTCCTTGAGGAGGCGGTGGAATTACTTGGCGAGGGCTGAGGGAGGAAGGCCGGAGGGGGCTCGACGAGGCTGCTGGAGATGAGAAGAACCCCCAACAGCTGGAGGTTGGTGAGGCTGGCTGGCCTTTTCAGCTGGCTAGCAGTGGCAAGAGCAAGGGAATGGCTTCCTGAGGAGCACTGCAGAGCTCGCCATCCTCATCCCCTGCGGAGCCAGTGTCAGCAGCCGTGAGGAATGGGATGCAGAGATGTTGGCGGGGGTGCCGGTGCTTTGGAGCAGCCGCTGGTGCCTTGCCAGGCGCAGGAAGGATCGTTGTCCCCCAGATGGATCAGACCGGGGGCGTTTTGCCCCTCTGGGAAGGCCCTGAGGTGGCAGCAGGTGGAGGGAGAATCGGGGTTGGGCATCTCCTGGGAGGCGTGAGCAGCCTGCGGGCCGAGGAGGCAGGTCTTGCTCACGTGCTGAGGGAATAGCCCATGGCCGGCGACGCTGGGGTCAGGAAGGAATTTTGCCCCGGGGCAGAGTGGCTGTGGTGCCCGGGGGTTTTTTGCCTTCCTCTGCAGCATTGAGCATGAGCACTTGTCAGGGCTCCTCTGGGCCATTTTGGCTGGGTTACTGCCTGCTGCTCATGCACCACGAAGGTGGCCTCTCGTGCCCTGCAGCTGCGGGGAGGAAGGCTTTTTTTCCCCCCACGGTGGGCTAGCAAGTGTCCCCGGGGGTTTTTTGCCTTCCTCTGCAGCACTGAGCACGGCCCCGTGCCAGGGCTCCTTTGGGCCGTTTTGGCTAGGTGCCTGCTGCTCCTGCTCCACGAAGGTGGCCCTCGTGCCCCGCATGCGGGGGGAGGACGCTTTCTAGACTCCCGGGGCGGACGCCCAGGGTGGCCCCCGGGGGTTGCTTCTTCTCCTGCGTAGCATTGAGCGCAGCCCCTTGTCAGGGCTCCTCTGGGCCCTTTGGGCTCAGTTCTTGCCCGCTGCTCTTGCACCTGCGAGGCGCCCCTCGTGCCCTGGCGCTCCCTGGCTCTTTTGCCCATTGCAGGTTTGGAGCAGGAGCGAGCTCTGCTCTTGCCTTGGCTCTGTTTCCCGAGGTGTCCTTGCTTGTGCAAAACAGCCTGTGCTGGGAAGGGCTGCAGGCTTGCTGCACCATGCGGAGCTGCAGCTTTTCAGCTCTCCCTGCATGCGATGCAAGCGCAGGGCAGGCAGGAGAGCGCTTTTCATGCCTCCCTGGCCAAGCAGCACAGCGGAGCAAGTTTTGGAAGGCAAAAGGGGTGCTTGTCATCGACACGTGTCCTACTTGTGAAAATAGCCCAGGGCAGCACACCCCTCCTCTTCTTCTGCTTTTCGGTGTGTGGTCGGTAGCCATCCTCCTTCTTCAAGTTCTTCTGCACTGTTGAGAAACGAGGGACTGCTTGGCCTGTCTTCCTGCTGCTCCTTTCTGCAGCTTTCCTTTGCCAGACTGCAAGGGATGCTTTTTCAAACTAAACTAAAGAACACATCAGCCTGCTCCTGGCTGCACATGCGCATTGTGTTCATGCTTGTGAGCCTCGGCTCTGAAAGAGATTCAGCAAAATAGCCTAAAAGAGCCTAAACCAAAATAAGACCAAATAAAATGAAACAAAATAATAAAAGAACAAACCGAAATAAAAACGCGTAAAGCAAGGTCAAATAAAATAAGATAAACCAACATAAAATAAAATCATAAGAAATAACCCCAAAGAAAATAGAATCAAATCAAATCCAATAACATCACAGGAAAGAAACGAAACTAAACTAACATAAACCAACCTAACAAGACAGAAAATAAAATGAAGTAAAATCAAGTCAAATCAAATGAAATCAAATCCTCTTTCTACTTGTATCCTTTTTGATTTGTGTCCTCGAAAGTGTTTCTGGAGCTGTAAACCCCCTGGCATTTCAGGCAAATAGTGGTCTCCTTGTTATTCGCCTCATCGTGAGTGCAGGGAATAGACTAGAGGTGAAGAGAAGAGAAGGGCTGAGTTGGAAGGGACCTGCAGCGATCCTTCCGGACTCTCTAGCTGAGGTGAAGACGACTAGCAGGAGCAAGGCAAAGGCTGAGAGGGCTGCCGTCACTTTCCGGAAAGGGATTGAGGGTGAAGGCCAAGGGAGGAGAAAAGCTCTTGAGTGCAAGGAAAAAGATGGTCAAGAAGAGAAAAGGATTTGGGACTTCTTTCCCAGAAGAAGACCTCAGCATAAGCAGGGGAGTAGCAAATGTCCCTTGGTGCATGGGTCAGGAACGGCGAGGCCATCCTGCACGTGCTCTCCGTCTCTGCCCAGTTCACGCCGAGGGAAGCAAAAGCCTTGCTTTCACCTCTGGCATCCCCGCAACCAAAGGAATGCAGATGGGACAAACAGCCTTGACGACGTAGTCTGAATGTCCAGATGTATTTAGTGGGACGCCCAGCAGCTGTGCCCAGGGCATGGCCAGCAAGGGCAGGGACAGCCCCCTGAGGCTCCTGGGCCCAGGGGCTGCCTCGGGGCCAGCAGCCCAAAGGCCTTCCTGGGAAGGATGCTGGGCGGAGGGCCGGCGGGCGGGGCTGCGCAGGGGGGGCCCCGTCACCCCCGTGTCACAGTGCCAGCACCCGGCAACGCAGCAGTCACCATGCCCCGGGGCAGCATAAAAGGGAGCACGCTCCCGCGTCGCGCTGCCATAGCTGGCCTGGGGGCAGCGCCAAGACGTGCGAGAGGAAGTCCTTGAGGAGGCGGTGGAATTACTTGGCGAGGGCTGAGGGAGGAAGGCCGGAGGGGGCTCGACGAGGCTGCTGGAGACGAGAAGAACCCCCAACAGCTGGAGGTTGGTGAGGCTGGCTGGCCTTTTCAGCTGGCTAGCAGTGGCAAGAGCAAGGGAATGGCTTCCTGAGGAGCACTGCAGAGCTCGCCATCCTCATCCCCTGCGGAGCCAGTGTCAGCAGCCATGAGGAATGGGATGCAGAGATGTTGGCGGGGGTGCCGGTGCTTTGGAGCAGCCGCTGGTGCCTTGCCAGGCGCCGGAAGGATCGTTGTCCCCCAGATGGATCAGGCCGGGGGCGTTTTGCCCCTCTGGGAAGGCCCTGAGGTGGCAGCAGGTGGAGGGAGAATCGGGGTTGGGCATCTCCTGGGAGGCGTGAGCAGCCTGCGGGCCGAGGAGGCAGGTCTTGCTCACGTGCTGAGGGAATAGCCCATGGCCGGCGACGCTGGGGTCAGGAAGGAATTTTGCCCCGGGGCAGAGTGGCTGTGGTGCCCGGGGGTTTTTTGCCTTCCTCTGCAGCATTGAGCATGAGCACTTGTCAGGGCTCCTCTGGGCCATTTTGGCTGGGTTACTGCCTGCTGCTCATGCACCACGAAGGTGGCCTCTTGTGCCCTGCAGCTGCGGGGAGGAAGGCTTTTTTTCCCCCCACGGTGGGCTAGCAAGTGTCCCCGGGGGTTTTTTGCCTTCCTCTGCAGCACTGAGCACGGCCCCGTGCCAGGGCTCCTTTGGGCCGTTTTGGCTAGGTGCCTGCTGCTCCTGCTCCACGAAGGTGGCCCTCGTGCCCCGCATGCGGGGGGAGGACGCTTTCTAGACTCCCGGGGCGGACGCCCAGGGTGGCCCCCGGGGGTTGCTTCTTCTCCTGCGTAGCATTGAGCGCAGCCCCTTGTCAGGGCTCCTCTGGGCCCTTTGGGCTCAGTTCTTGCCCGCTGGTCTTGCACCTGCGAGGCGCCCCTCGTGCCCTGGCGCTCCCTGGCTCTTTTGCCCATTGCAGGTTTGGAGCAGGAGCGAGCTCTGCTCTTGCCTTGGCTCTGTTTCCCGAGGTGTCCTTGCTTGTGCAAAACAGCCTGTGCTTGGAAGGGCTGCAGGCTTGCTGCACCATGCGGAGCTGCAGCTTTTCAGCTCTCCCTGCATGCGATGCAAGCGCAGGGCAGGCAGGAGAGCGCTTTTCATGCCTCCCTGGCCAAGCAGCACAGCGGAGCAAGTTTTGGAAGGCAAAAGGGGTGCTTGTCATCGACACGTGTCCTACTTGTGAAAATAGCCCAGGGCAGCACACCCCTCCTCTTCTTCTGCTTTTCGGTGTGTGGTCGGTAGCCATCCTCCTTCTTCAAGTTCTTCTGCACTGTTGAGAAACGAGGGACTGCTTGGCCTGTCTTCCTGCTGCTCCTTTCTGCAGCTTTCCTTTGCCAGACTGCAAGGGATGCTTTTTCAAACTAAACTAAAGAACACATCAGCCTGCTCCTGGCTGCACATGCGCATTGTGTTCATGCTTGTGAGCCTCGGCTCTGAAAGAGATTCAGCAAAATAGCCTAAAAGAGCCTAAACCAAAATAAGACCAAATAAAATGAAACAAAATAATAAAAGAACAAACCGAAATAAAAACGCGTAAAGCAAGGTCAAATAAAATAAGATAAACCAACATAAAATAAAATCATAAGAAATAACCCCAAAGAAAATAGAATCAAATCAAATCCAATAACATCACAGGAAAGAAACGAAACTAAACTAACATAAACCAACCTAACAAGACAGAAAATAAAATGAAGTAAAATCAAGTCAAATCAAATGAAATCAAATCCTCTTTCTACTTGTATCCTTTTTGATTTGTGTCCTCGAAAGTGTTTCTGGAGCTGTAAACCCCCTGGCATTTCAGGCAAATAGTGGTCTCCTTGTTATTCGCCTCATCGTGAGTGCAGGGAATAGACTAGAGGTGAAGAGAAGAGAAGGGCTGAGTTGGAAGGGACCTGCAGCGATCCTTCCGGACTCTCTAGCTGAGGTGAAGACGACTAGCAGGAGCAAGGCAAAGGCTGAGAGGGCTGCCGTCACTTTCCGGAAAGGGATTGAGGGTGAAGGCCAAGGGAGGAGAAAAGCTCTTGAGTGCAAGGAAAAAGATGGTCAAGAAGAGAAAAGGATTTGGGACTTCTTTCCCAGAAGAAGACCTCAGCATAAGCAGGGGAGTAGCAAATGTCCCTTGGTGCATGGGTCAGGAACGGCGAGGCCATCCTGCACGTGCTCTCCGTCTCTGCCCAGTTCACGCCGAGGGAAGCAAAAGCCTTGCTTTCACCTCTGGCATCCCCGCAACCAAAGGAATGCAGATGGGACAAACAGCCTTGACGACGTAGTCTGAATGTCCAGATGTATTTAGTGGGACGCCCAGCAGCTGTGCCCAGGGCATGGCCAGCAAGGGCAGGGACAGCCCCCTGAGGCTCCTGGGCCCAGGGGCTGCCTCGGGGCCAGCAGCCCAAAGGCCTTCCTGGGAAGGATGCTGGGCGGAGGGCCGGCGGGCGGGGCTGCGCAGGGGGGGCCCCGTCACCCCCGTGTCACAGTGCCAGCACCCGGCAACGCAGCAGTCACCATGCCCCGGGGCAGCATAAAAGGGAGCACGCTCCCGCGTCGCGCTGCCATAGCTGGCCTGGGGGCAGCGCCAAGACGTGCGAGAGGAAGTCCTTGAGGAGGCGGTGGAATTACTTGGCGAGGGCTGAGGGAGGAAGGCCGGAGGGGGCTCGACGAGGCTGCTGGAGACGAGAAGAACCCCCAACAGCTGGAGGTTGGTGAGGCTGGCTGGCCTTTTCAGCTGGCTAGCAGTGGCAAGAGCAAGGGAATGGCTTCCTGAGGAGCACTGCAGAGCTCGCCATCCTCATCCCCTGCGGAGCCAGTGTCAGCAGCCATGAGGAATGGGATGCAGAGATGTTGGCGGGGGTGCCGGTGCTTTGGAGCAGCCGCTGGTGCCTTGCCAGGCGCCGGAAGGATCGTTGTCCCCCAGATGGATCAGGCCGGGGGCGTTTTGCCCCTCTGGGAAGGCCCTGAGGTGGCAGCAGGTGGAGGGAGAATCGGGGTTGGGCATCTCCTGGGAGGCGTGAGCAGCCTGCGGGCCGAGGAGGCAGGTCTTGCTCACGTGCTGAGGGAATAGCCCATGGCCGGCGACGCTGGGGTCAGGAAGGAATTTTGCCCCGGGGCAGAGTGGCTGTGGTGCCCGGGGGTTTTTTGCCTTCCTCTGCAGCATTGAGCATGAGCACTTGTCAGGGCTCCTCTGGGCCATTTTGGCTGGGTTACTGCCTGCTGCTCATGCACCACGAAGGTGGCCTCTTGTGCCCTGCAGCTGCGGGGAGGAAGGCTTTTTTTCCCCCCACGGTGGGCTAGCAAGTGTCCCCGGGGGTTTTTTGCCTTCCTCTGCAGCACTGAGCACGGCCCCGTGCCAGGGCTCCTTTGGGCCGTTTTGGCTAGGTGCCTGCTGCTCCTGCTCCACGAAGGTGGCCCTCGTGCCCCGCATGCGGGGGGAGGACGCTTTCTAGACTCCCGGGGCGGACGCCCAGGGTGGCCCCCGGGGGTTGCTTCTTCTCCTGCGTAGCATTGAGCGCAGCCCCTTGTCAGGGCTCCTCTGGGCCCTTTGGGCTCAGTTCTTGCCCGCTGCTCTTGCACCTGCGAGGCGCCCCTCGTGCCCTGGCGCTCCCTGGCTCTTTTGCCCATTGCAGGTTTGGAGCAGGAGCGAGCTCTGCTCTTGCCTTGGCTCTGTTTCCCGAGGTGTCCTTGCTTGTGCAAAACAGCCTGTGCTTGGAAGGGCTGCAGGCTTGCTGCACCATGCGGAGCTGCAGCTTTTCAGCTCTCCCTGCATGCGATGCAAGCGCAGGGCAGGCAGGAGAGCGCTTTTCATGCCTCCCTGGCCAAGCAGCACAGCGGAGCAAGTTTTGGAAGGCAAAAGGGGTGCTTGTCATCGACACGTGTCCTACTTGTGAAAATAGCCCAGGGCAGCACACCCCTCCTCTTCTTCTGCTTTTCGGTGTGTGGTCGGTAGCCATCCTCCTTCTTCAAGTTCTTCTGCACTGTTGAGAAACGAGGGACTGCTTGGCCTGTCTTCCTGCTGCTCCTTTCTGCAGCTTTCCTTTGCCAGACTGCAAGGCATGCTTTTTCAAACTAAACTAAAGAACACATCAGCCTGCTCCTGGCTGCACATGCGCATTGTGTTCATGCTTGTGAGCCTCGGCTCTGAAAGAGATTCAGCAAAATAGCCTAAAAGAGCCTAAACCAAAATAAGACCAAATAAAATGAAACAAAATAATAAAAGAACAAACCGAAATAAAAACGCGTAAAGCAAGGTCAAATAAAATAAGATAAACCAACATAAAATAAAATCATAAGAAATAACCCCAAAGAAAATAGAATCAAATCAAATCCAATAACATCACAGGAAAGAAACGAAACTAAACTAACATAAACCAACCTAACAAGACAGAAAATAAAATGAAGTAAAATCAAGTCAAATCAACTGAAATCAAATCCTCTTTCTACTTGTATCCTTTTTGATTTGTGTCCTCGAAAGTGTTTCTGGAGCTGTAAACCCCCTGGCATTTCAGGCAAATAGTGGTCTCCTTGTTATTCGCCTCATCGTGAGTGCAGGGAATAGACTAGAGGTGAAGAGAAGAGAAGGGCTGAGTTGGAAGGGACCTGCAGCGATCCTTCCGGACTCTCTAGCTGAGGTGAAGACGACTAGCAGGAGCAAGGCAAAGGCTGAGAGGGCTGCCGTCACTTTCCGGAAAGGGATTGAGGGTGAAGGCCAAGGGAGGAGAAAAGCTCTTGAGTGCAAGGAAAAAGATGGTCAAGAAGAGAAAAGGATTTGGGACTTCTTTCCCAGAAGAAGACCTCAGCATAAGCAGGGGAGTAGCAAATGTGCCTTGGTGCATGGGTCAGGAACGGCGAGGCCATCCTGCACGTGCTCTCCGTCTCTGCCCAGTTCACGCCGAGGGAAGCAAAAGCCTTGCTTTCACCTCTGGCATCCCCGCAACCAAAGGAATGCAGATGGGACAAACAGCCTTGACGACGTAGTCTGAATGTCCAGATGTATTTAGTGGGACGCCCAGCAGCTGTGCCCAGGGCATGGCCAGCAAGGGCAGGGACAGCCCCCTGAGGCTCCTGGGCCCAGGGGCTGCCTCGGGGCCAGCAGCCCAAAGGCCTTCCTGGGAAGGATGCTGGGCGGAGGGCCGGCGGGCGGGGCTGCGCAGGGGGGGCCCCGTCACCCCCGTGTCACAGTGCCAGCACCCGGCAACGCAGCAGTCACCATGCCCCGGGGCAGCATAAAAGGGAGCACGCTCCCGCGTCGCGCTGCCATAGCTGGCCTGGGGGCAGCGCCAAGACGTGCGAGAGGAAGTCCTTGAGGAGGCGGTGGAATTACTTGGCGAGGGCTGAGGGAGGAAGGCCGGAGGGGGCTCGACGAGGCTGCTGGAGACGAGAAGAACCCCCAACAGCTGGAGGTTGGTGAGGCTGGCTGGCCTTTTCAGCTGGCTAGCAGTGGCAAGAGCAAGGGAATGGCTTCCTGAGGAGCACTGCAGAGCTCGCCATCCTCATCCCCTGCGGAGCCAGTGTCAGCAGCCGTGAGGAATGGGATGCAGAGATGTTGGCGGGGGTGCCGGTGCTTTGGAGCAGCCGCTGGTGCCTTGCCAGGCGCCGGAAGGATCGTTGTCCCCCAGATGGATCAGACCGGGGGCGTTTTGCCCCTCTGGGAAGGCCCTGAGGTGGCAGCAGGTGGAGGGAGAATCGGGGTTGGGCATCTCCTGGGAGGCGTGAGCAGCCTGCGGGCCGAGGAGGCAGGTCTTGCTCACGTGCTGAGGGAATAGCCCATGGCCGGCGACGCTGGGGTCAGGAAGGAATTTTGCCCCGGGGCAGAGTGGCTGTGGTGCCCGGGGGTTTTTTGCCTTCCTCTGCAGCATTGAGCATGAGCACTTGTCAGGGCTCCTCTGGGCCATTTTGGCTGGGTTACTGCCTGCTGCTCATGCACCACGAAGGTGGCCTCTCGTGCCCTGCAGCTGCGGGGAGGAAGGCTTTTTTTCCCCCCACGGTGGGCTAGCAAGTGTCCCCGGGGGTTTTTTGCCTTCCTCTGCAGCACTGAGCACGGCCCCGTGCCAGGGCTCCTTTGGGCCGTTTTGGCTAGGTGCCTGCTGCTCCTGCTTCACGAAGGTGGCCCTCGTGCCCCGCATGCGGGGGGAGGACGCTTTCTAGACTCCCGGGGCGGACGCCCAGGGTGGCCCCCGGGGGTTGCTTCTTCTCCTGCGTAGCATTGAGCGCAGCCCCTTGTCAGGGCTCCTCTGGGCCCTTTGGGCTCAGTTCTTGCCCGCTGCTCTTGCACCTGCGAGGCGCCCCTCGTGCCCTGGCGCTCCCTGGCTCTTTTGCCCATTGCAGGTTTGGAGCAGGAGCGAGCTCTGCTCTTGCCTTGGCTCCGTTTCCCGAGGTGTCCTTGCTTGTGCAAAACAGCCTGTGCTTGGAAGGGCTGCAGGCTTGCTGCACCATGCGGAGCTGCAGCTTTTCAGCTCCCCCTGCATGCGATGCAAGCGCAGGGCAGGCAGGAGAGCGCTTTTCATGCCTCCCTGGCCAAGCAGCACAGCGGAGCAAGTTTTGGAAGGCAAAAGGGGTGCTTGTCATCGACACGTGTCCTACTTGTGAAAATAGCCCAGGGCAGCACACCCCTCCTCTTCTTCTGCTTTTCGGTGTGTGGTCGGTAGCCATCCTCCTTCTTCAAGTTCTTCTGCACTGTTGAGAAACGAGGGACTGCTTGGCCTGTCTTCCTGCTGCTCCTTTCTGCAGCTTTCCTTTGCCAGACTGCAAGGGATGCTTTTTCAAACTAAACTAAAGAACACATCAGCCTGCTCCTGGCTGCACATGCGCATTGTGTTCATGCTTGTGAGCCTCGGCTCTGAAAGAGATTCAGCAAAATAGCCTAAAAGAGCCTAAACCAAAATAAGACCAAATAAAATGAAACAAAATAATAAAAGAACAAACCGAAATAAAAACGCGTAAAGCAAGGTCAAATAAAATAAGATAAACCAACATAAAATAAAATCATAAGAAATAACCCCAAAGAAAATAGAATCAAATCAAATCCAATAACATCACAGGAAAGAAACGAAACTAAACTAACATAAACCAACCTAACAAGACAGAAAATAAAATGAAGTAAAATCAAGTCAAATCAACTGAAATCAAATCCTCTTTCTACTTGTATCCTTTTTGATTTGTGTCCTCGAAAGTGTTTCTGGAGCTGTAAACCCCCTGGCATTTCAGGCAAATAGTGGTCTCCTTGTTATTCGCCTCATCGTGAGTGCAGGGAATAGACTAGAGGTGAAGAGAAGAGAAGGGCTGAGTTGGAAGGGACCTGCAGCGATCCTTCCGGACTCTCTAGCTGAGGTGAAGACGACTAGCAGGAGCAAGGCAAAGGCTGAGAGGGCTGCCGTCACTTTCCGGAAAGGTATTGAGGGTGAAGGCCAAGGGAGGAGAAAAGCTCTTGAGTGCAAGGAAAAAGATGGTCAAGAAGAGAAAAGGATTTGGGACTTCTTTCCCAGAAGAAGACCTCAGCATAAGCAGGGGAGTAGCAAATGTGCCTTGGTGCATGGGTCAGGAACGGCGAGGCCATCCTGCACGTGCTCTCCGTCTCTGCCCAGTTCACGCCGAGGGAAGCAAAAGCCTTGCTTTCACCTCTGGCATCCCCGCAACCAAAGGAATGCAGATGGGACAAACAGCCTTGACGACGTAGTCTGAATGTCCAGATGTATTTAGCGGGACGCCCAGCAGCTGTGCCCAGGGCATGGCCAGCAAGGGCAGGGACAGCCCCCTGAGGCTCCTGGGCCCAGGGGCTGCCTCGGGGCCAGCAGCCCAAAGGCCTTCCTGGGAAGGATGCTGGGCGGAGGGCCGGCGGGCGGGGCTGCGCAGGGGGGGCCCCGTCACCCCCGTGTCACAGTGCCAGCACCCGGCAACGCAGCAGTCACCATGCCCCGGGGCAGCATAAAAGGGAGCACGCTCCCGCGTCGCGCTGCCATAGCTGGCCTGGGGGCAGCGCCAAGACGTGCGAGAGGAAGTCCTTGAGGAGGCGGTGGAATTACTTGGCGAGGGCTGAGGGAGGAAGGCCGGAGGGGGCTCGACGAGGCTGCTGGAGACGAGAAGAACCCCCAACAGCTGGAGGTTGGTGAGGCTGGCTGGCCTTTTCAGCTGGCTAGCAGTGGCAAGAGCAAGGGAATGGCTTCCTGAGGAGCACTGCAGAGCTCGCCATCCTCATCCCCTGCGGAGCCAGTGTCAGCAGCCGTGAGGAATGGGATGCAGAGATGTTGGCGGGGGTGCCGGTGCTTTGGAGCAGCCGCTGGTGCCTTGCCAGGCGCCGGAAGGATCGTTGTCCCCCAGATGGATCAGACCGGGGGCGTTTTGCCCCTCTGGGAAGGCCCTGAGGTGGCAGCAGGTGGAGGGAGAATCGGGGTTGGGCATCTCCTGGGAGGCGTGAGCAGCCTGCGGGCCGAGGAGGCAGGTCTTGCTCACGTGCTGAGGGAATAGCCCATGGCCGGCGACGCTGGGGTCAGGAAGGAATTTTGCCCCGGGGCAGAGTGGCTGTGGTGCCCGGGGGTTTTTTGCCTTCCTCTGCAGCATTGAGCATGAGCACTTGTCAGGGCTCCTCTGGGCCATTTTGGCTGGGTTACTGCCTGCTGCTCATGCACCACGAAGGTGGCCTCTCGTGCCCTGCAGCTGCGGGGAGGAAGGCTTTTTTTCCCCCCACGGTGGGCTAGCAAGTGTCCCCGGGGGTTTTTTGCCTTCCTCTGCAGCACTGAGCACGGCCCCGTGCCAGGGCTCCTTTGGGCCGTTTTGGCTAGGTGCCTGCTGCTCCTGCTCCACGAAGCTGGCCCTCGTGCCCCGCATGCGGGGGGAGGACGCTTTCTAGACTCCCGGGGCGGACGCCCAGGGTGGCCCCCGGGGGTTGCTTCTTCTCCTGCGTAGCATTGAGCGCAGCCCCTTGTCAGGGCTCCTCTGGGCCCTTTGGGCTCAGTTCTTGCCCGCTGCTCTTGCACCTGCGAGGCGCCCCTCGTGCCCTGGCGCTCCCTGGCTCTTTTGCCCATTGCAGGTTTGGAGCAGGAGCGAGCTCTGCTCTTGCCTTGGCTCCGTTTCCCGAGGTGTCCTTGCTTGTGCAAAACAGCCTGTGCTTGGAAGGGCTGCAGGCTTGCTGCACCATGCGGAGCTGCAGCTTTTCAGCTCCCCCTGCATGCGATGCAAGCGCAGGGCAGGCAGGAGAGCGCTTTTCATGCCTCCCTGGCCAAGCAGCACAGCGGAGCAAGTTTTGGAAGGCAAAAGGGGTGCTTGTCATCGACACGTGTCCTACTTGTGAAAATAGCCCAGGGCAGCACACCCCTCCTCTTCTTCTGCTTTTCGGTGTGTGGTCGGTAGCCATCCTCCTTCTTCAAGTTCTTCTGCACTGTTGAGAAACGAGGGACTGCTTGGCCTGTCTTCCTGCTGCTCCTTTCTGCAGCTTTCCTTTGCCAGACTGCAAGGGATGCTTTTTCAAACTAAACTAAAGAACACATCAGCCTGCTCCTGGCTGCACATGCGCATTGTGTTCATGCTTGTGAGCCTCGGCTCTGAAAGAGATTCAGCAAAATAGCCTAAAAGAGCCTAAACCAAAATAAGACCAAATAAAATGAAACAAAATAATAAAAGAACAAACCGAAATAAAAACGCGTAAAGCAAGGTCAAATAAAATAAGATAAACCAACATAAAATAAAATCATAAGAAATAACCCCAAAGAAAATAGAATCAAATCAAATCCAATAACATCACAGGAAAGAAACGAAACTAAACTAACATAAACCAACCTAACAAGACAGAAAATAAAATGAAGTAAAATCAAGTCAAATCAACTGAAATCAAATCCTCTTTCTACTTGTATCCTTTTTGATTTGTGTCCTCGAAAGTGTTTCTGGAGCTGTAAACCCCCTGGCATTTCAGGCAAATAGTGGTCTCCTTGTTATTCGCCTCATCGTGAGTGCAGGGAATAGACTAGAGGTGAAGAGAAGAGAAGGGCTGAGTTGGAAGGGACCTGCAGCGATCCTTCCGGACTCTCTAGCTGAGGTGAAGACGACTAGCAGGAGCAAGGCAAAGGCTGAGAGGGCTGCCGTCACTTTCCGGAAAGGGATTGAGGGTGAAGGCCAAGGGAGGAGAAAAGCTCTTGAGTGCAAGGAAAAAGATGGTCAAGAAGAGAAAAGGATTTGGGACTTCTTTCCCAGAAGAAGACCTCAGCATAAGCAGGGGAGTAGCAAATGTGCCTTGGTGCATGGGTCAGGAACGGCGAGGCCATCCTGCACGTGCTCTCCGTCTCTGCCCAGTTCACGCCGAGGGAAGCAAAAGCCTTGCTTTCACCTCTGGCATCCCCGCAACCAAAGGAATGCAGATGGGACAAACAGCCTTGACGACGTAGTCTGAATGTCCAGATGTATTTAGCGGGACGCCCAGCAGCTGTGCCCAGGGCATGGCCAGCAAGGGCAGGGACAGCCCCCTGAGGCTCCTGGGCCCAGGGGCTGCCTCGGGGCCAGCAGCCCAAAGGCCTTCCTGGGAAGGATGCTGGGCGGAGGGCCGGCGGGCGGGGCTGCGCAGGGGGGGCCCCGTCACCCCCGTGTCACAGTGCCAGCACCCGGCAACGCAGCAGTCACCATGCCCCGGGGCAGCATAAAAGGGAGCACGCTCCCGCGTCGCGCTGCCATAGCTGGCCTGGGGGCAGCGCCAAGACGTGCGAGAGGAAGTCCTTGAGGAGGCGGTGGAATTACTTGGCGAGGGCTGAGGGAGGAAGGCCGGAGGGGGCTCGACGAGGCTGCTGGAGACGAGAAGAACCCCCAACAGCTGGAGGTTGGTGAGGCTGGCTGGCCTTTTCAGCTGGCTAGCAGTGGCAAGAGCAAGGGAATGGCTTCCTGAGGAGCACTGCAGAGCTCGCCATCCTCATCCCCTGCGGAGCCAGTGTCAGCAGCCGTGAGGAATGGGATGCAGAGATGTTGGCGGGGGTGCCGGTGCTTTGGAGCAGCCGCTGGTGCCTTGCCAGGCGCCGGAAGGATCGTTGTCCCCCAGATGGATCAGACCGGGGGCGTTTTGCCCCTCTGGGAAGGCCCTGAGGTGGCAGCAGGTGGAGGGAGAATCGGGGTTGGGCATCTCCTGGGAGGCGTGAGCAGCCTGCGGGCCGAGGAGGCAGGTCTTGCTCACGTGCTGAGGGAATAGCCCATGGCCGGCGACGCTGGGGTCAGGAAGGAATTTTGCCCCGGGGCAGAGTGGCTGTGGTGCCCGGGGGTTTTTTGCCTTCCTCTGCAGCATTGAGCATGAGCACTTGTCAGGGCTCCTCTGGGCCATTTTGGCTGGGTTACTGCCTGCTGCTCATGCACCACGAAGGTGGCCTCTCGTGGCCTGCAGCTGCGGGGAGGAAGGCTTTTTTTCCCCCCACGGTGGGCTAGCAAGTGTCCCCGGGGGTTTTTTGCCTTCCTCTGCAGCACTGAGCACGGCCCCGTGCCAGGGCTCCTTTGGGCCGTTTTGGCTAGGTGCCTGCTGCTCCTGCTCCACGAAGCTGGCCCTCGTGCCCCGCATGCGGGGGGAGGACGCTTTCTAGACTCCCGGGGCGGACGCCCAGGGTGGCCCCCGGGGGTTGCTTCTTCTCCTGCGTAGCATTGAGCGCAGCCCCTTGTCAGGGCTCCTCTGGGCCCTTTGGGCTCAGTTCTTGCCCGCTGCTCTTGCACCTGCGAGGCGCCCCTCGTGCCCTGGCGCTCCCTGGCTCTTTTGCCCATTGCAGGTTTGGAGCAGGAGCGAGCTCTGCTCTTGCCTTGGCTCCGTTTCCCGAGGTGTCCTTGCTTGTGCAAAACAGGCTGTGCTTGGAAGGGCTGCAGGCTTGCTGCACCATGCGGAGCTGCAGCTTTTCAGCTCTCCCTGCATGCGATGCAAGCGCAGGGCAGGCAGGAGAGCGCTTTTCATGCCTCCCTGGCCAAGCAGCACAGCGGAGCAAGTTTTGGAAGGCAAAAGGGGTGCTTGTCATCGACACGTGTCCTACTTGTGAAAATACCCCAGGGCACCACACCCCTCCTCTTCTTCTGCTTTTCGGTGTGTGGTCGGTAGCCATCCTCCTTCTTCAAGTTCTTCTGCACTGTTGAGAAACGAGGGACTGCTTGGCCTGTCTTCCTGCTGCTCCTTTCTGCAGCTTTCCTTTGCCAGACTGCAAGGGATGCTTTTTCAAACTAAACTAAAGAACACATCAGCCTGCTCCTGGCTGCACATGCGCATTGTGTTCATGCTTGTGAGCCTCGGCTCTGAAAGAGATTCAGCAAAATAGCCTAAAAGAGCCTAAACCAAAATAAGACCAAATACAATGAAACAAAATAATAAAAGAACAAACCGAAATAAAAACGCGTAAAGCAAGGTCAAATAAAATAAGATAAACCAACATAAAATAAAATCATAAGAAATAACCCCAAAGAAAATAGAATCAAATCAAATCCAATAACATCACAGGAAAGAAACGAAACTAAACTAACATAAACCAACCTAACAAGACAGAAAATAAAATGAAGTAAAATCAAGTCAAATCAACTGAAATCAAATCCTCTTTCTACTTGTATCCTTTTTGATTTGTGTCCTCGAAAGTGTTTCTGGAGCTGTAAACCCCCTGGCATTTCAGGCAAATAGTGGTCTCCTTGTTATTCGCCTCATCGTGAGTGCAGGGAATAGACTAGAGGTGAAGAGAAGAGAAGGGCTGAGTTGGAAGGGACCTGCAGCGATCCTTCCGGACTCTCTAGCTGAGGTGAAGACGACTAGCAGGAGCAAGGCAAAGGCTGAGAGGGCTGCCGTCACTTTCCGGAAAGGTATGGAGGGTGAAGGCCAAGGGAGGAGAAAAGCTCTTGAGTGCAAGGAAAAAGATGGTCAAGAAGAGAAAAGGATTTGGGACTTCTTTCCCAGAAGAAGACCTCAGCATAAGCAGGGGAGTAGCAAATGTGCCTTGGTGCATGGGTCAGGAACGGCGAGGCCATCCTGCACGTGCTCTCCGTCTCTGCCCAGTTCACGCCGAGGGAAGCAAAAGCCTTGCTTTCACCTCTGGCATCCCCACAACCAAAGGAATGCAGATGGGACAAACAGCCTTGACGACGTAGTCTGAATGTCCAGATGTATTTAGCGGGACGCCCAGCAGCTGTGCCCAGGGCATGGCCAGCAAGGGCAGGGACAGCCCCCTGAGGCTCCTGGGCCCAGGGGCTGCCTCGGGGCCAGCAGCCCAAAGGCCTTCCTGGGAAGGATGCTGGGCGGAGGGCCGGCGGGCGGGGCTGCGCAGGGGGGGCCCCGTCACCCCCGTGTCACAGTGCCAGCACCCGGCAACGCAGCAGTCACCATGCCCCGGGGCAGCATAAAAGGGAGCACGCTCCCGCGTCGCGCTGCCATAGCTGGCCTGGGGGCAGCGCCAAGACGTGCGAGAGGAAGTCCTTGAGGAGGCGGTGGAATTACTTGGCGAGGGCTGAGGGAGGAAGGCCGGAGGGGGCTCGACGAGGCTGCTGGAGACGAGAAGAACCCCCAACAGCTGGAGGTTGGTGAGGCTGGCTGGCCTTTTCAGCTGGCTAGCAGTGGCAAGAGCAAGGGAATGGCTTCCTGAGGAGCACTGCAGAGCTCGCCATCCTCATCCCTTGCGGAGCCAGTGTCAGCAGCCGTGAGGAATGGGATGCAGAGATGTTGGCGGGGGTGCCGGTGCTTTGGAGCAGCCGCTGGTGCCTTGCCAGGCGCCGGAAGGATCGTTGTCCCCCAGATGGATCAGACCGGGGGCGTTTTGCCCCTCTGGGAAGGCCCTGAGGTGGCAGCAGGTGGAGGGAGAATCGGGGTTGGGCATCTCCTGGGAGGCGTGAGCAGCCTGCGGGCCGAGGAGGCAGGTCTTGCTCACGTGCTGAGGGAATAGCCCATGGCCGGCGACGCTGGGGTCAGGAAGGAATTTTGCCCCGGGGCAGAGTGGCTGTGGTGCCCGGGGGTTTTTTGCCTTCCTCTGCAGCATTGAGCATGAGCACTTGTCAGGGCTCCTCTGGGCCATTTTGGCTGGGTTACTGCCTGCTGCTCATGCACCACGAAGGTGGCCTCTCGTGCCCTGCAGCTGCGGGGAGGAAGGCTTTTTTTCCCCCCACGGTGGGCTAGCAAGTGTCCCCGGGGGTTTTTTGCCTTCCTCTGCAGCACTGAGCACGGCCCCGTGCCAGGGCTCCTTTGGGCCGTTTTGGCTAGGTGCCTGCTGCTCCTGCTCCACGAAGCTGGCCCTCGTGCCCCGCATGCGGGGGGAGGACGCTTTCTAGACTCCCGGGGCGGACGCCCAGGGTGGCCCCCGGGGGTTGCTTCTTCTCCTGCGTAGCATTGAGCGCAGCCCCTTGTCAGGGCTCCTCTGGGCCCTTTGGGCTCAGTTCTTGCCCGCTGCTCTTGCACCTGCGAGGCGCCCCTCGTGCCCTGGCGCTCCCTGGCTCTTTTGCCCATTGCAGGTTTGGAGCAGGAGCGAGCTCTGCTCTTGCCTTGGCTCCGTTTCCCGAGGTGTCCTTGCTTGTGCAAAACAGCCTGTGCTTGGAAGGGCTGCAGGCTTGCTGCACCATGCGGAGCTGCAGCTTTTCAGCTCCCCCTGCATGCGATGCAAGCGCAGGGCAGGCAGGAGAGCGCTTTTCATGCCTCCCTGGCCAAGCAGCACAGCGGAGCAAGTTTTGGAAGGCAAAAGGGGTGCTTGTCATCGACACGTGTCCTACTTGTGAAAATAGCCCAGGGCAGCACACCCCTCCTCTTCTTCTGCTTTTCGGTGTGTGGTCGGTAGCCATCCTCCTTCTTCAAGTTCTTCTGCACTGTTGAGAAACGAGGGACTGCTTGGCCTGTCTTCCTGCTGCTCCTTTCTGCAGCTTTCCTTTGCCAGACTGCAAGGCATGCTTTTTCAAACTAAACTAAAGAACACATCAGCCTGCTCCTGGCTGCACATGCGCATTGTGTTCATGCTTGTGAGCCTCGGCTCTGAAAGAGATTCAGCAAAATAGCCTAAAAGAGCCTAAACCAAAATAAGACCAAATAAAATGAAACAAAATAATAAAAGAACAAACCGAAATAAAAACGCGTAAAGCAAGGTCAAATAAAATAAGATAAACCAACATAAAATAAAATCATAAGAAATAACCCCAAAGAAAATAGAATCAAATCAAATCCAATAACATCACAGGAAAGAAACGAAACTAAACTAACATAAACCAACCTAACAAGACAGAAAATAAAATGAAGTAAAATCAAGTCAAATCAACTGAAATCAAATCCTCTTTCTACTTGTATCCTTTTTGATTTGTGTCCTCGAAAGTGTTTCTGGAGCTGTAAACCCCCTGGCATTTCAGGCAAACAGTGGTCTCCTTGTTATTCGCCTCATCGTGAGTGCAGGGAATAGACTAGAGGTGAAGAGAAGAGAAGGGCTGAGTTGGAAGGGACCTGCAGCGATCCTTCCGGACTCTCTAGCTGAGGTGAAGACGACTAGCAGGAGCAAGGCAAAGGCTGAGAGGGCTGCCGTCACTTTCCGGAAAGGTATGGAGGGTGAAGGCCAAGGGAGGAGAAAAGCTCTTGAGTGCAAGGAAAAAGATGGTCAAGAAGAGAAAAGGATTTGGGACTTCTTTCCCAGAAGAAGACCTCAGCATAAGCAGGGGAGTAGCAAATGTGCCTTGGTGCATGGGTCAGGAACGGCGAGGCCATCCTGCACGTGCTCTCCGTCTCTGCCCAGTTCACGCCGAGGGAAGCAAAAGCCTTGCTTTCACCTCTGGCATCCCCGCAACCAAAGGAATGCAGATGGGACAAACAGCCTTGACGACGTAGTCTGAATGTCCAGATGTATTTAGCGGGACGCCCAGCAGCTGTGCCCAGGGCATGGCCAGCAAGGGCAGGGACAGCCCCCTGAGGCTCCTGGGCCCAGGGGCTGCCTCGGGGCCAGCAGCCCAAAGGCCTTCCTGGGAAGGATGCTGGGCGGAGGGCCGGCGGGCGGGGCTGCGCAGGGGGGGCCCCGTCACCCCCGTGTCACAGTGCCAGCACCCGGCAACGCAGCAGTCACCATGCCCCGGGGCAGCATAAAAGGGAGCACGCTCCCGCGTCGCGCTGCCATAGCTGGCCTGGGGGCAGCGCCAAGACGTGCGAGAGGAAGTCCTTGAGGAGGCGGTGGAATTACTTGGCGAGGGCTGAGGGAGGAAGGCCGGAGGGGGCTCGACGAGGCTGCTGGAGACGAGAAGAACCCCCAACAGCTGGAGGTTGGTGAGGCTGGCTGGCCTTTTCAGCTGGCTAGCAGTGGCAAGAGCAAGGGAATGGCTTCCTGAGGAGCACTGCAGAGCTCGCCATCCTCATCCCTTGCGGAGCCAGTGTCAGCAGCCGTGAGGAATGGGATGCAGAGATGTTGGCGGGGGTGCCGGTGCTTTGGAGCAGCCGCTGGTGCCTTGCCAGGCGCCGGAAGGATCGTTGTCCCCCAGATGGATCAGACCGGGGGCGTTTTGCCCCTCTGGGAAGGCCCTGAGGTGGCAGCAGGTGGAGGGAGAATCGGGGTTGGGCATCTCCTGGGAGGCGTGAGCAGCCTGCGGGCCGAGGAGGCAGGTCTTGCTCAGGTGCTGAGGGAATAGCCCATGGCCGGCGACGCTGGGGTCAGGAAGGAATTTTGCCCCGGGGCAGAGTGGCTGTGGTGCCCGGGGGTTTTTTGCCTTCCTCTGCAGCATTGAGCATGAGCACTTGTCAGGGCTCCTCTGGGCCATTTTGGCTGGGTTACTGCCTGCTGCTCATGCACCACGAAGGTGGCCTCTCGTGCCCTGCAGCTGCGGGGAGGAAGGCTTTTTTTCCCCCCACGGTGGGCTAGCAAGTGTCCCCGGGGGTTTTTTGCCTTCCTCTGCAGCACTGAGCACGGCCCCGTGCCAGGGCTCCTTTGGGCCGTTTTGGCTAGGTGCCTGCTGCTCCTGCTCCACGAAGCTGGCCCTCGTGCCCCGCATGCGGGGGGAGGACGCTTTCTAGACTCCCGGGGCGGACGCCCAGGGTGGCCCCCGGGGGTTGCTTCTTCTCCTGCGTAGCATTGAGCGCAGCCCCTTGTCAGGGCTCCTCTGGGCCCTTTGGGCTCAGTTCTTGCCCGCTGCTCTTGCACCTGCGAGGCGCCCCTCGTGCCCTGGCGCTCCCTGGCTCTTTTGCCCATTGCAGGTTTGGAGCAGGAGCGAGCTCTGCTCTTGCCTTGGCTCCGTTTCCCGAGGTGTCCTTGCTTGTGCAAAACAGCCTGTGCTTGGAAGGGCTGCAGGCTTGCTGCACCATGCGGAGCTGCAGCTTTTCAGCTCCCCCTGCATGCGATGCAAGCGCAGGGCAGGCAGGAGAGCGCTTTTCATGCCTCCCTGGCCAAGCAGCACAGCGGAGCAAGTTTTGGAAGGCAAAAGGGGTGCTTGTCATCGACACGTGTCCTACTTGTGAAAATACCCCAGGGCACCACACCCCTCCTCTTCTTCTGCTTTTCGGTGTGTGGTCGGTAGCCATCCTCCTTCTTCAAGTTCTTCTGCACTGTTGAGAAACGAGGGACTGCTTGGCCTGTCTTCCTGCTGCTCCTTTCTGCAGCTTTCCTTTGCCAGACTGCAAGGCATGCTTTTTCAAACTAAACTAAAGAACACATCAGCCTGCTCCTGGCTGCACATGCGCATTGTGTTCATGCTTGTGAGCCTCGGCTCTGAAAGAGATTCAGCAAAATAGCCTAAAAGAGCCTAAACCAAAATAAGACCAAATAAAATGAAACAAAATAATAAAAGAACAAACCGAAATAAAAACGCGTAAAGCAAGGTCAAATAAAATAAGATAAACCAACATAAAATAAAATCATAAGAAATAACCCCAAAGAAAATAGAATCAAATCAAATCCAATAACATCACAGGAAAGAAACGAAACTAAACTAACATAAACCAACCTAACAAGACAGAAAATAAAATGAAGTAAAATCAAGTCAAATCAACTGAAATCAAATCCTCTTTCTACTTGTATCCTTTTTGATTTGTGTCCTCGAAAGTGTTTCTGGAGCTGTAAACCCCCTGGCATTTCAGGCAAACAGTGGTCTCCTTGTTATTCGCCTCATCGTGAGTGCAGGGAATAGACTAGAGGTGAAGAGAAGAGAAGGGCTGAGTTGGAAGGGACCTGCAGCGATCCTTCCGGACTCTCTAGCTGAGGTGAAGACGACTAGCAGGAGCAAGGCAAAGGCTGAGAGGGCTGCCGTCACTTTCCGGAAAGGTATGGAGGGTGAAGGCCAAGGGAGGAGAAAAGCTCTTGAGTGCAAGGAAAAAGATGGTCAAGAAGAGAAAAGGATTTGGGACTTCTTTCCCAGAAGAAGACCTCAGCATAAGCAGGGGAGTAGCAAATGTGCCTTGGTGCATGGGTCAGGAACGGCGAGGCCATCCTGCACGTGCTCTCCGTCTCTGCCCAGTTCACGCCGAGGGAAGCAAAAGCCTTGCTTTCACCTCTGGCATCCCCGCAACCAAAGGAATGCAGATGGGACAAACAGCCTTGACGACGTAGTCTGAATGTCCAGATGTATTTAGCGGGACGCCCAGCAGCTGTGCCCAGGGCATGGCCAGCAAGGGCAGGGACAGCCCCCTGAGGCTCCTGGGCCCAGGGGCTGCCTCGGGGCCAGCAGCCCAAAGGCCTTCCTGGGAAGGATGCTGGGCGGAGGGCCGGCGGGCGGGGCTGCGCAGGGGGGGCCCCGTCACCCCCGTGTCACAGTGCCAGCACCCGGCAACGCAGCAGTCACCATGCCCCGGGGCAGCATAAAAGGGAGCACGCTCCCGCGTCGCGCTGCCATAGCTGGCCTGGGGGCAGCGCCAAGACGTGCGAGAGGAAGTCCTTGAGGAGGCGGTGGAATTACTTGGCGAGGGCTGAGGGAGGAAGGCCGGAGGGGGCTCGACGAGGCTGCTGGAGACGAGAAGAACCCCCAACAGCTGGAGGTTGGTGAGGCTGGCTGGCCTTTTCAGCTGGCTAGCAGTGGCAAGAGCAAGGGAATGGCTTCCTGAGGAGCACTGCAGAGCTCGCCATCCTCATCCCTTGCGGAGCCAGTGTCAGCAGCCGTGAGGAATGGGATGCAGAGATGTTGGCGGGGGTGCCGGTGCTTTGGAGCAGCCGCTGGTGCCTTGCCAGGCGCCGGAAGGATCGTTGTCCCCCAGATGGATCAGACCGGGGGCGTTTTGCCCCTCTGGGAAGGCCCTGAGGTGGCAGCAGGTGGAGGGAGAATCGGGGTTGGGCATCTCCTGGGAGGCGTGAGCAGCCTGCGGGCCGAGGAGGCAGGTCTTGCTCAGGTGCTGAGGGAATAGCCCATGGCCGGCGACGCTGGGGTCAGGAAGGAATTTTGCCCCGGGGCAGAGTGGCTGTGGTGCCCGGGGGTTTTTTGCCTTCCTCTGCAGCATTGAGCATGAGCACTTGTCAGGGCTCCTCTGGGCCATTTTGGCTGGGTTACTGCCTGCTGCTCATGCACCACGAAGGTGGCCTCTCGTGCCCTGCAGCTGCGGGGAGGAAGGCTTTTTTTCCCCCCACGGTGGGCTAGCAAGTGTCCCCGGGGGTTTTTTGCCTTCCTCTGCAGCACTGAGCACGGCCCCGTGCCAGGGCTCCTTTGGGCCGTTTTGGCTAGGTGCCTGCTGCTCCTGCTCCACGAAGCTGGCCCTCGTGCCCCGCATGCGGGGGGAGGACGCTTTCTAGACTCCCGGGGCGCACGCCCAGGGTGGCCCCCGGGGGTTGCTTCTTCTCCTGCGTAGCATTGAGCGCAGCCCCTTGTCAGGGCTCCTCTGGGCCCTTTGGGCTCAGTTCTTGCCCGCTGCTCTTGCACCTGCGAGGCGCCCCTCGTGCCCTGGCGCTCCCTGGCTCTTTTGCCCATTGCAGGTTTGGAGCAGGAGCGAGCTCTGCTCTTGCCTTGGCTCCGTTTCCCGAGGTGTCCTTGCTTGTGCAAAACAGCCTGTGCTTGGAAGGGCTGCAGGCTTGCTGCACCATGCGGAGCTGCAGCTTTTCAGCTCCCCCTGCATGCGATGCAAGCGCAGGGCAGGCAGGAGAGCGCTTTTCATGCCTCCCTGGCCAAGCAGCACAGCGGAGCAAGTTTTGGAAGGCAAAAGGGGTGCTTGTCATCGACACGTGTCCTACTTGTGAAAATAGCCCAGGGCAGCACACCCCTCCTCTTCTTCTGCTTTTCGGTGTGTGGTCGGTAGCCATCCTCCTTCTTCAAGTTCTTCTGCACTGTTGAGAAACGAGGGACTGCTTGGCCTGTCTTCCTGCTGCTCCTTTCTGCAGCTTTCCTTTGCCAGACTGCAAGGCATGCTTTTTCAAACTAAACTAAAGAACACATCAGCCTGCTCCTGGCTGCACATGCGCATTGTGTTCATGCTTGTGAGCCTCGGCTCTGAAAGAGATTCAGCAAAATAGCCTAAAAGAGCCTAAACCAAAATAAGACCAAATAAAATGAAACAAAATAATAAAAGAACAAACCGAAATAAAAACGCGTAAAGCAAGGTCAAATAAAATAAGATAAACCAACATAAAATAAAATCATAAGAAATAACCCCAAAGAAAATAGAATCAAATCAAATCCAATAACATCACAGGAAAGAAACGAAACTAAACTAACATAAACCAACCTAACAAGACAGAAAATAAAATGAAGTAAAATCAAGTCAAATCAACTGAAATCAAATCCTCTTTCTACTTGTATCCTTTTTGATTTGTGTCCTCGAAAGTGTTTCTGGAGCTGTAAACCCCCTGGCATTTCAGGCAAACAGTGGTCTCCTTGTTATTCGCCTCATCGTGAGTGCAGGGAATAGACTAGAGGTGAAGAGAAGAGAAGGGCTGAGTTGGAAGGGACCTGCAGCGATCCTTCCGGACTCTCTAGCTGAGGTGAAGACGACTAGCAGGAGCAAGGCAAAGGCTGAGAGGGCTGCCGTCACTTTCCGGAAAGGTATGGAGGGTGAAGGCCAAGGGAGGAGAAAAGCTCTTGAGTGCAAGGAAAAAGATGGTCAAGAAGAGAAAAGGATTTGGGACTTCTTTCCCAGAAGAAGACCTCAGCATAAGCAGGGGAGTAGCAAATGTGCCTTGGTGCATGGGTCAGGAACGGCGAGGCCATCCTGCACGTGCTCTCCGTCTCTGCCCAGTTCACGCCGAGGGAAGCAAAAGCCTTGCTTTCACCTCTGGCATCCCCGCAACCAAAGGAATGCAGATGGGACAAACAGCCTTGACGACGTAGTCTGAATGTCCAGATGTATTTAGCGGGACGCCCAGCAGCTGTGCCCAGGGCATGGCCAGCAAGGGCAGGGACAGCCCCCTGAGGCTCCTGGGCCCAGGGGCTGCCTCGGGGCCAGCAGCCCAAAGGCCTTCCTGGGAAGGATGCTGGGCGGAGGGCCGGCGGGCGGGGCTGCGCAGGGGGGGCCCCGTCACCCCCGTGTCACAGTGCCAGCACCCGGCAACGCAGCAGTCACCATGCCCCGGGGCAGCATAAAAGGGAGCACGCTCCCGCGTCGCGCTGCCATAGCTGGCCTGGGGGCAGCGCCAAGACGTGCGAGAGGAAGTCCTTGAGGAGGCGGTGGAATTACTTGGCGAGGGCTGAGGGAGGAAGGCCGGAGGGGGCTCGACGAGGCTGCTGGAGACGAGAAGAACCCCCAACAGCTGGAGGTTGGTGAGGCTGGCTGGCCTTTTCAGCTGGCTAGCAGTGGCAAGAGCAAGGGAATGGCTTCCTGAGGAGCACTGCAGAGCTCGCCATCCTCATCCCTTGCGGAGCCAGTGTCAGCAGCCGTGAGGAATGGGATGCAGAGATGTTGGCGGGGGTGCCGGTGCTTTGGAGCAGCCGCTGGTGCCTTGCCAGGCGCCGGAAGGATCGTTGTCCCCCAGATGGATCAGACCGGGGGCGTTTTGCCCCTCTGGGAAGGCCCTGAGGTGGCAGCAGGTGGAGGGAGAATCGGGGTTGGGCATCTCCTGGGAGGCGTGAGCAGCCTGCGGGCCGAGGAGGCAGGTCTTGCTCAGGTGCTGAGGGAATAGCCCATGGCCGGCGACGCTGGGGTCAGGAAGGAATTTTGCCCCGGGGCAGAGTGGCTGTGGTGCCCGGGGGTTTTTTGCCTTCCTCTGCAGCATTGAGCATGAGCACTTGTCAGGGCTCCTCTGGGCCATTTTGGCTGGGTTACTGCCTGCTGCTCATGCACCACGAAGGTGGCCTCTCGTGCCCTGCAGCTGCGGGGAGGAAGGCTTTTTTTCCCCCCACGGTGGGCTAGCAAGTGTCCCCGGGGGTTTTTTGCCTTCCTCTGCAGCACTGAGCACGGCCCCGTGCCAGGGCTCCTTTGGGCCGTTTTGGCTAGGTGCCTGCTGCTCCTGCTCCACGAAGGTGGCCCTCGTGCCCCGCATGCGGGGGGAGGACGCTTTCTAGACTCCCGGGGCGGACGCCCAGGGTGGCCCCCGGGGGTTGCTTCTTCTCCTGCGTAGCATTGAGCGCAGCCCCTTGTCAGGGCTCCTCTGGGCCCTTTGGGCTCAGTTCTTGCCCGCTGCTCTTGCACCTGCGAGGCGCCCCTCGTGCCCTGGCGCTCCCTGGCTCTTTTGCCCATTGCAGGTTTGGAGCAGGAGCGAGCTCTGCTCTTGCCTTGGCTCCGTTTCCCGAGGTGTCCTTGCTTGTGCAAAACAGCCTGTGCTTGGAAGGGCTGCAGGCTTGCTGCACCATGCGGAGCTGCAGCTTTTCAGCTCCCCCTGCATGCGATGCAAGCGCAGGGCAGGCAGGAGAGCGCTTTTCATGCCTCCCTGGCCAAGCAGCACAGCGGAGCAAGTTTTGGAAGGCAAAAGGGGTGCTTGTCATCGACACGTGTCCTACTTGTGAAAATACCCCAGGGCAGCACACCCCTCCTCTTCTGCTGCTTTTCGGTGTGTGGTCGGTAGCCATCCTCCTTCTTCAAGTTCTTCTGCACTGTTGAGAAACGAGGGACTGCTTGGCCTGTCTTCCTGCTGCTCCTTTCTGCAGCTTTCCTTTGCCAGACTGCAAGGCATGCTTTTTCAAACTAAACTAAAGAACACATCAGCCTGCTCCTGGCTGCACATGCGCATTGTGTTCATGCTTGTGAGCCTCGGCTCTGAAAGAGATTCAGCAAAATAGCCTAAAAGAGCCTAAACCAAAATAAGACCAAATAAAATGAAACAAAATAATAAAAGAACAAACCGAAATAAAAACGCGTAAAGCAAGGTCAAATAAAATAAGATAAACCAACATAAAATAAAATCATAAGAAATAACCCCAAAGAAAATAGAATCAAATCAAATCCAATAACATCACAGGAAAGAAACGAAACTAAACTAACATAAACCAACCTAACAAGACAGAAAATAAAATGAAGTAAAATCAAGTCAAATCAACTGAAATCAAATCCTCTTTCTACTTGTATCCTTTTTGATTTGTGTCCTCGAAAGTGTTTCTGGAGCTGTAAACCCCCTGGCATTTCAGGCAAACAGTGGTCTCCTTGTTATTCGCCTCATCGTGAGTGCAGGGAATAGACTAGAGGTGAAGAGAAGAGAAGGGCTGAGTTGGAAGGGACCTGCAGCGATCCTTCCGGACTCTCTAGCTGAGGTGAAGACGACTAGCAGGAGCAAGGCAAAGGCTGAGAGGGCTGCCGTCACTTTCCGGAAAGGTATGGAGGGTGAAGGCCAAGGGAGGAGAAAAGCTCTTGAGTGCAAGGAAAAAGATGGTCAAGAAGAGAAAAGGATTTGGGACTTCTTTCCCAGAAGAAGACCTCAGCATAAGCAGGGGAGTAGCAAATGTGCCTTGGTGCATGGGTCAGGAACGGCGAGGCCATCCTGCACGTGCTCTCCGTCTCTGCCCAGTTCACGCCGAGGGAAGCAAAAGCCTTGCTTTCACCTCTGGCATCCCCGCAACCAAAGGAATGCAGATGGGACAAACAGCCTTGACGACGTAGTCTGAATGTCCAGATGTATTTAGCGGGACGCCCAGCAGCTGTGCCCAGGGCATGGCCAGCAAGGGCAGGGACAGCCCCCTGAGGCTCCTGGGCCCAGGGGCTGCCTCGGGGCCAGCAGCCCAAAGGCCTTCCTGGGAAGGATGCTGGGCGGAGGGCCGGCGGGCGGGGCTGCGCAGGGGGGGCCCCGTCACCCCCGTGTCACAGTGCCAGCACCCGGCAACGCAGCAGTCACCATGCCCCGGGGCAGCATAAAAGGGAGCACGCTCCCGCGTCGCGCTGCCATAGCTGGCCTGGGGGCAGCGCCAAGACGTGCGAGAGGAAGTCCTTGAGGAGGCGGTGGAATTACTTGGCGAGGGCTGAGGGAGGAAGGCCGGAGGGGGCTCGACGAGGCTGCTGGAGACGAGAAGAACCCCCAACAGCTGGAGGTTGGTGAGGCTGGCTGGCCTTTTCAGCTGGCTAGCAGTGGCAAGAGCAAGGGAATGGCTTCCTGAGGAGCACTGCAGAGCTCGCCATCCTCATCCCTTGCGGAGCCAGTGTCAGCAGCCGTGAGGAATGGGATGCAGAGATGTTGGCGGGGGTGCCGGTGCTTTGGAGCAGCCGCTGGTGCCTTGCCAGGCGCCGGAAGGATCGTTGTCCCCCAGATGGATCAGACCGGGGGCGTTTTGCCCCTCTGGGAAGGCCCTGAGGTGGCAGCAGGTGGAGGGAGAATCGGGGTTGGGCATCTCCTGGGAGGCGTGAGCAGCCTGCGGGCCGAGGAGGCAGGTCTTGCTCAGGTGCTGAGGGAATAGCCCATGGCCGGCGACGCTGGGGTCAGGAAGGAATTTTGCCCCGGGGCAGAGTGGCTGTGGTGCCCGGGGGTTTTTTGCCTTCCTCTGCAGCATTGAGCATGAGCACTTGTCAGGGCTCCTCTGGGCCATTTTGGCTGGGTTACTGCCTGCTGCTCATGCACCACGAAGGTGGCCTCTCGTGCCCTGCAGCTGCGGGGAGGAAGGCTTTTTTTCCCCCCACGGTGGGCTAGCAAGTGTCCCCGGGGGTTTTTTGCCTTCCTCTGCAGCACTGAGCACGGCCCCGTGCCAGGGCTCCTTTGGGCCGTTTTGGCTAGGTGCCTGCTGCTCCTGCTCCACGAAGCTGGCCCTCGTGCCCCGCATGCGGGGGGAGGACGCTTTCTAGACTCCCGGGGCGGACGCCCAGGGTGGCCCCCGGGGGTTGCTTCTTCTCCTGCGTAGCATTGAGCGCAGCCCCTTGTCAGGGCTCCTCTGGGCCCTTTGGGCTCAGTTCTTGCCCGCTGCTCTTGCACCTGCGAGGCGCCCCTCGTGCCCTGGCGCTCCCTGGCTCTTTTGCCCATTGCAGGTTTGGAGCAGGAGCGAGCTCTGCTCTTGCCTTGGCTCCGTTTCCCGAGGTGTCCTTGCTTGTGCAAAACAGCCTGTGCTTGGAAGGGCTGCAGGCTTGCTGCACCATGCGGAGCTGCAGCTTTTCAGCTCCCCCTGCATGCGATGCAAGCGCAGGGCAGGCAGGAGAGCGCTTTTCATGCCTCCCTGGCCAAGCAGCACAGCGGAGCAAGTTTTGGAAGGCAAAAGGGGTGCTTGTCATCGACACGTGTCCTACTTGTGAAAATACCCCAGGGCAGCACACCCCTCCTCTTCTTCTGCTTTTCGGTGTGTGGTCGGTAGCCATCCTCCTTCTTCAAGTTCTTCTGCACTGTTGAGAAACGAGGGACTGCTTGGCCTGTCTTCCTGCTGCTCCTTTCTGCAGCTTTCCTTTGCCAGACTGCAAGGCATGCTTTTTCAAACTAAACTAAAGAACACATCAGCCTGCTCCTGGCTGCACATGCGCATTGTGTTCATGCTTGTGAGCCTCGGCTCTGAAAGAGATTCAGCAAAATAGCCTAAAAGAGCCTAAACCAAAATAAGACCAAATAAAATGAAACAAAATAATAAAAGAACAAACCGAAATAAAAACGCGTAAAGCAAGGTCAAATAAAATAAGATAAACCAACATAAAATAAAATCATAAGAAATAACCCCAAAGAAAATAGAATCAAATCAAATCCAATAACATCACAGGAAAGAAACGAAACTAAACTAACATAAACCAACCTAACAAGACAGAAAATAAAATGAAGTAAAATCAAGTCAAATCAACTGAAATCAAATCCTCTTTCTACTTGTATCCTTTTTGATTTGTGTCCTCGAAAGTGTTTCTGGAGCTGTAAACCCCCTGGCATTTCAGGCAAACAGTGGTCTCCTTGTTATTCGCCTCATCGTGAGTGCAGGGAATAGACTAGAGGTGAAGAGAAGAGAAGGGCTGAGTTGGAAGGGACCTGCAGCGATCCTTCCGGACTCTCTAGCTGAGGTGAAGACGACTAGCAGGAGCAAGGCAAAGGCTGAGAGGGCTGCCGTCACTTTCCGGAAAGGTATGGAGGGTGAAGGCCAAGGGAGGAGAAAAGCTCTTGAGTGCAAGGAAAAAGATGGTCAAGAAGAGAAAAGGATTTGGGACTTCTTTCCCAGAAGAAGACCTCAGCATAAGCAGGGGAGTAGCAAATGTGCCTTGGTGCATGGGTCAGGAACGGCGAGGCCATCCTGCACGTGCTCTCCGTCTCTGCCCAGTTCACGCCGAGGGAAGCAAAAGCCTTGCTTTCACCTCTGGCATCCCCACAACCAAAGGAATGCAGATGGGACAAACAGCCTTGACGACGTAGTCTGAATGTCCAGATGTATTTAGCGGGACGCCCAGCAGCTGTGCCCAGGGCATGGCCAGCAAGGGCAGGGACAGCCCCCTGAGGCTCCTGGGCCCAGGGGCTGCCTCGGGGCCAGCAGCCCAAAGGCCTTCCTGGGAAGGATGCTGGGCGGAGGGCCGGCGGGCGGGGCTGCGCAGGGGGGGCCCCGTCACCCCCGTGTCACAGTGCCAGCACCCGGCAACGCAGCAGTCACCATGCCCCGGGGCAGCATAAAAGGGAGCACGCTCCCGCGTCGCGCTGCCATAGCTGGCCTGGGGGCAGCGCCAAGACGTGCGAGAGGAAGTCCTTGAGGAGGCGGTGGAATTACTTGGCGAGGGCTGAGGGAGGAAGGCCGGAGGGGGCTCGACGAGGCTGCTGGAGACGAGAAGAACCCCCAACAGCTGGAGGTTGGTGAGGCTGGCTGGCCTTTTCAGCTGGCTAGCAGTGGCAAGAGCAAGGGAATGGCTTCCTGAGGAGCACTGCAGAGCTCGCCATCCTCATCCCCTGCGGAGCCAGTGTCAGCAGCCGTGAGGAATGGGATGCAGAGATGTTGGCGGGGGTGCCGGTGCTTTGGAGCAGCCGCTGGTGCCTTGCCAGGCGCCGGAAGGATCGTTGTCCCCCAGATGGATCAGGCCGGGGGCGTTTTGCCCCTCTGGGAAGGCCCTGAGGTGGCAGCAGGTGGAGGGAGAATCGGGGTTGGGCATCTCCTGGGAGGCGTGAGCAGCCTGCGGGCCGAGGAGGCAGGTCTTGCTCACGTGCTGAGGGAATAGCCCATGGCCGGCGACGCTGGGGTCAGGAAGGAATTTTGCCCCGGGGCAGATTGGCTGTGGTGCCCGGGGGTTTTTTGCCTTCCTCTGCAGCATTGAGCATGAGCACTTGTCAGGGCTCCTCTGGGCCATTTTGGCTGGGTTACTGCCTGCTGCTCATGCACCACGAAGGTGGCCTCTCGTGCCCTGCAGCTGCGGGGAGGAAGGCTTTTTTTCCCCCCACGGTGGGCTAGCAAGTGTCCCCGGGGGTTTTTTGCCTTCCTCTGCAGCACTGAGCACGGCCCTGTGCCAGGGCTCCTTTGGGCCGTTTTGGCTAGGTGCCTGCTGCTCCTGCTCCACGAAGGTGGCCCTCGTGCCCCGCATGCGGGGGGAGGACGCTTTCTAGACTCCCGGGGCGGACGCCCAGGGTGGCCGCCGGGGGTTGCTCCTTCTCCTGCGTAGCATTGAGCGCAGCCCCTTGTCAGGGCTCCTCTGGGCCCTTTGGGCTCAGTTCTTGCCCGCTGCTCTTGCACCTGCGAGGCGCCCCTCGTGCCCTGGCGCTCCCTGGCTCTTTTGCCCATTGCAGGTTTGGAGCAGGAGCGAGCTCTGCTCTTGCCTTGGCTGCGTTTCCCGAGGTGTCCTTGCTTGTGCAAAACAGCCTGTGCTTGGAAGGGCTGCAGGCTTGCTGCACCATGCGGAGCTGCAGCTTTTCAGCTCTCCCTGCATGCGATGCAAGCGCAGGGCAGGCAGGAGAGCGCTTTTCATGCCTCCCTGGCCAAGCAGCACAGCGGAGCAAGTTTTGGAAGGCAAAAGGGGTGCTTGTCATCGACACGTGTCCTACTTGTGAAAATAGCCCAGGGCAGCACACCCCTCCTCTTCTTCTGCTTTTCGGTGTGTGGTCGGTAGCCATCCTCCTTCTTCAAGTTCTTCTGCACTGTTGAGAAACGAGGGACTGCTCGGCCTGTCTTCCTGCTGCTCCTTTCTGCAGCTTTCCTTTGCCAGACTGCAAGGGATGCTTTTTCAAACTAAACTAAAGAACACATCAGCCTGCTCCTGGCTGCACATGCGCATTGTGTTCATGCTTGTGAGCCTCGGCTCTGAAAGAGATTCAGCAAAATAGCCTAAAAGAGCCTAAACCAAAATAAGACCAAATAAAATGAAACAAAATAATAAAAGAACAAACCGAAATAAAAACGCGTAAAGCAAGGTCAAATAAAATAAGATAAACCAACATAAAATAAAATCATAAGAAATAACCCCAAAGAAAATAGAATCAAATCAAATCCAATAACATCACAGGAAAGAAACGAAACTAAACTAACGTAAACCAACCTAACAAGACAGAAAATAAAATGAAGTAAAATCAAGTCAAATCAACTGAAATCAAATCCTCTTTCTACTTGTATCCTTTTTGATTTGTGTCCTCGAAAGTGTTTCTGGAGCTGTAAACCCCCTGGCATTTCAGGCAAACAGTGGTCTCCTTGTTATTCGCCTCATCGTGAGTGCAGGGAATAGACTAGAGGTGAAGAGAAGAGAAGGGCTGAGTTGGAAGGGACCTGCAGCGATCCTTCCGGACTCTCTAGCTGAGGTGAAGACGACTAGCAGGAGCAAGGCAAAGGCTGAGAGGGCTGCCGTCACTTTCCGGAAAGGGATTGAGGGTGAAGGCCAAGGGAGGAGAAAAGCTCTTGAGTGCAAGGAAAAAGATGGTCAAGAAGAGAAAAGGATTTGGGACTTCTTTCCCAGAAGAAGACCTCAGCATAAGCAGGGGAGTAGCAAATGTGCCTTGGTGCATGGGTCAGGAACGGCGAGGTCATCCTGCACGTGCTCTCCGTCTCTGCCCAGTTCACGCCGAGGGAAGCAAAAGCCTTGCTTTCACCTCTGGCATCCCCACAACCAAAGGAATGCAGATGGGACAAACAGCCTTGACGACATAGTCTGAATGTCCAGATGTATTTAGCGGGATGCCCAGCAGCTGTGCCCAGGGCATGGCCAGCAAGGGCAGGGACAGCCCCCTGAGGCTCCTGGGCCCAGGGACTGCCTCGGGGCCAGCAGCCCAAAGGCCTTCCTGGGAAGGATGCTGGGCGGAGGGCCGGCGGGCGGGGCTGCGCAGGGGGGGCCCCGTCACCCCCGTGTCACAGTGCCAGCACCCGGCAACGCAGCAGTCACCATGCCCCGGGGCAGCATAAAAGGGAGCACGCTCCCGCGTCGCGCTGCCATAGCTGGCCTGGGGGCAGCGCCAAGACGTGCGAGAGGAAGTCCTTGAGGAGGCGGTGGAATTACTTGGCGAGGGCTGAGGGAGGAAGGCCGGAGGGGGCTCGACGAGGCTGCTGGAGACGAGAAGAAGCCCCAACAGCTGGAGGTTGGCGAGGCTGGCTGGCCTTTTCAGCTGGCTAGCAGTGGCAAGAGCAAGGGAATGGCTTCCTGAGGAGCACTGCAGAGCTCGCCATCCTCATCCCCTGCGGAGCCAGTGTCAGCAGCCGTGAGGAATGGGATGCAGAGATGTTGGCGGGGGTGCCGGTGCTTTGGAGCAGCCACTGGTGCCTTGCCAGGCGCCGGAAGGATCGTTGCCCCCCAGGTGGATCAGGCCAGGGGCGTTTTGCCCCTCTGGGAAGGCCCTGAGGTGGCAGCAGGTGGAGGGAGAATCGGGGTTGGGCATCTCCTGGGAGGCGTGAGCAGCCTGCGGGCCGAGGAGGCAGGTCTTGCTCACGTGCTGAGGGAATAGCCCATGGCCGGCGACGCTGGGGTCAGGAAGGAATTTTGCCCCGGGGCAGAGTGGCTCTGGTGCCCGGGGGTTTTTTGCCTTCCTCTGCAGCATTGAGCATGAGCACTTGTCAGGGCTCCTCTGGGCCATTTTGGCTGGGTTACTGCCTGCTGCTCATGCACCACGAAGGTGGCCTCTCGTGGCCTGCAGCTGCGGGGAGGAAGGCTTTTTTTCCCCCCACGGTGGGCTAGCAAGTGTCCCCGGGGGTTTTTTGCCTTCCTCTGCAGCACTGAGCACGGCCCCGTGCCAGGGCTCCTTTGGGCCGTTTTGGCTAGGTGCCTGCTGCTCCTGCTCCACGAAGGTGGCCCTCGTGCCCCGCATGCGGGGGGAGGACGCTTTCTAGACTCCCGGGGCAGACGCCCAGGGTGGCCCCCGGGGGTTGCTTCTTCTCCTGCGTAGCATTGAGCGCAGCCCCTTGTCAGGGCTCCTCTGGGCCCTTTGGGCTCAGTTCTTGCCCGCTGCTCTTGCACCTGCGAGGCGCCCCTCGTGCCCTGGCGCTCCCTGGCTCTTTTGCCCATTGCAGGTTTGGAGCAGGAGCGAGCTCTGCTCTTGCCTTGGCTCCGTTTCCCGAGGTGTCCTTGCTTGTGCAAAACAGCCTGTGCTTGGAAGGGCTGCAGGCTTGCTGCACCATGCGGAGCTGCAGCTTTTCAGCTCCCCCTGCATGCGATGCAAGCGCAGGGCAGGCAGGAGAGCGCTTTTCATGCCTCCCTGGCCAAGCAGCACAGCGGAGCAAGTTTTGGAAGGCAAAAGGGGTGCTTGTCATCGACACGTGTCCTACTTGTGAAAATAGCCCAGGGCAGCACACCCCTCCTCTCCTTCTGCTTTTCGGTGTGTGGTCGGTACCCATCCTCCTTCTTCAAGTTCTTCTGCACTGTTGAGAAACGAGGGACTGCTTGGCCTGTCTTCCTGCTGCTCCTTTCTGCAGCTTTCCTTTGCCAGACTGCAAGGGATGCTTTTTCAAACTAAACTAAAGAACACATCAGCCTGCTCCTGGCTGCACATGCGCATTGTGTTCATGCTTGTGAGCCTCGGCTCTGAAAGAGATTCAGCAAAATAGCCTAAAAGAGCCTAAACCAAAATAAGACCAAATAAAATGAAACAAAATAATAAAAGAACAAACCAAAATAAAAACGCGTAAAGCAAGGTCAAATAAAATAAGATAAACCAACATAAAATAAAATCATAAGAAATAACCCCAAAGAAAATAGAATCAAATCAAATCCAATAACATCACAGGAAAGAAACGAAACTAAACTAACGTAAACCAACCTAACAAGACAGAAAATAAAATGAAGTAAAATCAAGTCAAATCAACTGAAATCAAATCCTCTTTCTACTTGTATCCTTTTTGATTTGTGTCCTCGAAAGTGTTTCTGGAGCTGTAAACCCCCTGGCATTTCAGGCAAACAGTGGTCTCCTTGTTATTCGCCTCATCGTGAGTGCAGGGAATAGACTAGAGGTGAAGAGAAGAGAAGGGCTGAGTTGGAAGGGACCTGCAGCGATCCTTCCGGACTCTCTAGCTGAGGTGAAGACGACTAGCAGGAGCAAGGCAAAGGCTGAGAGGGCTGCCGTCACTTTCCGGAAAGGGATTGAGGGTGAAGGCCAAGGGAGGAGAAAAGCTCTTGAGTGCAAGGAAAAAGATGGTCAAGAAGAGAAAAGGATTTGGGACTTCTTTCCCAGAAGAAGACCTCAGCATAAGCAGGGGAGTAGCAAATGTGCCTTGGTGCATGGGTCAGGAACGGCGAGGCCATCCTGCACGTGCTCTCCGTCTCTGCCCAGTTCACGCCGAGGGAAGCAAAAGCCTTGCTTTCACCTCTGGCATCCCCGCAACCAAAGGAATGCAGATGGGACAAACAGCCTTCACGACGTAGTCTGAATGTCCAGATGTATTTAGTGGGACGCCCAGCAGCTGTGCCCAGGGCATGGCCAGCAAGGGCAGGGACAGCCCCCTGAGGCTCCTGGGCCCAGGGAGTGCCTCGGGGCCAGCAGCCCAAAGGCCTTCCTGGGAAGGATGCTGGGCGGAGGGCCGGCGGGCGGGGCTGCGCAGGGGGGGCCCCGTCACCCCCGTGTCACAGTGCCAGCACCCGGCAACGCAGCAGTCACCATGCCCCGGGGCAGCATAAAAGGGAGCACGCTCCCGTGTCGCGCTGCCATAGCTGGCCTGGGGGCAGCGCCAAGACGTGCGAGAGGAAGTCCTTGAGGAGGCGGTGGAATTACTTGGCGAGGGCTGAGGGAGGAAGGCCGGAGGGGGCTCGACGAGGCTGCTGGAGACGAGAAGAACCACCAAGAGCTGGAGGTTGGTGAGGCTGGCTGGCCTTTTCAGCTGGCTAGCAGTGGCAAGAGCAAGGGAATGGCTTCCTGAGGAGCACTGCAGAGCTCGCCATCCTCATCCCCTGCGGAGCCAGTGTCAGCAGCCGTGAGGAATGGGATGCAGAGATGTTGGCGGGGGTGCCGGTGCTTTGGAGCAGCCGCTGGTGCCTTGCCAGGCGCCGGAAGGATCGTTGTCCCCCAGATGGATCAGACCGGGGGCGTTTTGCCCCTCTGGGAAGGCCCTGAGGTGGCAGCAGGTGGAGGGAGAATCGGGGTTGGGCATCTCCTGGGAGGCGTGAGCAGCCTGCGGGCCGAGGAGGCAGGTCTTGCTCACGTGCTGAGGGAATAGCCCATGGCCGGCGACGCTGGGGTCAGGAAGGAATTTTGCCCCGGGGCAGATTGGCTGTGGTGCCCGGGGGTTTTTTGCCTTCCTCTGCAGCATTGAGCATGAGCACTTGTCAGGGCTCCTCTGGGCCATTTTGGCTGGGTTACTGCCTGCTGCTCATGCACCACGAAGGTGGCCTCTCGTGCCCTGCAGCTGCGGGGAGGAAGGCTTTTTTTCCCCCCACGGTGGGCTAGCAAGTGTCCCCGGGGGTTTTTTGCCTTCCTCTGCAGCACTGAGCACGGCCCCGTGCCAGGGCTCCTTTGGGCCGTTTTGGCTAGGTGCCTGCTGCTCCTGCTCCACCAAGGTGGCCCTCGTGCCCCGCATGCGGGGGGAGGACGCTTTCTAGACTCCCGGGGCGGACGCCCAGGGTGGCCCCCGGGGGTTGCTTCTTCTCCTGCGTAGCATTGGGCGCAGCCCCTTGTCAGGGCTCCTCTGGGCCCTTTGGGCTCAGTTCTTGCCCGCTGCTCTTGCACCTGCGAGGCGCCCCTCGTGCCCTGGCGCTCCCTGGCTCTTTTGCCCATTGCAGGTTTGGAGCAGGAGCGAGCTCTGCTCTTGCCTTGGCTGCGTTTCCCGAGGTGTCCTTGCTTGTGCAAAACAGCCTGTGCTTGGAAGGGCTGCAGGCTTGCTGCACCATGCGGAGCTGCAGCTTTTCAGCTCTCCCTGCATGCGATGCAAGCGCAGGGCAGGCAGGAGAGCGCTTTTCATGCCTCCCTGGCCAAGCAGCACAGCGGAGCAAGTTTTGGAAGGCAAAAGGGGTGCTTGTCATCGACACGTGTCCTACTTGTGAAAATAGCCCAGGGCAGCACACCCCTCCTCTTCTTCTGCTTTTCGGTGTGTGGTCGGTCCCCATCCTCCTTCTTCAAGTTCTTCTGCACTGTTGAGAACCGAGGGACTGCTTGGCCTGTCTTCCTGCTGCTCCTTTCTGCAGCTTTCCTTTGCCAGACTGCAAGGGATGCTTTTTCAAACTAAACTAAAGAACACATCAGCCTGCTCCTGGCTGCACATGCGCATTGTGTTCATGCTTGTGAGCCTCGGCTCTGAAAGAGATTCAGCAAAATAGCCTAAAAGAGCCTAAACCAAAATAAGACCAAATAAAATGAAACAAAATAATAAAAGAACAAACCGAAATAAAAACGCGTAAAGCAAGGTCAAATAAAATAAGATAAACCAACATAAAATAAAATCATAAGAAATAACCCCAAAGAAAATAGAATCAAATCAAATCCAATAACATCACAGGAAAGAAACGAAACTAAACTAACATAAACCAACAGAACAAGACAGAAAATAAAATACAGTAAAAGAGAGTCAAATCAAATGAAATCAAATCCTCTTTCTACTTGTATCCTTTTTGATTTGTGTCCTCGAAAGTTTTTCTGGAGCTGTAAACCCCCTGGCATTTCAGGCAAACAGTGGTCTCCTTGTTATTCGCCTCATCGTGAGTGCAGGGAATAGACTAGAGGTGAAGAGAAGAGAAGGGCTGAGTTGGAAGGGACCTGCAGCGATCCTTCCGGACTCTCTAGCTGAGGTGAAGACGACTAGCAGGAGCAAGGCAAAGGCTGAGAGGGCTGCCGTCACTTTCCGGAAAGGTATGGAGGGTGAAGGCCAAGGGAGGAGAAAAGCTCTTGAGTGCAAGGAAAAAGATGGTCAAGAAGAGAAAAGGATTTGGGACTTCTTTCCCAGAAGAAGACCTCAGCATAAGCAGGGGAGTAGCAAATGTGCCTTGGTGCATGGGTCAGGAACGGCGAGGCCATCCTGCACGTGCTCTCCGTCTCTGCCCAGTTCACGCCGAGGGAAGCAAAAGCCTTGCTTTCACCTCTGGCATCCCCACAACCAAAGGAATGCAGATGGGACAAACAGCCTTGACGACATAGTCTGAATGTCCAGATGTATTTAGCGGGATGCCCAGCAGCTGTGCCCAGGGCATGGCCAGCAAGGGCAGGGACAGCCCCCTGAGGCTCCTGGGCCCAGGGACTGCCTCGGGGCCAGCAGCCCAAAGGCCTTCCTGGGAAGGATGCTGGGCGGAGGGCCGGCGGGCGGGGCTGCGCAGGGGGGGCCCCGTCACCCCCGTGTCACAGTGCCAGCACCCGGCAACGCAGCAGTCACCATGCCCCGGGGCAGCATAAAAGGGAGCACGCTCCCGCGTCGCGCTGCCATAGCTGGCCTGGGGGCAGCGCCAAGACGTGCGAGAGGAAGTCCTTGAGGAGGCGGTGGAATTACTTGGCGAGGGCTGAGGGAGGAAGGCCGGAGGGGGCTCGACGAGGCTGCTGGAGACGAGAAGAAGCCCCAACAGCTGGAGGTTGGCGAGGCTGGCTGGCCTTTTCAGCTGGCTAGCAGTGGCAAGAGCAAGGGAATGCCTTCCTGAGGAGCACTGCAGAGCTCGCCATCCTCATCCCCTGCGGAGCCAGTGTCAGCAGCCGTGAGGAATGGGATGCAGAGATGTTGGCGGGGGTGCCGGTGCTTTGGAGCAGCCACTGGTGCCTTGCCAGGCGCCGGAAGGATCGTTGCCCCCCAGGTGGATCAGGCCAGGGGCGTTTTGCCCCTCTGGGAAGGCCCTGAGGTGGCAGCAGGTGGAGGGAGAATCGGGGTTGGGCATCTCCTGGGAGGCGTGAGCAGCCTGCGGGCCGAGGAGGCAGGTCTTGCTCACGTGCTGAGGGAATAGCCCATGGCCGGCGACGCTGGGGTCAGGAAGGAATTTTGCCCCGGGGCAGAGTGGCTCTGGTGCCCGGGGGTTTTTTGCCTTCCTCTGCAGCATTGAGCATGAGCACTTGTCAGGGCTCCTCTGGGCCATTTTGGCTGGGTTACTGCCTGCTGCTCATGCACCACGAAGGTGGCCTCTCGTGGCCTGCAGCTGCGGGGAGGAAGGCTTTTTTTCCCCCCACGGTGGGCTAGCAAGTGTCCCCGGGGGTTTTTTGCCTTCCTCTGCAGCACTGAGCACGGCCCCGTGCCAGGGCTCCTTTGGGCCGTTTTGGCTAGGTGCCTGCTGCTCCTGCTCCACGAAGGTGGCCCTCGTGCCCCGCATGCGGGGGGAGGACGCTTTCTAGACTCCCGGGGCAGACGCCCAGGGTGGCCCCCGGGGGTTGCTTCTTCTCCTGCGTAGCATTGAGCGCAGCCCCTTGTCAGGGCTCCTCTGGGCCCTTTGGGCTCAGTTCTTGCCCGCTGCTCTTGCACCTGCGAGGCGCCCCTCGTGCCCTGGCGCTCCCTGGCTCTTTTGCCCATTGCAGGTTTGGAGCAGGAGCGAGCTCTGCTCTTGCCTTGGCTCCGTTTCCCGAGGTGTCCTTGCTTGTGCAAAACAGCCTGTGCTTGGAAGGGCTGCAGGCTTGCTGCACCATGCGGAGCTGCAGCTTTTCAGCTCCCCCTGCATGCGATGCAAGCGCAGGGCAGGCAGGAGAGCGCTTTTCATGCCTCCCTGGCCAAGCAGCACAGCGGAGCAAGTTTTGGAAGGCAAAAGGGGTGCTTGTCATCGACACGTGTCCTACTTGTGAAAATAGCCCAGGGCAGCACACCCCTCCTCTCCTTCTGCTTTTCGGTGTGTGGTCGGTACCCATCCTCCTTCTTCAAGTTCTTCTGCACTGTTGAGAAACGAGGGACTGCTTGGCCTGTCTTCCTGCTGCTCCTTTCTGCAGCTTTCCTTTGCCAGACTGCAAGGCATGCTTTTTCAAACTAAACTAAAGAACACATCAGCCTGCTCCTGGCTGCACATGCGCATTGTGTTCATGCTTGTGAGCCTCGGCTCTGAAAGAGATTCAGCAAAATAGCCTAAAAGAGCCTAAACCAAAATAAGACCAAATAAAATGAAACAAAATAATAAAAGAACAAACCAAAATAAAAACGCGTAAAGCAAGGTCAAATAAAATAAGATAAACCAACATAAAATAAAATCATAAGAAATAACCCCAAAGAAAATAGAATCAAATCAAATCCAATAACATCACAGGAAAGAAACGAAACTAAACTAACGTAAACCAACCTAACAAGACAGAAAATAAAATGAAGTAAAATCAAGTCAAATCAACTGAAATCAAATCCTCTTTCTACTTGTATCCTTTTTGATTTGTGTCCTCGAAAGTGTTTCTGGAGCTGTAAACCCCCTGGCATTTCAGGCAAACAGTGGTCTCCTTGTTATTCGCCTCATCGTGAGTGCAGGGAATAGACTAGAGGTGAAGAGAAGAGAAGGGCTGAGTTGGAAGGGACCTGCAGCGATCCTTCCGGACTCTCTAGCTGAGGTGAAGACGACTAGCAGGAGCAAGGCAAAGGCTGAGAGGGCTGCCGTCACTTTCCGGAAAGGGATTGAGGGTGAAGGCCAAGGGAGGAGAAAAGCTCTTGAGTGCAAGGAAAAAGATGGTCAAGAAGAGAAAAGGATTTGGGACTTCTTTCCCAGAAGAAGACCTCAGCATAAGCAGGGGAGTAGCAAATGTGCCTTGGTGCATGGGTCAGGAACGGCGAGGCCATCCTGCACGTGCTCTCCGTCTCTGCCCAGTTCACGCCGAGGGAAGCAAAAGCCTTGCTTTCACCTCTGGCATCCCCGCAACCAAAGGAATGCAGATGGGACAAACAGCCTTCACGACGTAGTCTGAATGTCCAGATGTATTTAGTGGGACGCCCAGCAGCTGTGCCCAGGGCATGGCCAGCAAGGGCAGGGACAGCCCCCTGAGGCTCCTGGGCCCAGGGAGTGCCTCGGGGCCAGCAGCCCAAAGGCCTTCCTGGGAAGGATGCTGGGCGGAGGGCCGGCGGGCGGGGCTGCGCAGGGGGGGCCCCGTCACCCCCGTGTCACAGTGCCAGCACCCGGCAACGCAGCAGTCACCATGCCCCGGGGCAGCATAAAAGGGAGCACGCTCCCGTGTCGCGCTGCCATAGCTGGCCTGGGGGCAGCGCCAAGACGTGCGAGAGGAAGTCCTTGAGGAGGCGGTGGAATTACTTGGCGAGGGCTGAGGGAGGAAGGCCGGAGGGGGCTCGACGAGGCTGCTGGAGACGAGAAGAACCACCAAGAGCTGGAGGTTGGTGAGGCTGGCTGGCCTTTTCAGCTGGCTAGCAGTGGCAAGAGCAAGGGAATGGCTTCCTGAGGAGCACTGCAGAGCTCGCCATCCTCATCCCCTGCGGAGCCAGTGTCAGCAGCCGTGAGGAATGGGATGCAGAGATGTTGGCGGGGGTGCCGGTGCTTTGGAGCAGCCGCTGGTGCCTTGCCAGGCGCCTGAAGGATCGTTGTCCCCCAGATGGATCAGACCGGGGGCGTTTTGCCCCTCTGGGAAGGCCCTGAGGTGGCAGCAGGTGGAGGGAGAATCGGGGTTGGGCATCTGCTGGGAGGCGTGAGCAGCCTGCGGGCCGAGGAGGCAGGTCTTGCTCACGTGCTGAGGGAATAGCCCATGGCCGGCGACGCTGGGGTCAGGAAGGAATTTTCCCCCGGGGCAGATTGGCTGTGGTGCCCGGGGGTTTTTTGCCTTCCTCTGCAGCATTGAGCATGAGCACTTGTCAGGGCTCCTCTGGGCCATTTTGGCTGGGTTACTGCCTGCTGCTCATGCACCACGAAGGTGGCCTCTCGTGCCCTGCAGCTGCGGGGAGGAAGGCTTTTTTTCCCCCCACGGTGGGCTAGCAAGTGTCCCCGGGGGTTTTTTGCCTTCCTCTGCAGCACTGAGCACGGCCCCGTGCCAGGGCTCCTTTGGGCCGTTTTGGCTAGGTGCCTGCTGCTCCTGCTCCACGAAGGTGGCCCTCGTGCCCCGCATGCGGGGGGAGGACGCTTTCTAGACTCCCGGGGCGGACGCCCAGGGTGGCCCCCGGGGGTTGCTTCTTCTCCTGCGTAGCATTGAGCGCAGCCCCTTGTCAGGGCTCCTCTGGGCCCTTTGGGCTCAGTTCTTGCCCGCTGCTCTTGCACCTGCGAGGCGCCCCTCGTGCCCTGGCGCTCCCTGGCTCTTTTGCCCATTGCAGGTTTGGAGCAGGAGCGAGCTCTGCTCTTGCCTTGGCTCCGTTTCCCGAGGTGTCCTTGCTTGTGCAAAACAGCCTGTGCTTGGAAGGGCTGCAGGCTTGCTGCACCATGCGGAGCTGCAGCTTTTCAGCTCCCCCTGCATGCGATGCAAGCGCAGGGCAGGCAGGAGAGCGCTTTTCATGCCTCCCTGGCCAAGCAGCACAGCGGAGCAAGTTTTGGAAGGCAAAAGGGGTGCTTGTCATCGACACGTGTCCTACTTGTGAAAATAGCCCAGGGCAGCACACCCCTCCTCTTCTTCTGCTTTTCGGTGTGTGGTCGGTCCCCATCCTCCTTCTTCAAGTTCTTCTGCACTGTTGAGAACCGAGGGACTGCTTGGCCTGTCTTCCTGCTGCTCCTTTCTGCAGCTTTCCTTTGCCAGACTGCAAGGGATGCTTTTTCAAACTAAACTAAAGAACACATCAGCCTGCTCCTGGCTGCACATGCGCATTGTGTTCATGCTTGTGAGCCTCGGCTCTGAAAGAGATTCAGCAAAATAGCCTAAAAGAGCCTAAACCAAAATAAGACCAAATAAAATGAAACAAAATAATAAAAGAACAAACCGAAATAAAAACGCGTAAAGCAAGGTCAAATAAAATAAGATAAACCAACATAAAATAAAATCATAAGAAATAACCCCAAAGAAAATAGAATCAAATCAAATCCAATAACATCACAGGAAAGAAACGAAACTAAACTAACGTAAACCAACCTAACAAGACAGAAAATAAAATGAAGTAAAATCAAGTCAAATCAACTGAAATCAAATCCTCTTTCTACTTGTATCCTTTTTGATTTGTGTCCTCGAAAGTGTTTCTGGAGCTGTAAACCCCCTGGCATTTCAGGCAAATAGTGGTCTCCTTGTTATTCGCCTCATCGTGAGTGCAGGGAATAGACTAGAGGTGAAGAGAAGAGAAGGGCTGAGTTGGAAGGGACCTGCAGCGATCCTTCCGGACTCTCTAGCTGAGGTGAAGACGACTAGCAGGAGCAAGGCAAAGGCTGAGAGGGCTGCCGTCACTTTCCGGAAAGGGATGGAGGGTGAAGGCCAAGGGAGGAGAAAAGCTCTTGAGTGCAAGGAAAAAGATGGTCAAGAAGAGAAAAGGATTTGGGACTTCTTTCCCAGAAGAAGACCTCAGCATAAGCAGGGGAGTAGCAAATGTGCCTTGGTGCATGGGTCAGGAACGGCGAGGCCATCCTGCACGTGCTCTCCGTCTCTGCCCAGTTCACGCCGAGGGAAGCAAAAGCCTTGCTTTCACCTCTGGCATCCCCGCAACCAAAGGAATGCAGATGGGACAAACAGCCTTGACGACGTAGTCTGAATGTCCAGATGTATTTAGCGGGACGCCCAGCAGCTGTGCCCAGGGCATGGCCAGCAAGGGCAGGGACAGCCCCCTGAGGCTCCTGGGCCCAGGGGCTGCCTCGGGGCCAGCAGCCCAAAGGCCTTCCTGGGAAGGATGCTGGGCGGAGGGCTGGCGGGCGGGGCTGCGCAGGGGGGGCCCCGTCACCCCCGTGTCACAGTGCCAGCACCCGGCAACGCAGCAGTCACCATGCCCCGGGGCAGCATAAAAGGGAGCACGCTCCCGCGTCGCGCTGCCATAGCTGGCCTGGGGGCAGCGCCAAGACGTGCGAGAGGAAGTCCTTGAGGAGGCGGTGGAATTACTTGGCGAGGGCTGAGGGAGGAAGGCCGGAGGGGGCTCGACGAGGCTGCTGGAGACGAGAAGAACCCCCAACAGCTGGAGGTTGGTGAGGCTGGCTGGCCTTTTCAGCTGGCTAGCAGTGGCAAGAGCAAGGGAATGGCTTCCTGAGGAGCACTGCAGAGCTCGCCATCCTCATCCCCTGCGGAGCCAGTGTCAGCAGCCGTGAGGAATGGGATGCAGAGATGTTGGCGGGGGTGCCGGTGCTTTGGAGCAGCCGCTGGTGCCTTGCCAGGCGCCGGAAGGATCGTTGTCCCCCAGATGGATCAGGCCGGGGGCGTTTTGCCCCTCTGGGAAGGCCCTGAGGTGGCAGCAGGTGGAGGGAGAATCGGGGTTGGGCATCTGCTGGGAGGCGTGAGCAGCCTGCGGGCCGAGGAGGCAGGTCTTGCTCACGTGCTGAGGGAATAGCCCATGGCCGGCGACGCTGGGGTCAGGAAGGAATTTTGCCCCGGGGCAGAGTGGCTGTGGTGCCCGGGGGTTTTTTGCCTTCCTCTGCAGCATTCAGCATGAGCACTTGTCAGGGCTCCTCTGGGCCATTTTGGCTGGGTTACTGCCTGTTGCTCCTGCACCACGAAGGTGGCCTCTCGTGCCCTGCAGCTGCGGGGAGGAAGGCTTTTTTCCCCCCACGGTGGGCTAACAAGTGTCCCCGGGGGTTTTTTGCCTTCCTCTGCAGCACTGAGCATGGCCCCTTGCCAGGGCTCCTTTGGGCCGTTTTGGCTAGATGCCTGCTGCTCCTGCTCCACGGAGCTGGCCCTCGTGCTTCGCATGCGGGGGGAGGACGCTTTCTGGACTCCCGGGTCGGACGCCCAGGGTGGCCGCCGGGGGTTGCTCCTTCTCCTGCGTAGCATTGAGCGCAGCCCCTTGTCAGGGCTCCTCTGGGCCCTTTGGGCTCAGTTCTTGCCCGCTGCTCTTGCACCTGCGAGGCGCCCCTCGTGCCCTGGCGCTCCCTGGCTCTTTTGCCCATTGCAGGTTTGGAGCAGGAGCGAGCTCTGCTCTTGCCTTGGCTCCGTTTCCCGAGGTGTCCTTGCTTGTGCAAAACAGCCTGTGCTTGGAAGGGCTGCAGGCTTGCTGCACCATGCGGAGCTGCAGCTTTTCAGCTCTCCCTGCATGCGATGCAAGCGCAGGGCAGGCAGGAGAGCGCTTTTCATGCCTCCCTGGCCAAGCAGCGCAGTGGAGCAAGTTTTGGAAGGCAAAAGGGGTGCTTGTCATCGACACGTGTCCTACTTGTGAAAATAGCCCAGGGCAGCACACCCCTCCTCTCCTTCTGCTTTTCGGTGTGTGGTCGGTACCCATCCTCCTTCTTCAAGTTCTTCTGCACTGTTGAGAAACGAGGGACTGCTTGGCCTGTCTTCCTGCTGCTCCTTTCTGCAGCTTTCCTTTGCCAGACTGCAAGGGATGCTTTTTCAAACTAAACTAAAGAACACATCAGCCTGCTCCTGGCTGCACATGCGCATTGTGTTCATGCTTGTGAGCCTCGGCTCTGAAAGAGATTCAGCAAAATAGCCTAAAAGAGCCTAAACCAAAATAAGATCAAATAAAATGAAACAAAATAATAAAAGAACAAACCAAAATAAAAACGCGTAAAGCAAGGTCAAATAAAATAAGATAAACCAACATAAAATAAAATCATAAGAAATAACCCCAAAGAAAATAGAATCAAATCAAATCCAATAACATCACAGGAAAGAAACGAAACTAAACTAACATAAACCAACAGAACAAGACAGAAAATAAAATACAGTAAAAGAAAGTCAAATCAAATGAAATCAAATCCTCTTTCTACTTGTATCCTTTTTGATTTGTGTCCTCGAAAGTTTTTCTGGAGCTGTAAACCCCCTGGCATTTCAGGCAAACAGTGGTCTCCTTGTTATTCGCCTCATCGTGAGTGCAGGGAATAGAACACAAGTGAAGAGAAGAGAAGGGTTGAGTTGGGAGGGACCTGCAGCGATCCTTCCGGACTCTCTAGCTGAGGGGAAGACGACTAGCAGGAGCAAGGCAAAGGCTGAGAGGGCTGCCGTCACTTTCCGGAAAGGGATTGAGGGTGAAGGCCAAGGGAGGAGAAAAGCTCTTGAGTGCAAGGAAAAAGATGGTCAAGAAGAGAAAAGGATTTGGGACTTCTTTCCCAGAAGAAGACCTCAGCATAAGCAGGGGAGTAGCAAATGTGCCTTGGTGCATGGGTCAGGAACGGCGAGGCCATCCTGCACGTGCTCTCCGTCTCTGCCCAGTTCACGCCGAGGGAAGCAAAAGCCTTGCTTTCACCTCTGGCATCCCCACAACCAAAGGAATGCAGATGGGACAAACAGCCTTGACGACATAGTCTGAATGTCCAGATGTATTTAGCGGGATGCCCAGCAGCTGTGCCCAGGGCATGGCCAGCAAGGGCAGGGACAGCCCCCTGAGGCTCCTGGGCCCAGGGACTGCCTCGGGGCCAGCAGCCCAAAGGCCTTCCTGGGAAGGATGCTGGGCGGAGGGCCGGCGGGCGGGGCTGCGCAGGGGGGGCCCCGTCACCCCCGTGTCACAGTGCCAGCACCCGGCAACGCAGCAGTCACCATGCCCCGGGGCAGCATAAAAGGGAGCACGCTCCCGCGTCGCGCTGCCATAGCTGGCCTGGGGGCAGCGCCAAGACGTGCGAGAGGAAGTCCTTGAGGAGGCGGTGGAATTACTTGGCGAGGGCTGAGGGAGGAAGGCCGGAGGGGGCTCGACGAGGCTGCTGGAGACGAGAAGAACCACCCACAGCTGGAGGTTGGTGAGGCTGGCTGGCCTTTTCAGCTGGCTAGCAGTGGCAAGAGCAAGGGAATGCCTTCCTGAGGAGCACTGCAGAGCTCGCCATCCTCATCCCCTGCGGAGCCAGTGTCAGCAGCCGTGAGGAATGGGATGCAGAGATGTTGGCGGGGGTGCCGGTGCTTTGGAGCAGCCACTGGTGCCTTGCCAGGCGCCGGAAGGATCGTTGCCCCCCAGGTGGATCAGGCCGGGGGCGTTTTGCCCCTCTGGGAAGGCCCTGAGGTGGCAGCAGGTGGAGGGAGAATCGGGGTTGGGCATCTCCTGGGAGGCGTGAGCAGCCTGTGGGCCGAGGAGGCAGGTCTTGCTCACGTGCTGAGGGAATAGCCCATGGCCGGCGACGCTGGGGTCAGGAAGGAATTTTGCCCCGGGGCAGAGTGGCTGTGGTGCCCGGGGGTTTTTTGCCTTCCTCTGCAGCATTGAGCATGAGCACTTGTCAGGGCTCCTCTGGGCCATTTTGGCTGGGTTACTGCCTGCTGCTCATGCACCACGAAGGTGGCCTCTCGTGCCCTGCAGCTGCGGGGAGGAAGGCTTTTTTTCCCCCCACGGTGGGCTAGCAAGTGTCCCCGGGGGTTTTTTGCCTTCCTCTGCAGCACTGAGCACGGCCTCGTACCAGGGCTCCTTTGGGCCGTTTTGGCTAGGTGCCTGCTGCTCCTGCTCCACGAAGGTGGCCCTCGTGCCCCGCATGCGGGGGGAGGACGCTTTCTAGACTCCCGGGGCAGACGCCCAGGGTGGCCCCCGGGGGTTGCTTCTTCTCCTGCGTAGCATTGAGCGCAGCCCCTTGTCAGGGCTCCTCTGGGCCCTTTGGGCTCAGTTCTTGCCCGCTGCTCTTGCACCTGCGAGGCGCCCCTCGTGCCCTGGCGCTCCCTGGCTCTTTTGCCCATTGCAGGTTTGGAGCAGGAGCGAGCTCTGCTCTTGCCTTGGCTCCGTTTCCCGAGGTGTCCTTGCTTGTGCAAAACAGCCTGTGCTTGGAAGGGCTGCAGGCTTGCTGCACCATGCGGAGCTGCAGCTTTTCAGCTCTCCCTGCATGCGATGCAAGCGCAGGGCAGGCAGGAGAGCGCTTTTCATGCCTCCCTGGCCAAGCAGCACAGCGGAGCAAGTTTTGGAAGGCAAAAGGGGTGCTTGTCATCGACACGTGTCCTACTTGTGAAAATAGCCCAGGGCAGCACACCCCTCCTCTTCTGCTGCTTTTCGGTGTGTGGTCGGTACCCATCCTCCTTCTTCAAGTTCTTCTGCACTGTTGAGAAACGAGGGACTGCTCGGCCTGTCTTCCTGCTGCTCCTTTCTGCAGCTTTGCTTTGCCAGACTGCAAGGGATGCTTTTTCAAACTAAACTAAAGAACACATCAGCCTGCTCCTGGCTGCACATGCGCATTGTGTTCATGCTTGTGAGCCTCGGCTCTGAAAGAGATTCAGCAAAATAGCCTAAAAGAGCCTAAACCAAAATAAGACCAAATACAATGAAATAAAATAATAAAAGAACAAACCGAAACAAAAACGCGTAAAGCAAGGTCAAATAAAATAAGATAAACCAACATAAAATAAAATCATAAGAAATAACCCCAAAGAAAATAGAATCAAATCAAATCCAATAACATCACAGGAAAGAAACGAAACTAAACTAACATAAACCAACATAGCAAGACAGAAAATAAAATACAGTAAAATAAAGTCAAATCAAATGAAATCAAATCCTCTTTCTACTTGTACCCTTTTTGATTTGTGTCCTCGAAAGTGTTTCTGGAGCTGTAAACCCCCTGGCATTTCAGGCAAATAGTGGTCTCCTTGTTATTCGCCTCATCGTGAGTGCAGGGAATAGACTAGACGTGAAGAGAAGAGAAGGGTTGAGTTGGAAGGGACCTGCAGCGATCCTTCCGGACTCTCTAGCTGAGGGGAAGACGACTAGCAGGAGCAAGGCAAAGGCTGAGAGGGCTGCCGTCACTTTCAGGAAAGGTATGGAGGGTGAAGGCCAAGGGAGGAGAAAAGCTCTTGAGTGCAAGGAAAAAGATGGTCAAGAAGAGAAAAGGATTTGGGACTTCTTTCCCAGAAGAAGACCTCAGCATAAGCAGGGGAGTAGCAAATGTCCCTTGGTGCATGGGTCAGGAACGGTGAGGCCATCCTGCACGTGCTCTCCGTCTCTGCCCAGTTCATGCCGAGGGAAGCAAAAGCCTTGCTTTCACCTCTGGCATCCCCACAACCAAAGGAATGCAGATGGGACAAACAGCCTTGACGACGTAGTCTGAATGTCCAGATGTATTTAGCGGGACGCCCAGCAGCTGTGCCCAGGGCATGGCCAGCAAGGGCAGGGACAGCCCCCTGAGGCTCCTGGGCCCAGGGACTGCCTCGGGGCCAGCAGCCCAAAGGCCTTCCTGGGAAGGATGCTGGGCGGAGGGCCGGCGGGCGGGGCTGCGCAGGGGGGGCCCCGTCACCCCCGTGTCACAGTGCCAGCACCCGGCAACGCAGCAGTCACCATGCCCCGGGGCAGCATAAAAGGGAGCACGCTCCCGCGTCGCGCTGCCATAGCTGGCCTGGGGGCAGCGCCAAGACATGCGAGAGGAAGTCCTTGAGGAGGCGGTGGAATTACTTGGTGAGGGCTGAGGGAGGAAGGCCGGAGGGGGCTCGACGAGGCTGCTGGAGACGAGAAGAACCCCCAACAGCTGGAGGTTGGTGAGGCTGGCTGGCCTTTTCAGCTGGCTAGCAGTGGCAAGAGCAAGGGAATGCCTTCTTGAGGAGCACTGCAGAGCTCGCCATCCTCATCCCCTGCGGAGCCAGTGTCAGCAGCCGTGAGGAATGGGATGCAGAGATGTTGGCGGGGGCGCCGGTGCTTTGGAGCAGCCACTGGTGCCTTGCCAGGCGCCGGAAGGATCGTTGTCCCCCAGATGGATCAGGCCGGGGGCGTTTTGCCCCTCTGGGAAGCCCCTGAGGTGGCAGCAGGTGGAGGGAGAATCGGGGTTGGGCATCTCCTGGGAGGCGTGAGCAGCCTGCGGGCCGAGGAGGCAGGTCTTGCTCACGTGCTCAGGGAATAGCCCATGGCCGGCGACGCTGGGGTCAGGAAGGAATTTTGCCCCGGGGCAGAGTGGCTCTGGTGCCCAGGGGTTTTTTGCCTTCCTCTGCAGCATTCAGCATGAGCACTTGTCAGGGCTCCTCTGGGCCATTTTGGCTGGGTTACTGCCTGCTGCTCATGCACCACGAAGGTGGCCTCTCGTGCCCTGCAGCTGCGGGGAGGAAGGCTTTTTTTCCCCCCACGGTGGGCTAGCAAGTGTCCCCGGGGGTTTTTTGCCTTCCTCTGCAGCACTGAGCACGGCCCCGTGCCAGGGCTCCTTTGGGCCGTTTTGGCTAGGTGCCTGCTGCTCCTGCTCCACCAAGGTGGCCCTCGTGCCCCGCATGCGGGGGGAGGACGCTTTCTAGACTCCCGGGGCGGACGCCCAGGGTGGCCCCCGGGGGTTGCTTCTTCTCCTGCGTAGCATTGGGCGCAGCCCCTTGTCAGGGCTCCTCTGGGCCCTTTGGGCTCAGTTCTTGCCCGCTGCTCTTGCACCTGCGAGGCGCCCCTCGTGCCCTGGCGCTCCCTGGCTCTTTTGCCCATTGCAGGTTTGGAGCAGGAGCGAGCTCTGCTCTTGCCTTGGCTCCGTTTCCCGAGGTGTCCTTGCTTGTGCAAAACAGCCTGTGCTTGGAAGGGCTGCAGGCTTGCTGCACCATGCGGAGCTGCAGCTTTTCAGCTCCCCCTGCATGCGATGCAAGCGCAGGGCAGGCAGGAGAGCGCTTTTCATGCCTCCCTGGCCAAGCAGCACAGCGGAGCAAGTTTTGGAAGGCAAAAGGGGTGCTTGTCATCGACACGTGTCCTACTTGTGAAAATAGCCCAGGGCAGCACACCCCTCCTCTTCTGCTGCTTTTCGGTGTGTGGTCGGTAGCCATCCTCCTTCTTCAAGTTCTTCTGCACTGTTGAGAAACGAGGGACTGCTCGGCCTGTCTTCCTGCTGCTCCTTTCTGCAGCTTTCCTTTGCCAGACTGCAAGGGATGCTTTTTCAAACTAAACTAAAGAACACATCAGCCTGCTCCTGGCTGCACATGCGCATTGTGTTCATGCTTGTGAGCCTCGGCTCTGAAAGAGATTCAGCAAAATAGCCTAAAAGAGCCTAAACCAAAATAAGACCAAATACAATGAAATAAAATAATAAAAGAACAAACCGAAACAAAAACGCGTAAAGCAAGGTCAAATAAAATAAGATAAACCAACATAAAATAAAATCATAAGAAATAACCCCAAAGAAAATAGAATCAAATCAAATCCAATAACATCACAGGAAAGAAACGAAACTAAACTAACATAAACCAACATAGCAAGACAGAAAATAAAATACAGTAAAAGAAAGTCAAATCAAATGAAATCAAATCCTCTTTCTACTTGTACCCTTTTTGATTTGTGTCCTCGAAAGTGTTTCTGGAGCTGTAAACCCCCTGGCATTTCAGGCAAATAGTGGTCTCCTTGTTATTCGCCTCATCGTGAGTGCAGGGAATAGACTAGACGTGAAGAGAAGAGAAGGGTTGAGTTGGAAGGGACCTGCAGCGATCCTTCCGGACTCTCTAGCTGAGGTGAAGACGACTAGCAGGAGCAAGGCAAAGGCTGAGAGGGCTGCCGTCACTTTCCGGAAAGGTATGGAGGGTGAAGGCCAAGGGAGGAGAAAAGCTCTTGAGTGCAAGGAAAAAGATGGTCAAGAAGAGAAAAGGATTTGGGACTTCTTTCCCAGAAGAAGACCTCAGCATAAGCAGGGGAGTAGCAAATGTCCCTTGGTGCATGGGTCAGGAACGGCGAGGCCATCCTGCACGTGCTCTCCGTCTCTGCCCAGTTCACGCCGAGGGAAGCAAAAGCCTTGCTTTCACCTCTGGCATCCCCGCAACCAAAGGAATGCAGATGGGACAAACAGCCTTGACGACGTAGTCTGAATGTCCAGATGTATTTAGCGGGACGCCCAGCAGCTGTGCCCAGGGCATGGCCAGCAAGGGCAGGGACAGCCCCCTGAGGCTCCTGGGCCCAGGGGCTGCCTCGGGGCCAGCAGCCCAAAGGCCTTCCTGGGAAGGATGCTGGGCGGAGGGCTGGCGGGCGGGGCTGCGCAGGGGGGGCCCCGTCACCCCCGTGTCACAGTGCCAGCACCCGGCAACGCAGCAGTCACCATGCCCCGGGGCAGCATAAAAGGGAGCACGCTCCCGCGTCGCGCTGCCATAGCTGGCCTGGGGGCAGCGCCAAGACGTGCGAGAGGAAGTCCTTGAGGAGGCGGTGGAATTACTTGGCGAGGGCTGAGGGAGGAAGGCCGGAGGGGGCTCGACGAGGCTGCTGGAGACGAGAAGAACCCCCAACAGCTGGAGGTTGGTGAGGCTGGCTGGCCTTTTCAGCTGGCTAGCAGTGGCAAGAGCAAGGGAATGGCTTCCTGAGGAGCACTGCAGAGCTCGCCATCCTCATCCCCTGCGGAGCCAGTGTCAGCAGCCGTGAGGAATGGGATGCAGAGATGTTGGCGGGGGTGCCGGTGCTTTGGAGCAGCCGCTGGTGCCTTGCCAGGCGCCGGAAGGATCGTTGTCCCCCAGATGGATCAGGCCGGGGGCGTTTTGCCCCTCTGGGAAGGCCCTGAGGTGGCAGCAGGTGGAGGGAGAATCGGGGTTGGGCATCTGCTGGGAGGCGTGAGCAGCCTGCGGGCCGAGGAGGCAGGTCTTGCTCACGTGCTGAGGGAATAGCCCATGGCCGGCGACGCTGGGGTCAGGAAGGAATTTTGCCCCGGGGCAGAGTGGCTCTGGTGCCCGGGGGTTTTTTGCCTTCCTCTGCAGCATTGAGCATGAGCACTTGTCAGGGCTCCTCTGGGCCATTTTGGCTGGGTTACTGCCTGTTGCTCCTGCACCACGAAGGTGGCCTCTCGTGCCCTGCAGCTGCGGGGAGGAAGGCTTTTTTCCCCCCACGGTGGGCTAACAAGTGTCCCCGGGGGTTTTTTGCCTTCCTCTGCAGCACTGAGCATGGCCCCTTGCCAGGGCTCCTTTGGGCCGTTTTGGCTAGATGCCTGCTGCTCCTGCTCCACCAAGGTGGCCCTCGTGCTTCGCATGCGGGGGGAGGACGCTTTCTGGACTCCCGGGTCGGACGCCCAGGGTGGCCGCCGGGGGTTGCTCCTTCTCCTGCGTAGCATTGAGCGCAGCCCCTTGTCAGGGCTCCTCTGGGCCCTTTGGGCTCAGTTCTTGCCCGCTGCTCTTGCACCTGCGAGGCGCCCCTCGTGCCCTGGCGCTCCCTGGCTCTTTTGCCCATTGCAGGTTTGGAGCAGGAGCGAGCTCTGCTCTTGCCTTGGCTCCGTTTCCCGAGGTGTCCTTGCTTGTGCAAAACAGCCTGTGCTTGGAAGGGCTGCAGGCTTGCTGCACCATGCGGAGCTGCAGCTTTTCAGCTCTCCCTGCATGCGATGCAAGCGCAGGGCAGGCAGGAGAGCGCTTTTCATGCCTCCCTGGCCAAGAAGCGCAGTGGAGCAAGTTTTGGAAGGCAAAAGGGGTGCTTGTCATCGACACGTGTCCTACTTGTGAAAATAGCCCAGGGCAGCACACCCCTCCTCTCCTTCTGCTTTTCGGTGTGTGGTCGGTACCCATCCTCCTTCTTCAAGTTCTTCTGCACTGTTGAGAAACGAGGGACTGCTTGGCCTGTCTTCCTGCTGCTCCTTTCTGCAGCTTTCCTTTGCCAGACTGCAAGGGATGCTTTTTCAAACTAAACTAAAGAACACATCAGCCTGCTCCTGGCTGCACATGCGCATTGTGTTCATGCTTGTGAGCCTCGGCTCTGAAAGAGATTCAGCAAAATAGCCTAAAAGAGCCTAAACCAAAATAAGATCAAATAAAATGAAACAAAATAATAAAAGAACAAACCAAAATAAAAACGCGTAAAGCAAGGTCAAATAAAATAAGATAAACCAACATAAAATAAAATAATAAGAAATAACCCCAAGAAAATAGAATCAAATCAAATCCAATAACATCACAGGAAAGAAACGAAACTAAACTAACATAAACCAACAGAACAAGACAGAAAATAAAAGAAAGTAGAAGAAAGTCAAATCAAATGAAATCAAATCCTGTTTCTACTTGTATCCTTTTTGATTTGTGTCCTCGAAAGTGTTTCTGGAGCTGTAAACCCCCTGGCATTTCAGGCAAACAGTGGTCTCCTTGTTATTCGCCTCATCGTGAGTGCAGGGAATAGAACACAAGTGAAGAGAAGAGAAGGGTTGAGTTGGGAGGGACCTGCAGCGATCCTTCCGGACTCTCTAGCTGAGGGGAAGACGACTAGCAGGAGCAAGGCAAAGGCTGAGAGGGCTGCCGTCACTTTCCGGAAAGGTATGGAGGGTGAAGGCCAAGGGAGGAGAAAAGCTCTTGAGTGCAAGGAAAAAGATGGTCAAGAAGAGAAAAGGATTTGGGACTTCTTTCCCAGAAGAAGACCTCAGCATAAGCAGGGGAGTAGCAAATGTCCCTTGGTGCATGGGTCAGGAACGGCGAGGCCATCCTGCACGTGCTCTCCGTCTCTGCCCAGTTCACGCCGAGGGAAGCAAAAGCCTTGCTTTCACCTCTGGCATCCCCGCAACCAAAGGAATGCAGATGGGACAAACAGCCTTGACGACGTAGTCTGAATGTCCAGATGTATTTAGCGGGACGCCCAGCAGCTGTGCCCAGGGCATGGCCAGCAAGGGCAGGGACAGCCCCCTGAGGCTCCTGGGCCCAGGGGCTGCCTCGGGGCCAGCAGCCCAAAGGCCTTCCTGGGAAGGATGCTGGGCGGAGGGCTGGCGGGCGGGGCTGCGCAGGGGGGGCCCCGTCACCCCCGTGTCACAGTGCCAGCACCCGGCAACGCAGCAGTCACCATGCCCCGGGGCAGCATAAAAGGGAGCACGCTCCCGCGTCGCGCTGCCATAGCTGGCCTGGGGGCAGCGCCAAGACGTGCGAGAGGAAGTCCTTGAGGAGGCGGTGGAATTACTTGGCGAGGGCTGAGGGAGGAAGGCCGGAGGGGGCTCGACGAGGCTGCTGGAGACGAGAAGAACCCCCAACAGCTGGAGGTTGGTGAGGCTGGCTGGCCTTTTCAGCTGGCTAGCAGTGGCAAGAGCAAGGGAATGGCTTCCTGAGGAGCACTGCAGAGCTCGCCATCCTCATCCCCTGCGGAGCCAGTGTCAGCAGCCGTGAGGAATGGGATGCAGAGATGTTGGCGGGGGTGCCGGTGCTTTGGAGCAGCCGCTGGTGCCTTGCCAGGCGCCGGAAGGATCGTTGTCCCCCAGATGGATCAGGCCGGGGGCGTTTTGCCCCTCTGGGAAGGCCCTGAGGTGGCAGCAGGTGGAGGGAGAATCGGGGTTGGGCATCTGCTGGGAGGCGTGAGCAGCCTGCGGGCCGAGGAGGCAGGTCTTGCTCACGTGCTGAGGGAATAGCCCATGGCCGGCGACGCTGGGGTCAGGAAGGAATTTTGCCCCGGGGCAGAGTGGCTCTGGTGCCCGGGGGTTTTTTGCCTTCCTCTGCAGCATTGAGCATGAGCACTTGTCAGGGCTCCTCTGGGCCATTTTGGCTGGGTTACTGCCTGTTGCTCCTGCACCACGAAGGTGGCCTCTCGTGCCCTGCAGCTGCGGGGAGGAAGGCTTTTTTCCCCCCACGGTGGGCTAACAAGTGTCCCCGGGGGTTTTTTGCCTTCCTCTGCAGCACTGAGCATGGCCCCTTGCCAGGGCTCCTTTGGGCCGTTTTGGCTAGATGCCTGCTGCTCCTGCTCCACCAAGGTGGCCCTCGTGCTTCGCATGCGGGGGGAGGACGCTTTCTGGACTCCCGGGTCGGACGCCCAGGGTGGCCACCGGGGGTTGCTCCTTCTCCTGCGTAGCATTGAGCGCAGCCCCTTGTCAGGGCTCCTCTGGGCCCTTTGGGCTCAGTTCTTGCCCGCTGCTCTTGCACCTGCGAGGCGCCCCTCGTGCCCTGGCGCTCCCTGGCTCTTTTGCCCATTGCAGGTTTGGAGCAGGAGCGAGCTCTGCTCTTGCCTTGGCTCCGTTTCCCGAGGTGTCCTTGCTTGTGCAAAACAGCCTGTGCTTGGAAGGGCTGCAGGCTTGCTGCACCATGCGGAGCTGCAGCTTTTCAGCTCTCCCTGCATGCGATGCAAGCGCAGGGCAGGCAGGAGAGCGCTTTTCATGCCTCCCTGGCCAAGAAGCGCAGTGGAGCAAGTTTTGGAAGGCAAAAGGGGTGCTTGTCATCGACACGTGTCCTACTTGTGAAAATAGCCCAGGGCAGCACACCCCTCCTCTCCTTCTGCTTTTCGGTGTGTGGTCGGTACCCATCCTCCTTCTTCAAGTTCTTCTGCACTGTTGAGAAACGAGGGACTGCTTGGCCTGTCTTCCTGCTGCTCCTTTCTGCAGCTTTCCTTTGCCAGACTGCAAGGGATGCTTTTTCAAACTAAACTAAAGAACACATCAGCCTGCTCCTGGCTGCACATGCGCATTGTGTTCATGCTTGTGAGCCTCGGCTCTGAAAGAGATTCAGCAAAATAGCCTAAAAGAGCCTAAACCAAAATAAGATCAAATAAAATGAAACAAAATAATAAAAGAACAAACCAAAATAAAAACGCGTAAAGCAAGGTCAAATAAAATAAGATAAACCAACATAAAATAAAATCATAAGAAATAACCCCAAAGAAAATAGAATCAAATCAAATCCAATAACATCACAGGAAAGAAACGAAACTAAACTAACATAAACCAACAGAACAAGACAGAAAATAAAATACAGTAAAAGAAAGTCAAATCAAATGAAATCAAATCCTCTTTCTACTTGTATCCTTTTTGATTTGTGTCCTCGAAAGTGTTTCTGGAGCTGTAAACCCCCTGGCATTTCAGGCAAACAGTGGTCTCCTTGTTATTCGCCTCATCGTGAGTGCAGGGAATAGAACACAAGTGAAGAGAAGAGAAGGGTTGAGTTGGGAGGGACCTGCAGCGATCCTTCCGGACTCTCTAGCTGAGGGGAAGACGACTAGCAGGAGCAAGGCAAAGGCTGAGAGGGCTGCCGTCACTTTCCGGAAAGGGATTGAGGGTGAAGGCCAAGGGAGGAGAAAAGCTCTTGAGTGCAAGGAAAAAGATGGTCAAGAAGAGAAAAGGATTTGGGACTTCTTTCCCAGAAGAAGACCTCAGCATAAGCAGGGGAGTAGCAAATGTCCCTTGGTGCATGGGTCAGGAACGGCGAGGCCATCCTACACGTGCTCTCCGTCTCTGCCCAGTTCACGCCGAGGGAAGCAAAAGCCTTGCTTTCACCTCTGGCATCCCCACAACCAAAGGAATGCAGATGGGACAAACAGCCTTGACGACATAGTCTGAATGTCCAGATGTATTTAGCGGGATGCCCAGCAGCTGTGCCCAGGGCATGGCCAGCAAGGGCAGGGACAGCCCCCTGAGGCTCCTGGGCCCAGGGACTGCCTCGGGGCCAGCAGCCCAAAGGCCTTCCTGGGAAGGATGCTGGGCGGAGGGCCGGCGGGCGGGGCTGCGCAGGGGGGGCCCCGTCACCCCCGTGTCACAGTGCCAGCACCCGGCAACGCAGCAGTCACCATGCCCCGGGGCAGCATAAAAGGGAGCACGCTCCCGCGTCGCGCTGCCATAGCTGGCCTGGGGGCAGCGCCAAGACGTGCGAGAGGAAGTCCTTGAGGAGGCGGTGGAATTACTTGGCGAGGGCTGAGGGAGGAAGGCCGGAGGGGGCTCGACGAGGCTGCTGGAGACGAGAAGAACCACCCACAGCTGGAGGTTGGTGAGGCTGGCTGGCCTTTTCAGCTGGCTAGCAGTGGCAAGAGCAAGGGAATGCCTTCCTGAGGAGCACTGCAGAGCTCGCCATCCTCATCCCCTGCGGAGCCAGTGTCAGCAGCCGTGAGGAATGGGATGCAGAGATGTTGGCGGGGGCGCCGGTGCTTTGGAGCAGCCACTGGTGCCTTGCCAGGCGCCGGAAGGATCGTTGTCCCCCAGATGGATCAGGCCGGGGGCGTTTTGCCCCTCTGGGAAGGCCCTGAGGTGGCAGCAGGTGGAGGGAGAATCGGGGTTGGGCATCTCCTGGGAGGCGTGAGCAGCCTGTGGGCCGAGGAGGCAGGTCTTGCTCACGTGCTGAGGGAATAGCCCATGGCCGGCGACGCTGGGGTCAGGAAGGAATTTTGCCCCGGGGCAGAGTGGCTCTGGTGCCCAGGGGTTTTTTGCCTTCCTCTGCAGCATTCAGCATGAGCACTTGTCAGGGCTCCTCTGGGCCATTTTGGCTGGGTTACTGCCTGCTGCTCATGCACCACGAAGGTGGCCTCTCGTGCCCTGCAGCTGCGGGGAGGAAGGCTTTTTTTCCCCCCACGGTGGGCTAGCAAGTGTCCCCGGGGGTTTTTTGCCTTCCTCTGCAGCACTGAGCACGGCCCCGTACCAGGGCTCCTTTGGGCCGTTTTGGCTAGGTGCCTGCTGCTCCTGCTCCACGAAGGTGGCCCTCGTGCCCCGCATGCGGGGGGAGGACGCTTTCTAGACTCCCGGGGCGGACGCCCAGGGTGGCCCCCGGGGGTTGCTTCTTCTCCTGCGTAGCATTGGGCGCAGCCCCTTGTCAGGGCTCCTCTGGGCCCTTTGGGCTCAGTTCTTGCCCGCTGCTCTTGCACCTGCGAGGCGCCCCTCGTGCCCTGGCGCTCCCTGGCTCTTTTGCCCATTGCAGGTTTGGAGCAGGAGCGAGCTCTGCTCTTGCCTTGGCTCCGTTTCCCGAGGTGTCCTTGCTTGTGCAAAACAGCCTGTGCTTGGAAGGGCTGCAGGCTTGCTGCACCATGCGGAGCTGCAGCTTTTCAGCTCCCCCTGCATGCGATGCAAGCGCAGGGCAGGCAGGAGAGCGCTTTTCATGCCTCCCTGGCCAAGCAGCACAGCGGAGCAAGTTTTGGAAGGCAAAAGGGGTGCTTGTCATCGACACGTGTCCTACTTGTGAAAATAGCCCAGGGCAGCACACCCCTCCTCTTCTGCTGCTTTTCGGTGTGTGGTCGGTAGCCATCCTCCTTCTTCAAGTTCTTCTGCACTGTTGAGAAACGAGGGACTGCTTGGCCTGTCTTCCTGCTGCTCCTTTCTGCAGCTTTGCTTTGCCAGACTGCAAGGGATGCTTTTTCAAACTAAACTAAAGAACACATCAGCCTGCTCCTGGCTGCACATGCGCATTGTGTTCATGCTTGTGAGCCTCGGCTCTGAAAGAGATTCAGCAAAATAGCCTAAAAGAGCCTAAACCAAAATAAGACCAAATACAATGAAATAAAATAATAAAAGAACAAACCGAAATAAAAACGCGTAAAGCAAGGTCAAATAAAATAAGATAAACCAACATAAAATAAAATCATAAGAAATAACCCCAAAGAAAAGAGAATCAAATCAAATCCAATAACATCACAGGAAAGAAACGAAACTAAACTAACATAAACCAACATAGCAAGACAGAAAATAAAATACAGTAAAATAAAGTCAAATCAAATGAAATCAAATCCTCTTTCTACTTGTACCCTTTTTGATTTGTGTCCTCGAAAGTGTTTCTGGAGCTGTAAACCCCCTGGCATTTCAGGCAAACAGTGGTCTCCTTGTTATTCGCCTCATCGTGAGTGCAGGGAATAGAACACAAGTGAAGAGAAGAGAAGGGCTGAGTTGGAAGGGACCTGCAGCGATCCTTCCGGACTCTCTAGCTGAGGTGAAGACGACTAGCAGGAGCAAGGCAAAGGCTGAGAGGGCTGCCGTCACTTTCCGGAAAGGTATGGAGGGTGAAGGCCAAGGGAGGAGAAAAGCTCTTGAGTGCAAGGAAAAAGATGGTCAAGAAGAGAAAAGGATTTGGGACTTCTTTCCCAGAAGAAGACCTCAGCATAAGCAGGGGAGTAGCAAATGTGCCTTGGTGCACGGGTCAGGAACGGCGAGGCCATCCTGCACGTGCTCTCCGTCTCTGCCCAGTTCACGCCGAGGGAAGCAAAAGCCTTGCTTTCACCTCTGGCATCCCCACAACCAAAGGAATGCAGATGGGACAAACAGCCTTGACGACGTAGTCTGAATGTCCAGATGTATTTAGCGGGACGCCCAGCAGCTGTGCCCAGGGCATGGCCAGCAAGGGCAGGGACAGCCCCCTGCGGCTCCTGGGCCCAGGGACTGCCTCGGGGCCAGCAGCCCAAAGGCCTTCCTGGGAAGGATGCTGGGCGGAGGGCCGGCGGGCGGGGCTGCGCAGGGGGGGCCCCGTCACCCCCGTGTCACAGTGCCAGCACCCGGCAACGCAGCAGTCACCATGCCCCGGGGCAGCATAAAAGGGAGCACGCTCCCGCGTCGCGCTGCCATAGCTGGCCTGGGGGCAGCGCCAAGACATGCGAGAGGAAGTCCTTGAGGAGGCGGTGGAATTACTTGGCGAGGGCTGAGGGAGGAAGGCCGGAGGGGGCTCGACGAGGCTGCTGGAGACGAGAAGAACCCCCAACAGCTGGAGGTTGGTGAGGCTGGCTGGCCTTTTCAGCTGGCTAGCAGTGGCAAGAGCAAGGGAATGCCTTCCTGAGGAGCACTGCAGAGCTCGCCATCCTCATCCCCTGCGGAGCCAGTGTCAGCAGCCGTGAGGAATGGGATGCAGAGATGTTGGCGGGGGTGCCGGTGCTTTGGAGCAGCCACTGGTGCCTTGCCAGGCGCCGGAAGGATCGTTGCCCCCCCT